>NW_025224135.1:6928731-7195555 GCF_014066325.1 Apis laboriosa
AAAAAAAAGAAAAATACGAATATAACACGGCCGGAAGAAGTCCCTCGCTACTTTTCCAACACGGCGAGGATTTCTCCGCGGGGGCGAAAAGCGCGCCCTCTCGGCGGCTCCTCCTCGAGGAGGCGGAAAAGGCGAAACTCCCCCGCGATCTTTTCCCCCCGGCGAAAATCTGAAGGATCCCGTGGAAGGGGGGGGGGAGCGTGTATCGATTCCGGCTCAATAAAAAAGTCATCGGAGAGAGCTGCAAAGGCATCGCATTGGCTGTAAAACGTTCACCGACTGATAACATCCAGCTGCAGCGAGTGGTGGGTGGCTTCCTGGCTGGTTGGCTCTTTTTCTCCTCCGCCCTCATGGCGGTGGAGCGGCGAGGGGGGTGGGGTGGGGTGGGGTGGGGTGGCGCGGCGGCGGGAGAGGGGAGGGGGGAGGGCAGAAGCGGAGGCAGTGGCAGGATGCCGGGGATCAGGCCGTTATTTAGTTAATGACTATTCTCTCGCTCGTAGGCGCTGCCAGGCCTGGAATACAAGATCGTGTTTGAGATGCTCCGCGTGCTGCTGTTGCCGTCCCTGTTACTGCCCCCGGATCCGGGTGCGGGGCCTGGACACAGTTCCGCCCGGCTCCCTATCTCTCCCGTGTATACGGGGAATGCTGGCCGTGGCTCATGGGATGGTATTGCACGCGTGTCCTTGCAACCGTGGCTGCAAGCAGTTTCGGCCAGCGCGGTCAGCATCGCAGAATGTTACGTATGCGAAGAAGAAACGGAAATACGGGGCTTCTGCGATCGGTCGCCGACTTGGTTGTTACGGGTTTCAGAGTTGCAAATTCTGAATTAATTCGTGGAAAGGGGGGGAGGGGCGAGTTTGGGGGATGATATTTGATATTGGAGGAGGAAAATAATGGAAAATGATCTAATTTGGAAGGAAAGAAATACCTCTTGCGAAATTCGACGAGAAGAGGAATAAATGAGAACGAGATTCGATACGATTTATATCGTGTTAATACGTTAACACGATTCGTAGTTAGGTGATGTATGTAGAAAGCTCGTATGTACAAGCTCTAATGAGTGAACACGAAACTCGGTTGCAGAAAAGATAAATGCATCGACACACCACTTCGAATTATTTTTCTCGAATCAATCCGCGTCGAACTTATTAACTTTTTAACTTTTTGAGAATCTCTCTTGTATATGCCGATAATTTACCATTTTTCAATCGATCTTCGATACAAAATCAAGTAGAGCAAACGTATACATTCCTCAAAAAAATTCCCCTCTCGTCCTTGTCGATTCCTCCAATTTTTTATCTCAAAAAAAAAAAAAAAAAAAAAAAAAAGTCGATATCGCCGATCATCCTACACCAAGTTCTAAACGCAACTATTGAACACGAAACCTCTGAAAATCCGCGATCAAGAAGGAACGAAGTCCTTCGGAACGCGTGCATCCCCGTGCGCGATATCCACCACAGTCAGGGGACTATCGATCCCTCGTCTCATCCTTTCTTTCTTTTTTTTCTTTTTTTTTCCTTTTTTTTTCCTCTCCTTCTTCCCGAAATCTATTTATAAGGCGAGGAGAGCGTTGCTTACTCCGTGCACGCGGTGGCGGCGAGGGATTTCCAGGGAGGCGGGGGTGGGAAGCGGAGGCCGGGCAGTCGGCGCAAGAAGGGGGTGAGTGGCGTAAGGAACGGGGGCGGGGGGAAGGGAGGAGGGGAGGGGACTAATATCGGAACATCGACGGCCAAGTCGACTCGGGGATTCGAGCGAGCTGGATGTTTAATTAGGAGCCAACGAAGGCAGCCAGGGTCTGCGGAGGAACGCGAAGAGGCCGCGGGGGGCGGAGGGAAGCGAGGGATCCGCGGTGCGCAGGTATAGAAATGTATATATATATATGTTTATATATATGTGTATATATGTATGTATAAGGGTATATATGCGGTAGTGACCGCATATATGGCGCGACGATTCCTTATTTTGAATTTCTCGAATAATTGGCGGAGGAATCGGTGGTGGTGTCGTAAATGAAAATTTTAAGAATTTTCTCTTTTTCTAAGATAATTGTCTTCTGTAGCATAATAAGTCACGAAAGTGTTTGCGAAAGATTTTAATTGTTATAAATCATTCATATTGGCAGTTAAATATTTATTTTTAGAATGAATCTATACAAGTTTTACGAGACGAGTTATCATTCCGTAAGAGGATAAGAACGAACAATTTTACACCGTATATATTCTTTGATAGATCGCTTTCAGATCATGGAAAGTTGATTCTATACCCTTTCTTTGGAAATTTTTCAACGTTTTTTCTTTTTTTTTTTCCATTTACTACCTTTTATAACAAATACGAGCAAAACGAGGTATTTTTATCGTAAAAAGACTTAAAAAAGAAAGAAAGAAAGAAAGAAAGAAAGAAAGAGACACGGAAAACGCAAAGGAAAAGATTTCAACGGATCCACTAAAGTTCAAGCGCCATTTAAACCGCCGTGCCGGGCAAAGACGTAATCCCACGATCGAAGGATCCCCTTTACCTCATCCGACCAAAAATCCTAAATTCCCCGGGAATTATAGAAACGATCGGTACGAAAATAAAAACACCCTGTATATGGCCGGTACTGTACGTACACGTATAGATCGGGAAGGGGTGGGGATACGCCCGTTTCCTCCCACAGCTTATCCACCTCCATCACCCTGGAGCCCACGGAGAGAAGGGAAGAAAGAAACCTGGACAGAAATAAAGCAGAAAGAGGGGGGAGAAGGAGGAGGAGAAGGAGGAAGAGGAGGAGGAGGAGGAGGAGGAGGAAGGAGGGACGCAACATGCCGAAGAATTGTCTGCGATTTTGTTTTACCTCTCGCGGCTACCTCTCGATCGCGTTCATCGATTTCTCACACTAGCGTCCCCTCTAGGGGCCGTCGTCCCCGCAGGGACAGAACCCGTGTATACACGTATGCGTGCACGGGCGTGTGAGTGTGTGTAAAAGAACGCAAAGTGGCCTGAAATCCTGGTACGCGACTCTCCTCGCTCCGATCTGCGTGCTGTTCCACACAGCCTATGTGTCTATCTTCGTTGCCTCTCAGAGAAGGGTTGCTGTGATCTTCGCGAGAAGCAAGCTTGTGGTAAATGCCTGGAATTAGTTCCACGTATCGGTGCTGACGTGTCTGGGTGGTTGCCTCTCGTTGCTTGCTTGCTTGCTTGCGTACATTGGCGAGGAGGGAGGGCATTTTTACGGGACGTTTATTCGGCTTTTATCAATTCGTTTGGTCATATAGCAATGAAATTTTGATCATTCAAATAGATTGTATGTAAATAGAGATATGTGAATATTCGATATACGCATTTGAATATTTATTAATCAATTGCAAGAATAACTCTAGCTAACTTTTTTATAAATATTATATCGATCTCAATTTTTAAGTTATGAAAATCGAATATTTTATTTTATGCGAAAATTTAATCAAAATTTATAATTTTACAAAATTTCCATCGGACGATATTCTCAATTTTCCCCGTGTAAATTCTTTTAACACTTGTTCGGATAATCTTTCACGTTATAAAGCAACGCGTGTTTAATCCCTCGAGAACATTATACGTAAAATTAATCTCGTGGAACGATTTTAGTCGAACGATCTTCCAAGAAACGAGAATCATTTCGATCGTATCGAGGGAGGAACGGCTAAAAACCATCTCCTCATCGAGGAAACCACGGTGGATGGAAGGGACCTAGACTTAGGAAGTATCCTGGCTGCACCCTGACAAGGGCTGGATTCGAGCGTCCGGGATCCGTGGAAGGCTGTTTTTTCATCCTCCAGGAAAATGTATGAATCGTGTTGTAGAGGGCTTTGCAAGTGTGCGGCTAATGGGTGCGGAGAACTTCTCTCTACACCCTAAATCCATCCACGTATGAGGCACACGTGAACGCGTACACACCAACACACACATACACACACGTATAAGTAACGGCGCGCGTGTAAATCTGTCCACGCTCGTACGTCGGCCGACTAGCAGAAATCTCATTTCATGCCGGAAGCCCGAAAAAGGGATTAATGCCGGCCATTTTCCGCGGACTCGGTTTTAACTTTCTCGATTGGACCGTCTATTAAACCGATTACTCGTGGCCGGCCAGACCCGAAAAAGCCTGCAACATCGCCCGCCCCTCAACTTTCGCGAGGCCCCCTCCTTGACCCTCTGCAAAACAAACGAGCCGAGGTGGTACTCTTCCGCTTTTATCTCCGCGGAATTAGCCGAGTATAGCATGGCGTTTTTTACGAGAGTTTGAACCTTTTTCTGGAATAACGCGTCCTCGACACGCGCTAGTTAGTTGCTCGAAGCGAAAGGGAAATTGAAGGCGCGTGAACGGTAAAAGGCCTGGTCGCGAGAGGAGAGAAAAGTGGGCCGGGACGAGAGACGAGAAATCGCATTTGCGCGCGATTCGAGAACAATTTTTTTTTTTCGATTCGCTTCTTCACTTTTCTCTTTTCCGATTTCTTTCATTCGAAATTAGAAGAATTAAAAGTTTTACTCTACTATGGATACGACGCTAGATCGAAAAACGACGTTTGGAACATCGAGAGAAGAGTTGGAGGAATGAAGTAGAAAGGCAAAAGAAGAGGAAAAAATTTTGAATCATTCGACAAGGAACGTTGGAGGAATTCGGCTCGGATCTAATATTCCCGATGATTCGCCCGGATAAACAGATGTCGACGAGAAAAGAACGAGAAAAGAACAGCACGTTTATGCAACAGTTCTAAGAGCCGTGGATTCTCACAAACTCCCATGCTGATTATCAATTATTAAAAACACGTGGTCGTGCCAATCCCTGCTCTCATCTTGCCGTTTCGTTCCACGAACACCCCGCTTCGCGTGTTCCCCGACTCCCACGAACTCAATCTGAGAATACTATCGTTGATTTTAATAGCATTAGAGTTGCACGATTTAATTGGTCGAGGGCGAAGAGATCGTTGGATATTATTTTTTTTTTTTTCTCTACGTATTTGTGAATCGTAAATCGAATAACTAAAAATGCTATGCTAAAGTTACAATGGAGTTTCGTTAAACGAAATTTAAGGAAATTTTGAGTTGCAATTTCGTAACGTTATTTATCCAATTTTTCGAAAATTATGTGAAATAAATCGTAATCGCGAAGGAAGGGAAGAAAAAGTGAATCGTGAGTTTATTCCTCTTTCGCAAAGATACGTGTAAAAAAAGAAAAGTGGAAAAAGGAGGAACTGTTTAATTATGCGCTATGCATCGAATCATATTTTCCATTTGCAACGATATAATTCATTTCGGATAGCGCGTTTCCCCGTTGAATGAGAATCGGCCGAGTCGGAAATCGAGGGAATTTTTTTCCTCCATTGGGATTGTCGTCATGCGCCTCGTAATATGCCTCGATAATTCCGCAAACCGTGTTCACAGTTTATTCGATGCACGGCCAGCCACGATAACTATCGCAAATGTTGAAGCTCTTATGGCCACGTGACGAACGTGCAGATCGAGTAACGGTAAGGCGCATCTTGCACGCGCGATCGTGCAAAATAGACGACCTTGATTCCTCGAGCCTCGTCATTGTCTATCTTCTTTGGGAATTCCTCGACTCTTCATTCCTCGTGAAAAATACCGCGACCAACAAATATTACCTCTGAATTACACCAATGAATCGAAATCGAAATCGTTTCTAATTTTACCTATCCTAGAATACGATTACTCTTGCTTACTATTTTTACAAAATACTCCATAATTATTCCCTAGTTTCACGAATTTCGTTTCGCGGCAAATACGTTTTCGTTTGAAAGATTTTCACGGAAGAAGAATTGAAGTCGTGAAAACGTTTCCCATCGTGTGGGACGCGCAAAACTCAGCCGACATATGCGCCTCTCTAAAGTTCAGCAATAACGGTAATTGCGTTATTAAGGTCGAGGGTGAACGATTCCCCGGACGAGTTCTGGATTCAACGAAGCGAACGCTTGACCCTTAGTGGCCGAGCGGAGGAGAAAGGGCGTAAGTGTACGGTGGACGCGTTATACGTCATTAGACTCGGACAGGGTGGTTTTCATGAAGTATCCGTGGGTGTCAGGGAATCGCCAGATGGTACGCTCTCTGGCAAACAGCAACGATACCGACCCGTTAAACGAAGTGCCGAGTTTCTCTCTCCGAGAGAATTCGTTCGATGTTCGTTAAGAGATGTTCCGTCTTCGGGATGGATGATGGAAACCTCTCGCTCCTAACGTTATCCCAAGTATCCTGATACACAACTGTTTTTCTCGACTAGTTTCTATTTCAATTTTAATATCTAATTTAATTAATCGGAGAAGAGACACTAGTATGAATTTTAAAAATACAATTTTATATTTCTTACATATTTGAGTTAGCTTCGATTCGATTGCTTAATCATCTTTGAATTACTTTCGTTTAAACGTTCTTCCATTTATAATTCTGTCTAATATTATCTAGATAAGGCCGAGCCACTGACCAATCATTCAGAAAGAGTAAAGAGCGTTTGACAGATGTTTCAACCCCTACAGAGATCAGAACAACAGTTCTAATTCTCGTACGTCGACGATTGTCCATCGATGAGAGCGGGAAAGAAGGGCACGCAGAATATCGCGGAACGCTGATGATGATTGCGAGTCCACATGTTCGGACACACGAACTCACTGTAGGGGTTGATCTTCCGTTCCTCGGGGGGATAGAGCGTCGATTCCCGAGTCCTCGAGGTGTTCACGCTTACCCCCTATCCACTTTCCACCCCCTGACGAATCAATTCGCGCGGAGCAAACTGCAAACACTGCTGAAGATGGACGAGTTTGCACGAGTGTAAGAGAAATTATGTTACGGAAGCTCGATCGAAAATATTACAATTCCAAATTCTCTGCTTGATTCTTTTCTTCTTTTCTATCATCGTCTTCTCAACTTTCAACATCTCGAAATCACGTCACGATGAAACACTATTTAAACTCGGATCGAAACATCCCTTACGACGGACACCACCGACCAAACCCTGCGATTAGTTTATTACCGTGGCCCCGTCAAATCCAAAGAGACTCTATGGCAGAATCGCCAACGCGCAACCACTACTACTACTACTACTACTACTACTACATACGCGCACATACGCGCACCTCCGTTCCGCGTATCCGCAGATGTCGTGGATCGGTTCGATTCGCAAGCTCCCGTGAGTAAAGAAAAGCAACACGGGATTCAGAGGGGGCGAAACAACACGCGGGGCTTCAGAGGAGGCAGATAACCGGTTTCGATCGGTCCAACACGCCCGAAACATAAACGGAACAGAAACCGTCGGCCGTGTAACCGTTCGCAATCTGTATACATCAATACGTGTAATTTCGAGCGACGGTATCAGCGACGGCGTGGCAGTGTATGATGCCGTCGGTGCAGCTGCATCCCCCGAGCCTCTCTCTCTCTCTATAGCCACGAATTGTACGCGATGTTCTATACGGCTCACAAGTTTCCCTCGGGGGTGGGCAGGGAGGGAGAGAGAGAGAGAGTGAGAGAGAGAGAAAGAGAGAGAGAGGGGGTGATCGGGGCTGAGCGACGGTTTCCCGGAACCCGTCGACTATACAGCCTTCCTGGATGGATACAGAGGCCAGGATTAGAGCTGATTGGGCCGGCCTCGTCGTGATTAGAGATGTTATCAGCCCGGTTACGCTCTCACCGGCGTTCGCCCTCTGTATCGTGGCTACGTGTTTGTGTTCTTCCTCCGCTTCACCCCCTCCCCTCCATTCCGAATGCGTACGCTCCATCCTCGAATTGTCGTTTCTTCTCTCTCTCTCTCTCTCTCTCTCTCTCTCTCTCTCTCTCTGTCTGTCTATCTTTCGGTGTATATCTCTTCGGCCTCTATCTCTATCTTTCGTTTAAACGTAGGTGTATGTTCGTCTCGCTCTATTCTACTTGGATTATGTCGAATAATGTCTTATTTTATCGTTGGATTTTGCGTCGGTAAAATTGCATTGTGCGCCAATGGGTTTACGGGATTGCTCGAAGGTTTTCGAAGTGAAAGTAGCGTGTTTCAATTGGTGGTCTGGGGGAACGTAAAATGGCCTATGTGTGGTGGCGCGGTTGCGCGAAGGATGGAAGAAGGATGGAATTGGCGAGGGAAAGGAGGAGGAGGAGGAGGAGGAGGAGGAGGAGGAGGAGGAGGAGGAGGAAGAAGAAGAAGAATAAGAAGTGTCCCTCTCTCGAGTAGGGAACGTCTCGAGTAGAAACGTGTTATGTTGTTTTTTAAATACTCGGATGGTGAGATTAAATTCTTCGGAGAGAACAGATTAGAATACAATGAGTTTCGATCGTCATTTTTTATATCTGGATAATGGCATGGGTAATATGCTTCGTAATGAACTTTCTTAACAATTAAGAGACAAGAGTTTAAGTTGCATTCCTCCGATTGTAATATATCTTCTATTCAATTGGATTTTTTAATTAACATTGAGGGATATATATATATATATTTGCGGGAAATTGATGCTTCATTGTCGATAATGATGAGGCGATTCCTCCTTAATTTTGCAATAATAAAAATTTACTTACGAATTATTTCGAAATATATATTTTGAAAAATTGAAAAAACTCAAATTTGAAGCAATCGAAAGGACGAAGAAGCGAGAGCCGATGTAAAAATTCGCGTCACGTTCGAGGAATTCGTGAAAATCGGGAATTTCATCGACGACGAGTATCGTCGTGTCGCCCGGCATCTCGAGGGTGAATCATTGATGGCCTTACTTAAAGCGGCCGCACACCACCCATGGACATGGTTTTGAACACGTACGCGACAGACTCGTGGATGATCGCGCTTTCTTCGCTTTCAGCGTCGATTCCCCGCTATATCTCCGCCGGAAATCTTGTTACCGGACATCGGTTCCTGCATCTTTTATGATCACCTCCGATACACTGGTCCCTTGGCGCTGAAAAAACGCGCACGAGAACTGATCGAGAAGAGCTTTCCCGATAAAATTGTGCCGTTCCTCCTTGACTATCCACCTCCTCTCCTCTATCGTTTCGTCCTCCTTCCCTCCTTTGCTCCGCTTACTTCTCTTCAGAATATTTCGATATCATTAATGGGTTTATCGTTTTTAACATATAACGTTTAAGGTAAAATTAAGTTTAAGGTGACAAATCTAAAGTTTAAGGTAAAATTATGGGAAAAATTACGGTAAACTTCAAATTTCATTTCCACGCGTCCCTGATTCCGAATCGATGAAAGATAGGCGCGTCGAAAGGGGTGAGACACTTTCGAATCGGTCGCAATTCAAATCTCTGGCGAGCATGGTGGCGAAAAGGAACGGCACGTGTCAGCGCGAAAAACGTCAACGTATTACATCCGATGAACAGGCGAGATAGAGGCACAGCTCGAAAGAGTCCCTCGTTCATATCGAGGCGTACCGGCTCGACTCGAGTGCCATTTCAATTACTCTGAAAACGATTCTCGAGTACCTCTTCATGTCCGTAGATAAAGTATCGCGAAGGCACATGCTCTCGGCCGGCCCCGCGACCGATCCACGCACGAACCCTGTAAAACGCGATGGATCCCGATAATCAGTACGATGGATCGTATCATGCGCAGAATACTTCTCCTCTCGCAGATTCTCCCCGATAACGCATAGTTTCGTTTTCCCCCCCGTTTAATCTATTTCGAAAATAGAGTAGTAAATGGCCCGTACCCCCTTTGATATCTATTCCGAATAGGAAAGGATGTAAATGGGCCCGTTTCGTCCGACGAACGAGCTCGATAATCGTTTAGATTGCGTAACTGTTCGGATCGGGACAAAGGTGATCTTTTGACAATCGCCTCGATGAAATGATAAAGTGTCGACGAACGGTTTAATTTTGCTCGCGAACGAGAGACGACAGCTTTGCCTTCCAGGAATACGGTTATTAAGAGTATTTGTGATTGTATATTTATAGAAATAGAAATCATTTCGCAATGTATTAAGAGATTTATAATTGCGCGCGTGATGCATGAAAATGATGATGGTGAAATTAATTTCAATTTTAAAAAATTTTAAATTTAAAATAATTAGATAGATCGAGAAAAAAAAACTGCTGGAGTTATTTTTCACCGAGTGGACATCGAGTTTAATTTTTACTCTCGAAGATTTTTATTCTCATTCTTCTTCTTCTTCTTCTTCTTCTTCTTCTTTTTTTTTTTAAATAGTCTCTCGAAAGCAAGAGACAAGTTTTATTTTCGTATTACTTGCTCTTTTATACTCTTTATCAATTTTTTTCATTTCTCAGGCGACTCTGCTCCACATTTATATATCTTCATCCCCATTGGACACGCAACAGGGATCTTTGGAAACATTCGTCATCACGAGAGCGACACGTTGCAACGCTTCCCGGCGCTCATTAGCGTCTGACGGCGGCCACGCGTTCCCCTTAAGGACGAGTCATAAATATAACTTACGGGCCAGTACCTATGAAAAATTTGTCGCGGCTTAGCCGCCAGACAGATTGCGCCGCAGCGTGTGGCTGCGCCTCTTAATTTCGTGCTCGCCTTTCTAAATCTGGCGCTTACATGCTCGTTCTTATGTTACAGATATGTCTGCGATATCGTGCCTCTTCTCCTTTTTTATATTTTTAAAGAAATAATAACAAACACATTAACGAATATACATCTTAATAAGAATAAATTTTTCGATGGGGAGAATTCAATTTTTTTCCATCATCTATCATCGTCACGCAATGTAATTTCGAACGATTAAACTACTGTCATAATTTCTTGTAAGAAATTTAATTAAATTCGAAAGGCGTACGTAATTTTAATTTCGATATATCAAATATTTGTCTCACGAAATATACCCTTTTCCTACATAATTCTATTTTCTATTTTCATCATCTTTTTTTCTTTTCTCAGAGTCAAAATAAATTACATTCCATGAAACAACGTATATAATATAAGACAGAAACTGTTACACCTAAACCTGGCTGTGTAACAAACAATCCCCTCTTAAGACCGTCAAAAGGTGTCATGGTGGTATAAGGTATTCTTCGCTAAAATACCAGGTAAACAATCACGCCGTAGGTGTCGAAGGAAAAGAAAAAAGAAAAAAAAAAAAAGGATTTATCGAATGAATTTTCACGGCTGGGGAAGATACGTTCTTCGTTAACGATCCGTTCGATTATTATAGAGGGTTTATGGCGAGACTCAAATCGATGGATGTCCAGCACCGTCACGTCGACCCGACCGGCGCCGTCTCGACTCCCAATTAGCAGCTTATCGTTTATTGGTTTTCGATATTTGTTTTCCTTTCGTGAGTTCATGCCGAAACCCGAATGGTTCACAATTTCCCGAAGCATGGAAATTGGTGGAACATCGGGAACCAGGGAACGGGTAGATGCATCTAACGATCTCGTGGTTGACTGTAAAAATTTTGAGCCGGGCATTGTATAACTCAGTATAACTAATTAAACGGCGAAAAAATATACAAGTATCGTTAACGGAATTATTTAAGTAAGAGAAATTAAATTGTTGTATTGAAGTTAAATTGGGAAAGAGTTGTTAACTACGATCTATTTGAAATCTAAACTAATTTCGTAATACTTTATATACAGTAAAGATATTTCAGATCGACATTTCACATAGGTAAAAAGTAACATTTTATTCGAATAATATTCATCTTCGCTATCGAATACACACAAAAATCTACCAACAGTTTATTCCAAACTCTTTCAAATTCACGAAGACACGTACAGACGGAATAATGACAAGTTAAATAAAACGAAATTATTCAGTAACATCCATCTATCATTCAGTATCATCCATTCGAAACCAAAAAACCACGTTCGTTCCAAATTCTTTGAAAATTCACAAAATTCGTACACACTTACCTCGTAACGCGAAGTGAAGAGAGAGCAACACAGAGAGTTCGACACGAGCAAAATCGTATTGGGAGGCGAGCAAATCTACGAGAATCCTCGAAAGGGTGTTCAGCGATCGCGGAATGGAGGAGCATCGTTCGAGGAAGATCCACGGCAAAGGGGTGGAAATTCCCTCCCTTCTGGAGCCGAGAGCTCGGGGAAAAGGGCCAATATATATATCAAACAAGTAAAACAAAAGCCTCGGACAAACAACGAACGGTGATGTGTCTACCTCAAGGATGGAGGAGCCGAGGGAAATGAGGGTTGCTTAGGGGAAGAGACCTACGGAGGGGGAGGAGGCGAGGGAGGTGAGGAAGGTGAGAGAGGGTTGCGAGAAAGAGAAGAGTGAGATATATGGGGAGGCTTTTAGTTTCGTTAATGGGTATCTCGTAGACCGATAAGTGCTGAGATCTGTCTACCTCCGCTTGCTTTACACCTTTTCCCCGCTCCGTGATGCACGCCGTGGTGCGTATTACCTATCTCCCGTTTCCCCGGAACCGGCTCGAAAAATCGTAACAATGTATAAAGTCGTCCAACCCTCTTAACCAGGGACGCGCCGTATATATAAGAACGCAGTTTCTCCCCACGATCGATTGTAATCCGTGTAAATTTTGTTGTTGCACGCGTGTAGTTAAAAAAAGGGGGGGGGGGGGGAAATGTAAATGAACGTCGATATTTTCGCGAAATCTCGTCGAAGAATTGTTTTAGAATGAAATAGATTAGAAAGAAAAATAGATATCGAACAACAAATTATAATCTTATAAACTTATAATCGATCGATCACTTATAATGTGATACAGGTGTACGTATTTTATGAGGTTGGTGAGAAGAATTAAGGATAAACGGTGTACGAAGTTCGAATCGAGAAAAACGTGTGATTAAACGCGGCCGCGGCTCGTCGTCATTCGCAAGTCTTTTTCACGACTTTTCACGATCTCACAAAGGGGGCCATCATAGGTCGGCTGCGACGAGGATTCGCCAAACAAAGCAGCACGGTTGATTTGATTACAGCCGGAAAACGGTCGATTCCACGAAACGGTGCATACGAGAATAATCAGACGCAATCAGCCAAGTCGGCCGGCATCGAATAACGTCAACAATTGGAAATCTAATCAGAATAGGCTGCTACAATTTGACGGTGCCGATTGATCGGTCGGCTATCGTTTACAAAGCTTGCAAACCGCGTGCTTGCCATCCTCCCCCTCCTCCCCGCCCCTCTTCGCCCGGCCAACCAACCCCCGGATCACCACCCATCTCCACCGCCTCCTCCCCCTCCTCTCCCCCTCCATCCTCCGCGTTTCTCTGCGTTAAACCGTTATCAACGCGGACCCGGAACACATCTGCTCGGATGCAAACAGCCCGGCCTGTATTTTGGAATGCACTCTGTACACCGCTAATAAAAATAGTTGTTAATGTTCGGCCTGCATTCGACCGGCGACGTTGTTTGATGTTCTTAACAAATATACAACGGTGATTTGACGTGTGCGCTCGATGAGGGGGAAATTAACGTCGTTGAAAGGTATTAGAATTAAAGGGAGGGCGAAAAAATTGTTGGTGGTTTTCGACCAGATTAAAATATATTCGAACATTTTATCCTCTCGTTACTTTGAAAAATTTTACGAACATTTAATCGGATTCGGAAAATATCCAAATATCCAGCCTGAAATAATAATATTCTCGTGTCAAAAAAATGTATAAATCTAAAGAAAATATTCCGAACAGAATATTTATAAATACACGATAAAGTAATTAATTTACTATTCGTTCGATCTCAAAGGTACGTTAAAGCAAATTTTTGCACAAGACAATTTAAATTGTTACCTATTGAAGGAAACGTTTCCCGATTTGCCACGACTTCGATTCGATCCCGATCGATGAAATTTGACAGTAGTGGAGAAATTGCAAACAGATGTAAACAAGATACAAAAAGAAAGAAGGTGAATGAAGATTCTAACGGCGATGTCCAGGCGAAACCCCGTAGAAGACAAATTGCACTTCGGATTGGGCGACGCGCGCGTGTGCGACAACGCGTAGGAAAACAACGCGTAACAGAGGGGTTCTCGCAGACTCTTGCAAACGGATTTCGTGGCCCGTAGCAACGTGACCGTTTGCATGTTCCACGTGCTAACAATTCGGTCGCGGTTGCGATGCTATTTAACTGCTCCACCGCTCTGATTACTCCCTCGTGCCTCCGGCCGAATCAGGATTTAACGCGATGATCAGTCCTCGGGAATGATCGTTCGCGGGCATCGATCTCAAAACCGCCCACGGCTCCGCCTCGAATATATCCAGATAACTGTGTTTGTTTACCATCGTTGCAACTTTGCTCGAACGCGAAACGTGCCATCGATTATGTCCGTTTTAAAGTTTTCGAGAATCGAACAATTTTTTTTTTTTTTGGAGAGGGAAATTTGAATGATAAAAGTATGGGAATTTTTTTTTTTGATAATTTTTAAATGATTTTTCAGTTTACGATTCCAAATCGATGAAATAAAATTGTTTAGAATTTTAAAAATAGGAAATATAAATTGATTGGGTGATTGCTTTGAAAATAATGTTATTGAAATTTATTCAATCACTACGCAAGAAGATCGATAATAAAGTAAAATGTGAATTAAGAGGAAGTTTCGTTAGAAGATTCATATTTTCGAAATTTGAACAGAATTTTGTAGTTCCGAGAAATTGAGATGATAATATAGCGTTTATAAATCCATTTATTTTCAAACGGGACAATAATTTTTTCGACAAGAACATCGGAAGGTTATAAATTGCTTGCCCTAGTGAAATATGTTTCCTCTGTTAAAATAACCGAATCCGACTTTCACTTTCAGCCCCTGGACCATGAGGGCAACTCGTCCCCTTTTTTTCCACGCGCTAAAATATTCCTCTCGAGGGAAACTACTCTCAAGTCTTTTTTCAGAACTCGTGATTTCTCCTTTCCTAATCGAGTATTTTAAAAATAACACGATAGTGCATCGAATCGATATAATATTTATTTCTTTTACGAGAAATCTGAAAAATTCCGAAATTCCAAATATAGAAATAACGCCCAAAAAAACAATCGAAGGATCGAACGTAGGAAAACAATTTGTAAACTTTCCTTTTCATTAATCCACGTTTCATAATTTCAGCAGATTAAAAATCTTTTAAATTCATTATTTTCCTAAGTGTTCCATCGAAATCCGCCCTATATAATATAATTTTCCCAAGAAATCCATCCGGCCGAGGACGACAACAATACGAACAGTACAAAACAGAAATCCTATCTTCGAACCGTATTATTTTCCTTTCTTTTTTTTTTTTTTTTTTTTTTTTTTCAACGATCCGGGCTTCTCATTGTCCCCCCTTAGGAAGGAAGTGGTATTCCGCGTGGTTCCTCGGGAATTGGTGAAAACGAGCCGACGTCATTTCCGCGATGGATCCGTGTATAACAGGCCGTGACATGATTTGCTTATTGGATCGGCCGTAATAAATGAGGGGCCCGTGAAACGCGTGAACATCTGAGATGAGACCTCCCATCGAATTTACGGCGGGGCCCCCGGGGGCCCTCGGAACACGTCCACGGAACAAAAGAATTCGTAACACCGGCGGGGAAAAAAGCGGATACTGACGGAGGATCGATCTCTTCTTTATCGAATATTCCTCGTTCGGTTGGCCGCGATTTATTATTTGCCTTGAATCGTACTCGATAACTCGGTTTGAAGGAAGGGGGGGGGAGGGTGGAAGGGGGAAAAAAAGAAGAGGGGAAGGAAAAAAAATGGCGGGAAAGGAATGCGATACCTTTGATGCGGCCTTTTTCAGGCTATGTGATTCAGCGGTGTTTGGCAGGTTTGAAATTGGTTTTGAAAGTCGGCTCGGGATATTATTCGTATTAATTATCGATCCGATATATTTGAAAGTTTTTCATCGTGAAAATCGTGAGTGGCGTTTTAACCATTATTTCGAGAATTAGAACTGTTTCCTTTGCGTTTATTTCTTTCCTTTGAATATGTTTTATCAGTATGTTTGTAAGGTGAAATTATCTTCCTTCGTTCAGAAAGTACAAATTACAAAATATCTGTTTTTTACGTAAAACGAAAGATTGAAAGAACTGTAAAATTGGAGCTACTTAAAGAATTCGAAATATGAATTCCATTTTCTGGAGGATTATAATTAATTTTACCATCGCTTTCGTTCGAGTTCGAGTATAATTAGACAGGTGAAATTCGATTTTGAAAAAGGGACTGTGAATGACCAGATAAAAATAATGCGAATCCGTGTACCGTCTGCCAGCCAAAAGATAGATGGAACGAAGGTATTTGGCACGATGGCCGAGCATAAGACTTGGCAAACGATGAGATGAAATACACCGGTAAGAAAGTAGAAATTCGATCGGTTACCTATAGACTTCCTACTTTCTTAATAAGAACTGTACCACCGCCCGCATACTTATCGAGATACTAACAGGATTATTCATTTTTATCACGTATCACGCTCACGGCAATCGGATAGTGGATCGTCCAATTTGCTTTCGCTAATGCAGAATTTCTCGTGGAACGAAAGGTGAAATGTAAAAGGGAAGAGAAAAGAGATTCTTTCTAGATTGTTTATGCATACCCGATTAGAAAGTTTCTTCAATGTTCTTAACTTTAAGTTTAATCATTCGTATCTACGTTATAAAATGTGAAAAATTATTTTCACACGAGGGAAGAAGTTCAATTCGTCGAAGAAACAAACGTATCGTCGGACGATTTCTGATACAGATAGAAATAAAAAAAAAAAAAAAAAACTTGCTTTTCAACTGATTATATTTCTCCAACAAATCTTGACTAAGATTCATCCCCCATTAATGACGATATTTTTTTTTTAAATGAAATTTACGACCATCCCGGTGAAAGTTTTCGCGATATTTGCGAAACGGATACCAGAACCGCGAGCTACGGGGCTGGATCCTAGGAAACTATGAAATTCTGCCTGTGCAAATACGCGATAAATCAGGTCCAATAATAGTCGCCGGGCAGGGCGGAATCGAGCAGCTGGCCACTCGACTGGTAGACTGGTTATTGTTCAACGAGGCGGACTTCATTTTTCATCGACGCGCCGCAGAATCGATCGTCAAGCGACCGGAATGTTTCCCGAGATCCATCAAATTCCGCGTGGGCTAGTCGTGCAATAAAGTTTTCTGTTTACAAGCACACGCCGGGCCGAGAATAGTACGAACACCACCGTTCGCGAATCGTTCATAGCGAACCGGCATCGGAACGTTCAATTTTGTCCAGGATCGTTCCATATTTCGTTCTTCTCTTCCGTGTTTGTTGCGTTGTTTAATTTAACGTGGATATTGGAAACGTGGGATATGGAATACAGAATGCGTTTAAAATATATCAGACGGTTTAAAAAATTTTTAAATTCGTATAAGCGAGAGTTTATCCTTTACGGTGTTAAAATAAAAATTATTAGAAAAGTTAATACTTTTTAATTAGTACAAGATCGAGTATTTGTTGTTCTTTTTTTTTTTTTTTTTAGTTTATGATTCTTAAGAATTATAAATGAATTGTTTCTCGTAAAAAAATGATTCAAGTTATTGCAAAGACTATATATGCTATATCGGTATCGGAGACTAAGAGAAATATCGATCATCGAGCTTCGAGTCTATTAGTTAGCCAATAATACATTGTTCGATCAATGAAGCTTCAATTATAATTGTCGATATCAGTCAGCATCTCTCGTTGTTGTTCTTGTTACTTGGCCGCTGTGCCAAACGATCTTTACGCCTGCAAATAATTTATACGATACGCTTGACTCAGAATTTCAACCCGGATGATGAAAATGATCTATCGTATCTTTTCGCCTTTGATAATTTTTCTAACGAATAATTTTTTTATATAAATATCCTCGAACAAAATTTTGGAACAAGGAACTTCATCAATTCTATCAAATCGATAATTTCAAAAAAAAAAAAAAAAAAAAAAAAAAAAAACCAAAAGAATTATCACTAAGGCTAAACATTAAAAAATTACAACCCGTACATTTCGATACACTCCTTTTCCAATCTTCGAACGTTTACATCGTCCAATTCCATTCGGACAAACACATATCGTCGATCTTTTCTTTCGAGGATCGATAAATTCTTCCCGTTTCCTAATCCTACAATCCTCGGAGCAACACGGCCGAGCAAGTTCATCGAAATCTAAACACAGTCCGTTACTCATCGGTGCATCGACATCTCGTACACGAGAGAGAGAGAGAGAAGATCTTCTTTGGGAATACAGCGGCACGAAGGCGGCGCTCCGTCATCGCGCGCGATTTTCAAACGCGAGTAAATCGCGTTTGCATTTTTCCCCTGTAACGAGCGCGAAACGGGCGACGAAAGACGAATAGTGGAGGGGGGGGGGAGGGGGAGGACGGAGCGAAAAAGAAGTCTCATCCGGCGGAGGGAGGAAGAGTCGGGGAGGAGGGGAGGGGAGAGGGGGCGAAAGAGCGAAGACGAGGTGACTTTTGAACGAATTCCGCTCACTCGGTTCGCGGCTGCTACGCATATTGTTCTATTTATGTAACCATTGTTCATCCATCGTTTAGGATAAATTTAGATGGTCGACAGAGAGGGCCGGTCTCTCGCTCTCGGAATGCCGGGTCGACTTCTTAAACGTTTCTTCTCCCGGCTTCGATTCCTCACTCTTTCTAGCTGCCACCCTCTCCTCGCGCATCCCTCTAACCTCCTCGCCCTCTCTGCCCTCCTCTCTCGCTCTTTCTGCGGCTCGCGTGCTATTAATGATACCGATTAATTTAGAACTATTGGGTTTCCCAATTAGCCAATCGGAGCCCGCGATATGCGGCCGCCTCTGCCTTTCCGCGGCTTTCTTCTGTCTGGCCGGGCCAAACATGGACAGAATTTCGGGGAAAAGAGCGTCCCTCCCTTAATCTTAAACCGGGATCATTTCTGAAATCGTTCCCTCTTGACGCCGTTGCTTGGCCGGTTTTGCTTGGTTGGATGCCGATCGGCACGATAGACGGTCGCTTTTTTTTCTTTCTTTCTTTCTTTCTTTGAAAGAAGAAAATTCTTCTTTTCTGCGAGTTTAACTCGCGAGGCGGAACGATCGATCGGGGATGAAGAAGGGTCGGAAGAAGAAAACGGTTGATGTTTACGCGGTGTTTGGAACGTGTGCCGGTGGTTACTTTAGATAGATTTGTGTATTTTCAAAGGCGAAGTAGATTTCTGATTCGATGATTGCTAGCCGATTGATCGCGATCTGTGAACTTTCTTTTCTAAAGGAGTCGGTTATTTTTGAATTACTCTGTGTATTATGGTTTAGTACATCGTTTCCTTCTTCGTTATTAACCTCTCGAGAAATATGTATGCACGCACGCGTATATAGCCACAATTTTCTCGTTGCATTTTAAGCAATGCGTGAACATTGTATTTGAAAAATATTATAATACCGATTATAGGAAACGACGTGATCACTTGTTGAAATTGAAAGAGTATCTTTTAAATTTTATTTGAAATTATCGTAGATTTTTTTCAATTTCGTATAAATTGATAATAAAAAGATGATATTACTTGAATATATATAAAATCTCCTTCCTTCCAAAAAATTATATTCTTAACCGTGTAAAATTCTTCTGTTTAATTTAGTCATATTTACACGAAGAAAGTCCAGTTTCTATGTAGCCTAATCAACGCGAGGAGGACACTGCTTGTAAACGTGCTAATCGAAAGAGAGATGTGCACGACTTGGCTCAACGTCAACCTACTAGTCGCGTTCGTGTCGTAAAGCCAGTTCCGTGCTGACACATTTAACTCCTTAATTCTTGCCGAGAACTTTTATCTTTTATTTCAACGATCGGCATTCGGCTTCGGGAATCGCACGACGAATTTATAACAATTTAATCTTCCTGCTCATATTCGTCGAATTAAAAATTATCCTATCACAACCTGATAATTATAAATTCTGTAATTTTTTAAACACGTTTAAAAGTAAGAAAAGGGAGAACAATTTAAGCGAAACAATAATACTAATAATAATAATAATAATAATAATAATAAATTACGCGAACGAAGAATTACAAATCTTCTAGGATTAGAAATCGATCGGTACTCGCAAAAAAAAAATAAATTTCGTACACGTGATTTCGTGTGACGAATGAATTCTCTTCGTTAATTTTCCTATGATCAAAGTATCAAAAGTCAGAAATACAATCACGGGTACACGTGAGTGAGTGCAGCATTCTCGTGACTCACCCGCCCGCATTTCTCAAATCCGCAATTTCTGGACAACTTTAAACCACTTTGAACCCACTTTTAATTAATACTACGAAAGGCTACCATCGCCGATTTCTCATCGAATCTCACTTACTCACGGTCCGATGATCGCATAAATTCACGCCGCGACTATAGAGCTCGCGGCGATAGAGCGAGCGAGTAAGATAAAGGACGTATAAATACGTACCCGGGGCGTGTTGTGATATTAATACAATCACGGATCACTCCCGGGTTGGCCGGCAGCCGTGCGCAGACACTAGATTATCTGAATCGGGGTGAACGACTTTATATAGCATAGCGGTGAGTGTCTTTTGCCGCTGCTCTCTTCTCGCTTTGTTGTCGAGATTCGGTTGTTCGGCCGCGCATTGAATCAAAGGGTCGTAGAGGAAACAGAGAGAGAAAGAGAGAGAGAGAGAGAGAGAGAGAGGAAAGCGAGAAGGATGAAATAGAGAAAGAGGTGGAATGTTGGGGAAATGGAACGTACGGAAGTACTATCCGGTGGAAAGTTTCTCCGGAGAGGGGGGTTGACGCTTTTAATTTCTTCGCAGGTTTTTTTGACCGACTTCGAAGATTTGTGGAGCCTCTCGGTCTTTTCCAAATTGAATCCCTTCCTCGCCTCGAAACGAAGCTCTCGCGATCGGTCGACACATCGGAGAAGGAGGAGGAGGAGGAGGAGGAAGAGGAGCGAGAAGAAGTATATAAATTTTGCGATGAAATCATATAATATAAATCGAAAGCATTTTTTTTCTTCTCTCTCTCCTTCCTAATCTTAAATCTGTTTCGATAACAGCGGATACATTTGACGTTTTAAACTCCCTATTAATAACCATAATTAATACGGATATGCATGTAATTTCTCCATTCTTCATCAACCTTCAACACTCAACGAACAATTGCGAAATAACCTTAATAACACTCTGCACAACGTCGTCGAGGATCGTTATCCGCTTATCCCAACCTCATTAACCTGTCAAACGGTATCCAAGCCCATCGCGTTTATAATCCCCCGTACATAACCGCGCGTTATGTAGTTTTACGCGGCTTTTACAATATCTTTCCCCTATCGAAACGAAAATTGGACCGCAGCCATCTATCTGTGGAACGGCGAGCAATTTTCGGCTCGCTCTTCACTACATTTTCAACATGCGATCGATCGATCGGCCGTTTCACGATCGAAACCACGTCACTCATCCTTTAAAGGAAAAAGGAAAGGAGAGGACCCCCTCCCCCCTCCCCCCTCCCCCTCGTGGCACGCTCGCCTTTTTCTCCCGCCACTTGACCTCGCGTCACTCGGCCCAGCGTGAACAATGCGGACGATTAACGAATCAACGGAAGAGAACGTGGCCGCGGAGTGTTCTAGTGCGCTTCGTGGAGCGGAAGTGATCTCTCCCCCTCTCTCCCCCTCCCCCACCGCAGCCTCCCCGTCGTGCCATCGAGTTTTACCTCTTGCGCCCCCGCCCCGCAACGAGCAACAGTAGTGCCCCACGGCAATCGGCGATCCGATGAACCGGAACCTCTCGAATTCACCGAGCCGGCCCACGAGTGTCTCGGTGAAGAGACCGCTCCTTCGACGGCATCCACTCTGCCAATCGTGCGTTTACCCGGACGGGCCTAATCCCTCGAGCACTCTTCTTCGTCGGGATTCGAGGCGTGCTCCAACGCTTGGAACACGGAGAAATCGTTCGTTCCGGAGATTGTGCGCGCGGGGCAAAGGATTCTCGAAGATCTCACGTTTGCATTGATTTTCCGATATCCTTTGGGGACGGTCGGTCGATTTGATCGATACGGAGGTTATGGAGTCGAAGGAGACGCGAGATGATATCATTTGTATATATATATATATATATATATATCATTGTATAATTGCGAGATGATATCATTTGTATAATATATATATATATAGGATTGTTTGTATATTTTCGTTATCGAAGAAATTTGTCGATAATGGTTCAATAGTAATAGTGAATGCGAGCCGTGTCCAATTTATTCACGGAAGAATGCACATAGGCAGATTTCGAGTCACGATAGTGTCGATAACTGGTCGAGACTGGGTCTGCTCCCATAGCTCGAAAAACGCATAATAGCGCTCGAGTTACACGTGGTTCGCGTACATGCGCGGGGCGTATTAACCGGTGTTATTGAATCGCCGCCGGTATTGAATAAGTGCGACGAAGCCTATCGTGTCATGATACCCGTGCTTCCGGCCCCCGGATCTAGCTGACCGAATGTCATGTCTCGCAACGCATCAGAAGTTCATAATATTTTTAATTATGACTAGCCCGGCCGAGGTATCAAACGCTAGAATTGTCATGTTAATGAATCGCGATACGCATCGATATTGTACTGGGTTCGCTTAACCTCTCTCGTATTATACGGCCATTGTCCTTGTATCCATTTAATTATTATTGAGTAATTATCATTGAGATTTTATTTCTGAGATTCTATTTTCCGTGTTTATTTTTTAGATACGTGGATGATAGATTCTCCTTTCTAAATTGTGATCACATTTTGGAAATTTAATTAAGAAAAATAGAAGAAGAAAGAACTATTGGAATTTTCGAAAAAGTTTCCCCAACATCCGTGCAATATATATATATAATTAACACTTTTTAAATATGGTTTTAATTATAATAACTGAATATTAAGAAGATTATATTAACGAATATCTTTTAACGTGTTAGCATATTATGAATATCTATATCGGAAATAAAAAGAACCTAAATATTATATTTATAGTCTGTGGAATATTAATTAATGAGCAGACATTGATAAACAAAAAAATTTTTATATTAAAAGCAAGGTGGACGTTTTTATGAATCGATAATTTCTTTCGCCAAGAGGAACAAAGATAAGGAATAATCGACACGAAAAAAAAAAAAAATGCGAATCATCCAAAGATCAATTACATTAAAGAGTAAAAGTTATCTTACAGTTATAAAATCGATCCCGATAATGACGAAGCGATTATTTCGAACGAATATCTCAACTTTCGTTGGTGAGAGCGCTTCCGACAAAGCTATAGCGACGAAAAAACGAAAGGTTGGCCGGTTATATGGCTGTTTTGACAGGAATACGAACTTTTTTTTCGCGAGTTCGATCCGCTCGTTACGACGACCGAGTAGCCGAGATTATCCGTGACCGACACCTGGAGGAATGGTTCCTTTTCAAGGACGCCGAACAACGGATATACGCGCAGTCATCATCGAGTCGTCAGCGAGTCTTTCATTCATCCCGTCGGTGTTTCTTCCTTCTCTTTTTCTTTTTCCTTTTTTTCTCTTTTTCTTTTTTCTTTTTTTTTTTTATCTCGCCGCCGTTGCTACAAAACCTATTATGCAGATATACGATGCTTCTCATCGACCTCGATTAGAGTTCGATTAATTTATCGATTGTAATTCGAGCGAAGAAGATAAATCTAGCATAGATATGCATAAAATCGAGATGAGTCGAAGAAAAGTTGGCTCATTGGATAGATGGAATTTATGGAAATTTTATAGCTTCGATGGATAATTAGAGAGAGGATGATCGAGTTACTATATGATCAGAGGATTATGGGTCCGTTAATGGATAGACAATTTATCTGTATAAACTCTAGTAAAAACTTTTTAAATAGTTTGTACTCGTTGACCAGCCATTGTCATTAGCAATTAACTAAATCGAAAAAAGAAGTCGGCTAACCTCGCTCCTCCTTGTCGAAAGTTAAAAGCTGAAGACCGATAAGAAGCAATCATTAATTGATCGAGAGAAACTTTACAAATGACGTCCTGATATTAGCTTCAGACGTGTCTACGTGTATCATCATATCTAAATTTAACACATCCAACCACGAAATGATTATCCACGGAAAATTAGAATAAAAAGTAGAAAAAGTAGAAAAAGGGTCTCAGTCTCAGTTTTTACTTAGAATTTGTTGAGGTCGAAAATCGTTATTCGTTATCGTGTATTTATTTAACAAAGATCCATATCAACATTTAAATCTGTCTCAATCCACGACTTTGTAAAACTTACTCCACGCGCTCCACTTCACAAATAAGAAGATAACCGTTTATAAATATTCATACGGTCATATTCATTTTATATTTATTTATATCCGCATCAAGCCGAAGCAGAGATGCAAAAAAAAAAAAAGGACGATTGCGGCAAAAAAGTACGGGTTCGCCACCCGAAGAGGACAGATCACGTTTCCACTAATAACTCGAACGTGAAGCTGATCAGGTCAGCCTTCCTCCTCTGTACCACGGATGAAGAACATGGTCCCGCGTGTTTTCAGCCCCGCTGCTATCGATACATCTGCCATTTGTCACGTCAAATTACATTCGTCGACCGACCGATTTATGAGATACACGACGGACACGTCGGCCAAACGGATGGCCACGATTTAACGCCGATCCTATCGTTAAACACGAAGAGTTCCGTGGTTACCTGCGCCTCTCGGGCTTGGACTTGTAGGAAACTGTTCCTGCGGCTGTTGCCCGGATCTTCCGGATTTACGTATTAAGCCCTCTCTCGACATTTCTCAAGTTCGAATGTATCTTCACTCACTTTTTAAATGGATCTTTCGTCGTCGTTTCAGTGAATCTCTTTCTCGTCATTGTTTAACGTTATAGTCAATATAGATGGTTAACAATTTATATATAATTATTGGTTTTTTTTTTGTTAAATATTTGCAATTCCTTAAAACTGGTGATAAGTTAATTTGATTGTAAAAAAAAGGAATGATAGTGGAAAAGAATTTATAATGGAATAAAAAGTTTCAATTTTTTGATAAATGAAAAT
Organism: Apis laboriosa; assembly: GCF_014066325.1. Taxonomy (NCBI): domain Eukaryota; kingdom Metazoa; phylum Arthropoda; class Insecta; order Hymenoptera; family Apidae; genus Apis; species Apis laboriosa. The sequence goes on from NW_025224135.1 coordinate 6,953,600, forward strand.
TTTATATAATTTTATAATATTTTAATATTATAAAATATTCCAGATGAGAACCACTAAAGATAGAAATGGTTTGCAAATATTTCGATTGAATGAACTTCTATTTCGATGACGAACACGTTCAGACAAAGATTTATACTATATGGAGTGATTATAAGTATTGAGATTCCAAAAGTATGGAATAAAATGTTAAATGCATGACTTATTGAAAAGAGTGGAAAGTGAGATTTGGATATAGTGAATAATATAAGTTATACTATAGTGAATAATATAAGTTATTTTTAAAAAATTTGGAAAGATATGTATATTGGTCAAAAAAAAAGTTATAAGAAATATTTAAAATTCAATTGCAAAACAAAAAAATACTTATTGTTCTCTAAAATTAATATAAAATTTCGCTATTTTACTTCTATAAATCTATTTTCGAGGCTCAATTATGAATCAAAGAATTTTTTTTTTTTAACATTTGAGAAATGAATCATGTAAAATAAATTCTTATAGAGAGGTCTCATCGATTCGTGAAATATAGTTGAAAAAGAAAAAAGGACAATAAAAGAGAAGAAACGCTTTTAAGAAAGAATTCAAAGCCAACCGACAACATAATCGATACGTCTCGAGCGTTTTTATAAGATCCAAGTTATTGAATGGTTTGAAATATGACTTAGTCATCATGCAACCTGAATCAGCGAGAAGAGTTTGCCTTCTTGGCTAGCTATCTGTTATGATATAAATAAATATAAAACTCTAAGTGATTTATTAAGAAACTAATGTTTAAAGTAAGTAATAATATTTTTAAAATCAATTATAATTACAATATTTTCTAAGAGAAAATATTAAAAAATTATTGAACTTTAGAATTCCAATCCCAAAAACATTAAAATAACAAAAAATAAAAATCAAAATAATAATATTAATAAGCTCCCACTGGTAAACGAGCAGCCACAAATTCGATTTCCAATCATCGAGTCAAATGAATTCGAAACATTGAATTTAATAAAAGTGAATATAAGTGTAAATAAAAGTGAAAATTCCATCATCGCAGAAAATGCCACCTTCCAAAATTAATTCCCGGCTTTCTTCCAGCTTGTCGAATAAAGGGCAAAAGCGGAGCCGGAGGCTCATCAATAATGGCCAGCCGGTTAATTTGCATCGTTGGATGGCTGCTCGTGTACGCGATGGAACAAAGCTATAATTATTAGTGCGCGTCGTCTGTGCACTTACCGTGGTCATTTATTAAGGGGCACGCCCGTCGTCCCGCGGCGCCGACGCTTCCTCGAGGACGCCTATGACACACACTTCTCGCGGACTTCCACCGAGATTATGAACTGCTGGCGAAGATGAAATTCCTTTGTTCTAATCCGCATTCGCTGCCGGTTAATTTGTCTGGCGCAGGTGCGTATATATAGACCGAACCGAGAACCGGGTACGAGTTCACCGTTTGACCAGCATATTATGGTTAATAGACTGGCTTGATTGAAAAATCGATGAATTCAGTTTCGAGAAGGGTATGCGAGTTTTGAATTTCAAACGAGGTATTTTCGAAAATTCCATTGTTGAATGGGAGAATAAAGTATCTTTGTGAATTAGTTATTTTGAGTGATTGTTAATTGATAGAGTTTATTTTATTATCGAGGAATTTTGAATATTAGCAATTGTATCGTATTGTATATCAAATATTTTGTAATTAGAAATGTAAGGTTATATACGAGATTCGGAAATTAATTATTTTGTAAATTGAAATTCGATATGAAAACGATCGAGTTCGAACTTTCAAAATTTTTTTCAAAATATCTTAAAAAAAATTAATCTCGAAAGTTAATAAAAATTTCACTTATTTTAGAAATATTAATGTAAAATTACAATTCGTTTCGATAAAGAATACGCGATCGAGAATACGTAATCGTGACTACGTAATAGCGTCACGAATCTTTAGTGAAATTAATAGTGAATAATGAACATAGTGATAGTGAATTAATGAACAGAAAATTAGTTGATAATATTAAATTTTGAATATTAAGATTTGATGATTTAATTACTCATTAAGCAGTACGATACACAATTTAATGAAAAAAATAAGAAAAATTGATAGGAAATATGCATTTGCATACGTAGTTGGAACTAAAATAATATTCATACTGCAAATCAGTTTATCACTTTTTCGTTCTATTTCAATTTCATATTTGAACGTTGCATCGGCCATGATGAATTGTCTAACGAATGTAACACAAGTACTTCAAATAAAAAATAGATTATACCTATAGATATACATTACGTAAAATATCAAGCAAAAACTTTGTCTATATGCTCAACAAAAATAAATAGAAAAGAAAATACAAAGATACTATGTTCTCTAATTAAAAATCCTAAACATTCAGTTTATTTCATATTTTGAAATATTAACCTCGTACTTGTCTATTTACAATAACAGAACGCGTATAATAAATCACTTGTTGAGATGCACTCACAACGCACAATTTATATCGTAATCAAAAAAGTTAACATTTGTTTTATATTCACATTATCCAACTTTGAATCACTCAATGTCAAATATTTAAATATTGAATATTAAACCACACAACTTTTTCACGTATAGTCAAGCCATGGAAGATGGCTGCTAACTGCCATCTCTCGGCGAGTCAACGGACTGCCTGCACGTTTTTATGCGTTTCCCGTAAAAAGGCAGTTTTCGCGGGAGTTTAGTCTACTTCGTACTTTACCTACGTTCCACTATAACCGTTATAATTTTCATAATTTTGATCGTGAAATAATAAGTGATGTTTCTTAAAGTGTACAAAATTTGTGTTCCTACTATAAAAGTAAATATTAGAAATATTTGTTTCATTACATATTTAAATATTCTTTCATATTCGATGTAAATAACAATCTTCAGACTATATAACCTATAAAAAAATTCTAAAATCTTTTCGATTTCTAATTATAATACATAATACTTTTAAAAGTCTACAAGTTTAATTGTTTTCATTTTGTGGGGGATTGAAATAAAGAAATTAAAAGAATAAAATTCGATTAGTCGTTACCAAAATGTTTCATAATTTTCGTTATTTATTGAAATATCATATTAATGATATATGCAATAAGGTAGAAAAAAAGAGATATGTAATCTTGCAAATGGTTTTCTAGTGCATAAATGAGTGCATAAGAACAAAGTTCAAAACGAGATTCCTCGACGACAGGAATAACGAGTGTCCAGCAATCTTCTAAAGAGAAGTCTTCCTGGAGTTCTTTTCCGTACTGTCCTGGAATCAAGTCCCAAGAGGAACCGGAACACCGTAGGTAGACCAGATTTATGTGCAAAACTCCGAATCGTCCCCTTCGTCCAAGCTGACGGGGATGCAAGAAACGATCCCTAAGGGATTCCAGGATAAACTTGCTTCTAACGATCGGCGGATCTGCATGAACGACAATCTCGAAGATTTTCTATTTGAAATTTTCGTCACTCTAAAAGGGATTGAAAATTCGTCGTGACGGTAAGTGTAACAGATTTAAAATATAAATATTAAATCTTTTATAATCTTTTATATAATCTTTTATATTTATATCTTATGAAAAATTTGCAAAGTATTTTATTATATATATATATATATATATATATTATGCTAATATATATTGCTCCTAGTGCCATCTGGCATAATAATTTATTAACTAATAAGTATTGTAGGTAATAGATTCTATTATATAAAATAGTATTTTAATAATTTTACTATTTTACGTAAAATGAAGCAGATTTATGTTTTGAATAATAATAGATATTTTATATTTATATAATAATATATATACATGTTTTATCACATAAAAATTTTTTACGTATCACAATATATAAAAGCATCTGTCAACCATAAAAGGGAGATTTCATCATTTTTCTTTCTCGTTTTTTTTTTGGCAAAGTTATGGCCACCTGTTTTCAAACATTAAATATTCCGCGCAACAGTGTTACATTCTGTAATATTCAACTCGTATAGCTACTCTGGATGCGTCTTCAGTTTTGTTTCAATCCTTTCTGCTTCCATTTACATTACTTTCTCTCTTTATGCTTCTTAGATGATATCGCTGCTTGCTTTTCTTACGTCTGAATACATGACTGGAACATACAAAAGGAGTAGTTTTGACAGTATCCGGTTTAAATATTAAAATTTAAGTAGGAAACTATATCCATCGAGCATCATTTAACATTCCATTCGATGATTTCCATTGATCTTAGACAGTTTTCGTTACAAATTCTTATATCTGTCTATTGTCAAAATAATTTAATTTTTCCCAAAGAAATTTCCAAATATATCCTCTTGTATATAGAATAAAATATATAGAATAGATAGAATAGATGTTTGCCTAAAATTTGTATTTCTTAATTTTAGATTTATATAATATAGAAATAATAATAAGAAAAATAACAATCATTTTTATATCGCAAAACGATCCGAATCTCTCTATCTACAGTCATAATGATAAGAAAATTTTTAGACCAGGAGTTGTATTAAGATATTATTTATTTAAAAAAAAAAAAAAGATACGCATGACTCAGAGATACAGATGATATGCACCAACCTAATATCATATTACGGAATGGAAAGGTCGTAAGTTCCGTATTCCGCGTCACGTCACCTCGATGAATCGTCGCGAACGCGGACAGGCTATGGAATAAATAGCTCGTTCTTTAAAGCGCGAACGTGACAATTCGAGTGCACTCGAGAAAGCATAGATATCACGGAGAGGGACCGGCTGCTCGTTTTCCATAGGGCGACTACTATACCCGATGTCTGATGCCCGGCCACTTGGCGATTCCGCTCGCGGATCTTAGACGCGTGACCTGGACGGTTCCCACGCAGGACACGGAACACCGTCGCAACCGGCTGACGTGTCACATACATACGTGATCATGTTCTAATGCATCGCGCGCCCCTCGGAAATTACAATTAGGCGACTAGACGAGCAACGAGCAAACCACCGATCTCGTGTCTTGTGTGGATCGTTAAGGCCTCATTGCCGCTGGATTTTCATTCGTCTGTATTTACGTCGCCTCGGCCGAGAGTGATTGCCCTGTACATGGAAAAACGGTGTGTCGGGGGAAATTGAATTAGCCTTGTCGGCGCGTTGGACGAGCGCGGTTCGATTATTTAAAGAGGTATACGGGTTTATAGCGTACGATTTATATTTCAAGGGCTCGGTGAGAAAGTATATATATTTTCTAAGATAAATAATGATTTTATATCTGTTACGAAGGATTTTATTTTATATATTTCTAAACTTTGATAATAATGAAATAAGTTCGAGTGATATTTTTTTAAATAAAAAAGATTGTAGGGCTTTTCCTTCGAGTCTTTCGTTTATAATACGTGTACATCATTTTGTTCTAAGTAAAACTTGCATAAGTATTATACTTTAAATTTATCGCGATAGAGGAAATTTATTTTGAAAAATAAAGACTGTAGAAATTCATGAGAAGAACATAGAGTCATTAAGAGTTATTTTAAATGATAGTAGATCAGAAGTTAATGATAGTAAGTAATTTAAATCATCGTTTATTGTGTGACAGATTAAAAGTTAAATATAAATTGGTGAAGAACATAATTGAACAGATTTACAAGTCGATTAGCTAATAAAGAACATGATTCAATAATGTATAGATGACATCAAATGTCAAATTACATTCGCGTATCACGTATTTTGGATTTCTAGTAATTCAAGCGATAGATAGATAGATTTTTGCAAGAATTTTTCGATCTGCTTGAAAACGTGAAATTCAACGTTAATCGAGTATATGAGTTAAAGCTGTAACATCGAAGCTTTTGATCCTAACTGTAACTAATTGTTCGATAACAAACGCGTCTTGACTTGTTCAACTCAGTTGTAACTAGTGTCAATTGCAATTAACTGAACTTTCGAAGTACTAAAGAAATGTAAACTCGATTCTCTGTTTTCAAGAAGTTCTTACAGAGTTACATCTGGGAAATCAAAGGGTGAGAAGATCCTGTGTGTCAATAAGTGTTTCAACTTTTCTTTCTAAAAAGTTCAAAAGTTTACAAAGTCTTGTTCATTTCATTGTCATTTGAGAGATCAATATTTTTAGAAACCAAGAAGAAGAAGAAAAAGAAATCAATTTGAATCGTAGAATTCTTTCAATATGCTATTACGATCTTCTTTCGATTTTCCTTTTCTTCTTCGTTTTTTTTCTCNTTTTTTTTTATCGTATTTTCAAGAACATGCGTACTGATTTAAATTTTCGGTCAATTCGTATAAATAAAAATGCAAGTTTTGCCACATGAACGACAGGAATACTGATTTTCGATAAGAAATACGAAGCGAACGTTGTTCAGATGTGGTTGAGACACATTTGAAACCGACATTTTCGATTTTCGACTCATTCGAAGTCGGGGCGACACTCAGATATCAGGAAATTGCTGGGTGAATGAATAAAACAAAGAAATAACAGTGACCACGAGATCCGCATTATTCGTGATTTTACAATCATCCAAAATTACTTTGCCAATATATTATATTTTAAAAATATCACTCCTCAGCCACTCATCTCCCATATACATTAAACGAAATTCTACTTCCGTCTATCTCGTATCCATTCGTTCCATAAACCACATATACATTACAAAATTATCCACGTTTGATGTTTTCCTAATTTCCTCTCTAAAGAGTACTCTTCGTGCATACAGCTCTCAGTAATTCTCGACGACGACACACGACGAATCCGTCCAAAATCGATCCATCCTTTCGTGGTCGCGGTCGAAACGAAAGGAGAAGAAAAAAGAAAAAGAAAAAAAGGAGAAATTCGTCCAGTATCGATCATACATATACGTATCGAAAGGATCGGAACACGTGAATCATATTCATATCTGATTCGAATAACAATAGCGGTGAAGGATCGCGAGTATTGTTATGCGGCAACATGACGGGCCTGTGGCATTCCGTCATGCTCGCGTTTCCCAGATCGAAATAATGCTATGCGGACATTATAATCGTAAATATGGGGCTCCCGGCCCCGTTAGGAATCCGCCTGGCACCCACCTATTTCAAAAGAGAATCATAATTTATTATTACATCGGCTACGAGCGGAATAACAATCGGCCGCGAGCATTTCTTCCGAGAATCAGGTCGAGTTTCGATCGATCTTTGAATACTTACGCGAGCCCCGATCCTTCATCCGCACGTTTTTCTTTTATTTTCTCCTCTTCTCCCTCTTCATTCACGGTCCCTGGCCGATCATAAAAATTTCGCGTGTTGGCTCATACGATCCCCAAGGTTTCTAAGGAACAGTTCGCCGAGTCGAGAGACGCGGCACGCTTTTGACGAAGCACGCATTACCTCAAAGAAATTGTACGACGGATGAAACGATTTTGTCAAATTTTTATCTATAATTTTATCATAGCATGTACTCGCAATATGAGTCAACGAACGTTGTTTAGTTTATTATCGAGTTCAAGTTCTTAAGCGAAGAATAGATTCTAACACGAAAAGTGAAATGAAATACGATTTCTTGAACGATTTCTTTAATCTCCAGATTTTTTATCCAAGGATTGGCGCATTCCAAATTCATCGAAAATAATTTAAAATCATTCTCTTAAAAGGAATAATCTCGCGGTAAATCGATGGCTAATCGAATTTTTCCCAAGCATCGTTCACTCTTCTATTCCGAGCGTGGAGCTTATGGTAGTTATAGGGGCGTCCGATAAATCGAAGAAAGCAGTAACGGAATACCAATGGAAGCAGTGGCCTCCAGTGGACGTAGTGCGACATTGAAAGGAATGTAAATGCGTTATGAACGTCGGCCCAGTTCCACACGGTGTCACAGATCGTCCACGGCTTACAGATTGCCCCATAAACGGGGCCCGGCTCGAAAACGCACGAATCGAGCCATGGGCGTCGTACGTGATACGCAGCGCTCGGAAATTTTGGAGGATTAGTGGAGGATCGTTTGGAAAGACCGGATCGACGAAATCGATCGGTGGATAGTAGCTGGGCCATTCGTTCGATCATTCGTGAATTTTCAAGTAATTTTTGTATAAAATTTTGGGGAATAATTTCAATTATTGGAGTATTTTAAAGAATTAACGATGGGCATCGTTTGTGATATTCCGAACGATTGATCTTAATAGAATGCTTTGACCATAGATTGATTCTATTTGATTGATTCATTGCGAATTTTTAGAGTAATATTTTTAACCTTTTAAAATTTTTATGATAGTAGATGAATACGTTTGCCTTGAATAAGTGTAACTCGAAACGTTTCAAGCCCATCACTACCGATATCCCGAATTCGCATCACGTAAAATCTTTTTGAATATAGCACGAGATGTGTTTGTTTGACACGAGGAATTTTTGCAACTACGGAATTCTTGCGAATTTCGGTTCTCACACGTACACCTTCCTTTGGTTTCTGAACCTTTACACGAAATACTTTTACACGAACGTGTTACATTTGCATTTATTTTATTATCCATCAATCTTTCGAAAACTACGAAAAATATCATAGCTAAACATTTCGTGCTAAAATCAAAAAAATAAAAAATCAGAATTATCTCTCTTATATCGAGTAGAAAATTTTCTTTTATTTTCGTTATTTTCCTTGCGCATTCGTTTATTCATAAATTTAATCCATCCAATATTTAAATTATTAACAATATCCTAATATTTGATACCAAGAGTCCAAGAAAAATAAGATAATTGAAACTGATAAAATTAATCCGTGGCGAAGAAGAAAATTTTCTTGCCAACTTTCCCCCTATTAATTTATTTTTCCCCCGTGTTCGTCTTCGCGGGGTTTCCTGGACGTTGGCCGGCTCGAAAAATCGTATTCGAGAATCGACGTTTCGTTAAAGGCAGCTGGACCACCATGATCGGCGGGACGAGCATCACGGTGTCAATTAATGAGTCAAACGGGGGGGAGGGGGGACGGTACGTGGAACGAGGACCGCGGACCAAGCAAAAGGCCCGAGCTCCTCTGGTTTTGTCGCTCGGTTCCTGGTAGTCAGCCATAATAAATACATAATATACACATAAAGGCGAGCCGGCGCGATCGAAATGATCAAGAGAAATCCTCGATCGTCCTGGCGGGGCGCCGTGGGTGGCGCTCCGGCTCTCGATCGCCGGCCTCAAATGAAAATCTCCACGCTTTCTGGCGTGCTTGAGTGATTGCACCGACTCTTTTCGACCACCTAATCGTCCAACCAAGCTTCTTCAGCCCGTTCCTTATTCGATCGATCTGCCGTACGCGACCGGTTTGCTGGAAATCGGTTCCACCAAATATGCCCATTGTTCGAATGTTCGATTAATATTCTTCCTTTTCGATTTTGCCATTTGTTTTTTTTTCTTTTTTAGAGTTTTATTTATTTATTTTTTTTTTTTTAGAATATAGATTTGAAACGATGTCGCAATGATTTAAGTTAAATAAATTATTATGATATTAAATTATGACAGAATATGATAAAAATATGATTTCTTTAGAGAGAGAGAGAGTTGACTAATGATTTAAAGGAAAAAAATTGAAATTAAATTTCCATGAGAAATATTTATGATCCGAATGATCGTCGTTTCGAGGTAAGATTCTTAAATCTTATTTAAATCTGGAAAAATTGGTTGAACAGAAGTTTCAAGGAAAGCGTTAATGACTGATTCAAACGCGATCTCGTATCCGACCGTATCTTACAACGGATGGTAACGATTCGTCGCCGGCCAAAGTACGAAAGTGCCGTCAACGTTTTTGCGCCCCCTAATTTCGAAGGGGTTCGTGCTCATTTTATTGCGATTCCTGCGATCTGTTCTGTTCTGTTCTGTTCTGTTCCCGCTTTGGACGATTTGACGGCGGTTTCTTTCAGCAATGTCCCCGATTCTGATGATCGCGCGCGTGAGAATTGTGCGAAACAGCCGGTGAACATGATCGAACGCGAAAAACGAGGGTCAGAGGGGTTAGGCTCGCCAATGGAGGACAGCTTCATCTCCGAGGTGGTCCCGCGCCCGAGCAAAAAGCTCCACGCGGAATAGGCCCCTATAGCTTCCTATAAATATGCAAAATTTTTTACCAGAATCCCTGTAAATTGGGATATTTCCTCGCTTGGCGAGACAACTCGCAAATTAGAATGAATGAAATTTCTCTAAGAAAATTTATAAAACCTATTTCGACCGAACATATTTCCTATTTAAAAAATGAACTTCCGTTTCAATTACAACGCAGATCTTCCCGTCCAAATTTCTTTATTATATACATTTTCCTCAAAAATCGAGTAAAATTTCCGATCGCGTTTCGAATCCCTCAGATGATTATCGAGACTAATAAACGATAAAAAAAAAAAGGAAATTATATCTAAGTAATATTATATAATAATAATATTATAAAATTCAATTAGAACCGCTTTGCAATCCTCGAGTCGATCTCGCTTTTTTCCCGTCCGCGTCGAGGTAGACAAAGGTCAATCGGAGCGCATTGAATCCCCGCGAGCATCTTGCAGGACGAACTCGATTCAGCGTCAGGCCGCAGTTAATGGGGATTCGAGTGTCGATGAGGCATCGACGCCGATGGACGTCGACGTCGGTCAAGGGAGGCCGGACAGCCAGCTCTGTTGTTTTTACGCGACGTGCCAGTAATTTACAGTCGGTCATTCAGCCGTACATGGCCGGTACGATCGGTGGCCTCGCTATACGTCAAATTATCCCATACATCATTCCTTTCTTCGCCGGGCCGTCGATTTATGTGCGCGCGCATAATATAAATTATTAAATAAGTCTACGCCAGAAGCGCATGCGTGCTCGTTATTTATCGATCGGTAAGAACGGATCCCTCGAATCGATCCACGATCCCATCGACCCGATAAGTGTACACACCGTGCCTCCTTCCCAAGGGTTAAGAGAGAGTGCCGTTTTGCGCTCTTAGCACGCAGTTGGCGGAAAAACTTGCCACGATTCGTTTCGTGTTTGTTGGAAATTTGTTACTTTCCAGCTGAGCAACCGGCTTGGGCTTCAACCCATGGATGGAGACGTGAACTTGTTCGATTGATTATCACGTTTATGGAGTTCAGAAGGGTTCAATGATTAAACGGGGGGAGAAGAGAATTAACAGTTTGTTTAATTATATTTTATAATAATTATTTCATAATTTGGCGTCGTCCGTATCCGTAGATATTTTATCAATTCCAAAAGAAAATTAATCTATATCTCCATCCAAACCTCTTCTAAAATTTTAATAATTCGTTTCTTACTAATTACCCGCTTGGAGAGTTCTTCGAGAAGAGAAGGAAAAAAAAAAAAAAATGAAAAGATCCCCAATTACAATAATTTAACCTCGCTGGAATAAGGCGAGGGCGCGACGAAAGGAGGAAACGAGATGAGAAAGTTCGTGACGAACCTCGTTAACTTATAACTCGCGAGGAGGACGCCTCTTCCGGGGTCGTCGGTGGTAAACGAAATTACCAAACGGTAGGAGGGGAAGGGGGCAGGGTAAAAGAAAGAAAGAAAGAAAGAAAAAAAAAAAATTGCGCAAACGGAGCACGAAACGGCGTGAGGAAGAAATGGCGGAAAAACATGGCCTCGCGAGTTAACGTATTCGGCTCGAGTAGAGACAGGGGATCTCAGGTAACGATTTTAACGGAATTGTCCAATAAAGGGACGGTGTCATTATTCACAATTTAAGGTTAAACCCCTCCGTTTCCGGGATCGGGGGATCCGTACGACTTTTAATTACCTACATATCAAACGACACGACGGAGGGACACGATTATTGATTGTTTCCCTGTTTATTGTATATTTTAAATTTAATTCGGAGCCCGGCAGGAAGACGAGCGACCGGCAATAGCTGTCAAACGGTGCCTCGTTTTTAAATCCCTCTTGTAAAGTAAAATGAGACAAGGCCTCTCCTCCTCTCCCCCACCCTCTCTCTTCCCCTCTCTCTCTCTCCCCCTGTCACTTCGCAGGGCGTTAGACTCATCCCCCTCCCCCCTCCCTCCACCCTCCCGGTTGGCGTTCTTTGTCTCTGATAATTTCGCGTCAATACGGACGGAACGTAACGAAAGATGGAGCTAAGGATTCGACGTTTCGCTCTTTTATTGGATGGGGCCGTGATTGCGTTTCTCGATCATACTTGATCGTGGCGGCGACGTTGATATCGATCGAGGAGCCATGTTTCATTACATTCGTTCGATTATTCGGAGAATCCTATCGCTATTCGCGTACCCGGTCTTTCGTCACTGCTTATTTAACGTTCGCCGACACGCGCGTGGGGAAAAATTTACGTAATTTCTCACCTTAACCTTAACCTCCGTTGTGTTAATCGATAACGATCGATAATACATATTGAATACAATTGGCAATTTTCTTTCCCTCTTTCTCGCAATCTTTTTTCCCTTCTTTGTTTTGTTTTCTTTCTTTCCTCCTTTCTTTCTTTCTTTTTTTTTTTGATTCTTGCAAAAATTGCACGAATCACCGATATCAGGGCTTCCGGTCCGACTCCGGTGACTCCTCATCCGTTGCAACATAGTTCTTCTTCCGGTCATTAAGTCCTAGTCACCCTGTAATTTGCAGAGACATTATACAAGTTGATTAAAATAATAATGCCCGGGCTGCACAGTGGACGATCGCCAGACCGGGTCCAAATGGATCGGCTTATGAATATTGATCCCCATCCGGTGTTCGGTAATAAACATATCGTGCGACATCGTTTTTGCATTCGCATCACAATGGAGTCGGGCAACGTAAATGTCACCGGTGGCCACGGATTATTGTAATCGAATTATTTCACGTCCGCTTTTTCGCGTCCCCCCCTCTTTTTCCATTTACCACCAATTGAATATTTATAATTCCCACAAGCCCACGGCTAATTACACAGCTCGAGGCACGACGACGATACGATGACAATAAGCGAGATTATCTTTTTGTCGTATCGACTTGCCTCGTCTGTAAATTGTAATGGAGTCACTGGACAGTTTGACGACTTCTTTTTTCTTTTTTTCTTTCTTTCTCTCTTTCTTTATCGAGACATCGTTTTGTCCTTTCTCCACGGATATCTGTCATCTCGTTTACGAAGTTTATTATTTATAATGTATATACATTTGTAACTGTTTTATCTTTTATATATATATGTATACAGTCATTCGGAAGTTAGGCTAATCAATTTCTTAAAGTTTTTAGTTTTAACAATATAATTGTAATTTGCAAAAGTTACTCGTAAAACTTACTTACTTAGTTGTATACGTTATATAAAAGAATTAATCATTGGTAATTGGTAAATCGTAAAATTTTGATAATAGTTTTATAATATAAAAGTTCAAGTTAATTACATTTTTTTGATTGTAATCGAAATCACGTGGGGATGCAGGGTACGAAAGGTCAGAGTGTGTTGAACGAAATGAAGATAAAATAGCCAAAAGTCGAGGATAAAGGTCCGTGTAAGATCGCAGGGGGCCGTGGAACAAGCGACGTCGGCAGCCTTACTACTGTTAGGTAGCGGAACCCCCGCTGATATTCGGCCCCCCCATCGACACCTGACAACCTGCTGGCTGCTACCTACAAATTGCTTTGCATTCTGACCCCACTGATACTTATCGTAAATTGCTTGATATGAACGTAATAATATCGATTAAAGAACTATCATTAGTGAAAGAGAACGAATAAAAATAAAATAAGAGTCATAGGAGAATAAAATAGTTCCATTTATTTTTGATAATTTTTTTAAAATATTATGAATCGAAATACGTAATTAATTTCATGGCTTCTTGTTCGAATAAATTTTTTTTTTTTAAGTTTTTAGAAGTTTTTCGCAAATAAATATTAAAACAATTGGAAAAATGGATCGAAATGTTTTGAAACATTTTTTTAAGGAAAAATTCTATAGTTATTTCATTGAAATAAATGTGAAATAAAAAATAAAACGCCGTATAAAATTTAAAAGATCGTTATATTGTTACGTTCGATATAACAAACGATTTAAGAAAGAGGAACACTCAGCGGAAAGAAAGGAAAAAAATAACAAGAATGATGGGTCAAGTATATAAATCCAAGAGCGAATACCACGCAGTGGGCCCCACACTGTTAATTACTGGACCACACATCTCGCCACGTTGTCCTTTCAACGTGTAAATTCCAGGTATAACATTCTATGACGAATCGGTGCAAGAAAAGAGACCCCCCATTCCCTTCTACCATTGGTCTTCTCTTCTCCCTAAACGAGCCAATGACGGATCAAATATTAAGAATATCCAACCGACTAATTAGGAACGAGATATTTCTGCATCCGTTGAATCCTTTTCTTCTTTATTTTTACTTATTATTATTTTTTTTTTTTGCACATATAAAATTATTACCCAAAAATGAAATTAAATCCGGATAAAAATCGAGGAAATATTTCAGCTATATCATTTTTAAATTATAAATTAATTTTAATAAATATTAAATAAATAAACGAATAAAATATTATCCGTAAATTTTTCATGTCTACTAAACTTTTTATTCTTCTTTTCTTTTCTTATTACAATTCTAAGATCCAATTCACTCTACAAACTATTCAATCCAACCTTCTCTTTAGTGACTTTCAAAAAAATCTACAAGGTTAACTTGGAAAGAAATCTGCACAATATTAAACCCCTCCTGAAGGGAGAGTATGCATTCACCCTTCGAGTCGGGGGTGTATAAGCGAGAGCGAGCTGTAATAATCCCAGAGGGCGTAACGTAACGCGACAATTTCCCGGTGCATTAAGGGGACTTACATATTTTATGGGGATTTTTGCATATAATTTTACGCCGCGTTAGAGCGGACATTTAAATACGCCAGCTGGATAAACAGAACTTTTCTTTCTTTCTTTTTTTTTTTTTTTTTTACCAATGGGACGATGACGTCCCGGTCACGAAATAGCGACGAAGAGGGAAATATGAGGGTGAAACGTGCGGTGGCACCCCCCCTGGGAGAAACGGGAGATGGAAGCACGAAGAAGGGGTGTTTGCATAGCATGCGATACATGTGTCTATGCACCCTTCGGGGATGGGAGAAACGATTTGACGATTCACTTAAGCTACTCCTCGTCTTATCAGCGATCGGCTTGCGGATAATCGGTGCACTTTCACGCCAATCTCTTTCTCTTTTCGAAGCGCAATCATATCGAGATTGGAGGGTGAACATCGAGGGCGCAAAAAAAAAAAAAAAAAAAAAAAGTAAAAGAAGTAAAAGCAAGCTTTCAACCACTTCAATAATTCGGCTCGAGTAACTTCTTCCCCGAGGGCAGACACATTATTGGGTGGTCTGTTGTTGCGAATGAAATCGTCGCAGTTATGATGGGTATTCTGTGCTCTACAGTTTCACACGGTTGAAAAATCGAGGATGCGTCAGAGTCAAGTATCTATTCTTGCATAACAAATTGCTTTTATAAGATTAAATATAAAGTTAATATGAATGTATTCCGCTATTACGATATTTAATATCATCTAGTAAGCTAGAATTATAACAATTTGTTAAAGTTCATAACGCAAACATTTATCGTTTGTCCATGCAAATTTATATTTCCACATTCACGAATTTCTCATTAACGAATCAGAATTTAATTTCTTACAAGAGAATTTCTTAAAACTTTATCAGAGATCAGAATTAAACATACATATCTATTATACTCCAACATCTTCAAAATCACATTTCTAACTCTCTAAATCATTTTGATCGGTAAAATTTCCTTCGCAACTCTCCCTTCCCCTGGAAAAATCGAAACCTTGAAACCTCCTATTTCAAAAAGAGCGGCGCTGCTCGACGAAGGTTTTTTTCGAAAGAAACGGAACCGACACTTGACGCGCTTTAATTAAGTTCGCTGATTTCCGGATTCGATTCACGGCCGAGGCTGGACCGTGGTGGGACGGTGGGGGGATGCGAGAGAGGCGCAACGGCGCAGGGCATCGTTGTGCAGGGGGATCGTTGCCGGATCGCGTAATGAAATATGCGTGACGAGAGGTCCCACGAGTCCTCGACTCGCACCACCATTACTCAGTTCGGTTCGGCTCGATGCGGTTCCAGTTTCTGCCCCGGGAAGGGTGGCTGCGCGCTGCGTTATATTATTCAATTATGTCATTCAGGTTATACGGGCGCGACGGAGGGAACCGTTCCTCGTGGTGGGTGGGAGGAAGGGACAGAGATGCAAAAGGGAGACGATCGTCCCCTCCGACCCTCTGCTCTGGGGTCGAGGAAGGGCGGTGGCCATTATGAAATTGTAGTTACTCGATTAATTTCAACCCCGACGCGCGAATTATCATAAGATAATGGGCCCGGTTTAATTCGCCGCCGGTGTAGACGGGGGTGGTGAATTCAGCCAAGTGTTTTATCGCTGATTACGCGCCTCGTGCTCTCTCTCTCTCTCTCTCTCTCTCTCTCTCTCTCTCGCTCGCTCGCTCGCTGCCTGAGAACGCTTTCGTTCTTTTAATCAGGAAATTAATCGTGAAATTTTAGAGGATGTTTCTTTGAGGATGGGCTTAAATTCCGCGTCGCGTTCCAGTGTTTCTTTTTTTAGAGATACTGTTGTTAAAGAAAGAAGAATTAAGATTTTAAAATAGGATTAAAAAAATTAATTATATATAATTTAAAGCAATTAAATAACAGAATGAAAAGATTTTCTGAGTATTTTCTAAGTTTACAATTATTTCTTAGCTATAAAAGTTCGTATAGAAAAATGTTGAACGAGGCTTAACGAGATAAATTGTCTCTGCAGCGTGACTTATGAATAAATAAGCCTAACATTTTTTTACATTTTTATAATATTCGCCTCTTGAAATGTCTCTTCACAGACGAATGTGAAATTAACAATCGATAATTTTCACATTCCTCACAATGATGAATCCATCGATGTATGATAGATCCATTGATGTATTTCCATTTTCTTCCCGCGCTAAATCTACGAAATCGAAAATCGAAGTGTAGATCCCTCGTAAAGGAGAAATACCTTTTGTCGCCGAAAAATCCGTGATTTCCGTGAAACGATAGAAGGCCGGCTATCGCTTCTATCTTCCTCAATTTCCCGCAATAGAGCAAAACCTTGCCCCTCTCGTTTAAAGTCCCTTTCAACCCTCCTACTTTGCGCGTGGGCGCGCGGGCCAACCCTTAGGTAGCTCCTGTCCGCGGAATTCCGGAGGCGGAGTGAAAAGAGGATCCTCCGGTTCCCGAGGGAGCGTCGTCGGTGCGCCGGTGTCCGGGACTCTCTCTCTCTCTCTCTCTCTCTCTGGTCCTTCGCTTTGATTTATGTCCTTGTAAGTGACGTCACTCGTGTGTATCCCTCCAAACTCCCCACCCCGTTGGCTGTTGTGTGCACAAAGGATCCGGCGTCATATTATCCCGGCCGTAGCGTATATAAATGACCGAAATTGGGACTTATTGTGTTTGTCATCGGTGCCGGAAAACTCCTATACTGATTTATCATCCTGCCTTCCCTTTTCCAAAAGCTCGCGCTTCCCTTCCACCCTTTCCTCTTCCAAACTCTCGTTAGATCCCGCTCCAAGAATGCTCGTAGCAAAGACAGAGGTTTCGCAGAAGTTTTTTTCCCCCTTATTTTTGGTTTTCGGAAGAGGAGGAATCAATTTAGAAGAATTATTAATAGATAAAGAGTTTAAACAATTTTCTTATAATTTAAGATATATAATATTTGTTGCTTCTTTTAAAACGTGGAATTCTAATTTCTTTGTCTTTGCTCGCAACAAAGACAAAGATTTCGCAGAGGTTTTTTTTCACCCTTATTTGGTTTTCGAAAGAGGAGGAATTAATTTAGAAGAATTATTAATAAAGAGTTTAAATAATTTCCTTATAATACTTGTTGCCTCTTTTAAAACATATAATTCTAATTTCTTTGTTTTTGCTCGCAGAGGTTTTTTCCCCCCTTATTTGATTTTCGGAAGAGGAGGAATTAACTTAAAAGAATTATTAATAAAGAGTTTAAACAATTTTCTTATAATTTAAGATATATAATACTCGTTGCTTCTTTTAAAACGTGAAATTCTAATTCTTTGTTTTTGCTCGCAGCAAAGACAGAAGTTTCGCAGAGGTTTTTTTTCACCCTTATTTGGTTTTCGAAAGAGGAGGAATCAATTTAGAAGAATTATTAATAAAGAGTTTAAATAATTCCCTTATAATACTTGTTGCCTCTTTTAAAACATATAATTCTAATTTCTTTGTTTTTGCTCGCAGAGGTTTTTTCCCCCCTTATTTGATTTTCGGAAGAGGAGGAATTAACTTAAAAGAATTATTAATAAAGAGTTTAAACAATTTTCTTATAATTTAAGATATATAATACTCGTTGCTTCTTTTAAAACGTGGAATTCTAATTTCTTTGTCTTTGCTCGCAGCAAAGACAGAAGTTTCGCAGAGATTTTTTCATCCTTATTTGGTTTTCGAAAGAGGAGGAATTAATTTAGAAGAATTATTAATAAAGAATTTAAATTTTCTTATAATTTAAGATATATAATACTCGTTGCTTCTTTTAAAACGTGGAATTCTAATTTCTATGTCTTTGTTCGCAACAAAGACAGAGATTTTTTCCCCCTTATTTGGTTTTCAAAAGAGAAGGAATCAATTTAGAAGAATTATTAATAAAGAGTTTAAATAATTTCCTTATAATACTCGTTGCTTCTTTTAAAACATGGAATTCTAATTTCTTTGTCTTTGCTCGCAGCAAAGACAGAAGTTTCGCAGAGGTTTTTTTTCACCCTTATTTGGTTTTCGAAAGAAGAGGAATCAATTTAGAAGAATTATTAATAAAGAGTTTAAATAATTCCCTTATAATACTTGTTGCCTCTTTTAAAACATATAATTCTAATTTCTTTGTTTTTGCTCGCAGAGGTTTTTTCCCCCCTTATTTGATTTTCGGAAGAGGAGGAATTAACTTAAAAGAATTATTAATAAAGAGTTTAAACAATTTTCTTATAATTTAAGATATATAATACTCGTTGCTTCTTTTAAAACGTGGAATTCTAATTCTTTGTCTTTGCTCGCAGCAAAGACAGAAGTTTCGCAGAGGTTTTTTTTCACCCTTATTTGGTTTTCGAAAGAGGAGGAATCAATTTAGAAGAATTATTAATAAAGAGTTTAAACAATTTTCTTATAATTTAAGATATGTAATACTCGTTGCTTCTTTTAAAACGCGTAATTCTAATTTCTAACAAAATATATTCGAATGGAGGATAAGTCGAAACGATGATAAATAAAATCGAGATGATCGAATTAACAAATGGAATTATCTCCTCTTCGATAGGTTTCCGTAAGATAGGTTGGAATAGATGGTCATTAGAAATCGATAGAAGTTGTAAATGCCCACCTCTATGTTTGCACGCGTTCGGCTCGAATTAGTTTCGTTACCGTTTCCGTCGCATCTCTCGTCCAAAGCTCATCTACATGTTTCTTCCTCTGGCCAGGCTTTATCGCACTATGCTAATTCACGGGCGGAAAGATGCAGCCGCGTTAAAGCGATCGCGCGAATAAGATATACCGTGCAGATATCCTCCGGTATAATCCGTGGTATTAGTAAGCGTCCCCGTGACACTAGCATATTCCGCCAGGCCACTCCATTTGCACCCGGGGCCCCTATCTCGACGTCCTTCCAGTTCGATATAATACCCGGTAATTCCCCCGGGGAAACGATTCTACGCGGATCACGGGGACGAAGGACCTCCTACTCTCCCCCTCCCCCACCCCTAGGATCGGATTCAACCCCCGTAAAATAACAGGCCGGATACGTTTTGACAATTCTATTACGATTATTTCGTCGTACGTGGCCGAACAGCTGGTCCACGTCTAACCAGCCAAGGCTATTCTTTCTTCTCCTTCTTTAATTTCTTTTTCTTTTTTTGTATCGCGTAATTCGTGGAAAAAGGGTGGAAGGGAATCGAGTCGATTTTTGTTTCCATTCTTTTTTTTTTTTTTTTGAACGAACTGAGAATAGAAAAATCTCTTCTAGTAGTGGGATTTTGTATGAAAAAGTATGTATCTATGTTCGAAAAAATTAAAATTTCATTATATGATGTATTTTTATACGTTTTATTTGCATATAATCGAGTGAGTCAAATACGAAAGAGAGAGAGAGAGAAAGAGAAGAATTAAATTACCGTCAAATTACAAAATACATTTAAATTTCAAACGCATGTTATGGAGGAACGATAAAAAAACGATGAAAATTCAAATACGAAATAACGTGGGAATATAAGAACGAGCATTAATGAGATACTAAAGAAAAAGGGAAGAAACGATCGAAACTCTACGGATTCGAAGGATATTCTTGCCGCGCATAACGTGTGCAGCGCTAATGCGAAAATTATGCGCGAACCTGCAATAATTTCCACATCAAATTCCCTGTTACCGATATTTCAAAGATCGCGTTTAAGGACGCGCGGCCCAAGGCGCGAAGAGAAAATTCATTCATTAATATTAACCACGCGGGAACCCATCGCATTTGCATTTACTGTTCTTGGCTTGGGTGACCAGGAAACGGAATATCCACGTAATTCGTGGCACTAGGTAGAAACGTTGCAACGTTTTCGTCGTTGTGCAAACCGCATTATAATGCATAATACCCGGACTGTTTGCCTCTCTGGAAATGGACGCCGTAGGATATCGTACGGAAACAATGGATATTGACGTTTCTACTGCCTATTGAACTGGCCGCAATTTTGAAAAGAATAAAAAAAAAAAAAATAGAATACAATAGAGGCAATTATCATCAAAGCTTGCATATTTTTCACCGTGAAAGCAATTATTCGTTCAGAGAGCAAAAATATTGGATACTTGTAACGCCGAATCGCTAAACCGATAAACCTTTCAATGACCAATTTCAAATTCGAATGGTCCGAATATTAAATACACAATTTCCAATCATTGTCAATTCAACAATCCCCTCTAGCCTAATCATTGATTAACGAATAGCAATTAACAAATTGATTCGAGTGCAAGAAAATGTTCGCCATCCCCCTAATAGCCTCGAAGCAAGCGAAGACTTCTCGCTCCTCTCCCAAGAAGAATAATACTTATTCAAGATGCAACCTTAGATTCCCTTTTACGTCCCTTTTCCAAATACCACTAAAGCACCGAGAAAAGAGAGAGAGGGAGAGAGAGAGAGAGAGAGTGGCTTAGAGCTTACCCTTTACCCCGTTGGAAATGGTCGTTAAGAGAGAGGTAGAGAATTTTAGAGAGAGTGTCCCCCGTTGATCTTCTACTTTTTCGTGTTTCCCCGCTATCGTTCACTCGCCGGTTGTTATTCCCGACAGCTGTAGTTGCAGGAACGGAGGGCGATCGGCGATATTTTATCGAGGCGGTGGACGCGGAGCGCGTTTCTCTCGGGGCCGACAGGTGAGCACCGTGCACGTGGACAGAGGCGCATCGAATAAGGAATGCAGCTCCCGACAGCCGGAAAAGGCAGGCTGGACCAGAGGGAGAAGAACCACTGACCGGAACACATGTACCGATACCGTATATGGGAACACATTGTGAGCGCAATCGCGTGCCACATGAGCGGTACATATTGCCTTCACAACCGACTGCTCCATTTAGGGATGTCGCCTTTCATATTGCAGCAGTTTCACCACTTGTCCCGATAGCTGATCGCTATCGGCTCACGTACGCGTGCGCGCGCGCCGATCCGAAGTCTCGAGGACTTTGTTCCTTCGTTTTTAAAACTGGAACTTCGCTTCGTTCGAGGCACAGGGTTCCGCTTCGAGATCGAAGTCGAGCGGTTTTTAAGCGATTTTTTTTAACCGTAGAATTTATCGTCCGAGCAGCTTTGAATGTTAACAAAATACATATCCTGTAGAATCAATATTCTTTTTTTTTTTTTTTGAACTATATAGAGAGAGATTTTTATTATCGTTAAGTAATGAATTGAATTGACGATCAGCGAGTGTTACATTTTTCGAGAGAAACGCAATTTCAGAGATATCAAATATCAAGTGTTGTTCTCAGCATTCGTGGAGATATTGTCCGAGTATCGATCGAGAATACTTTCAGCTGTGATTCATCCGAGAAAAGTTCACGGTCCTCGAGAAAATTGAAGAGCAGCCGGACTCGTGGGTGAAATCACAATTATATCGGTCAGCTTATATATATATATATACACATTTATATATCTAGACGACAATAGGACACTCAAGTGGGATACAACGTGCATGAAACTTTATTGTTCCCCTGAAAGCGTCGGTCAGTTTGGTCCATCTGCTGACCGAGCGATCGTTTGCCACGCGTACCATCATCAAATGCATTGGCATCGTTTACAAGAATTTCTGGGTGAATGTATCCCATTCGAATCTTCTTTGTCAGATCAAATCTTTCGAAGCCTATATTTCTTCAAAATCGCGTTTATCATTTATCGAACAATCAGATTTACTTGTTGTCTGAATTTACAGTTGACCTTATGCTCTAAATTAAAAACGTATCTCTTAAAAATTTACTTCATAAAATTCGAATAAATTCATATTTCATCGATCAAGCATATTTTTTTCGAATCCATCTTCTTTTATTGTTCCATATAAAGCATTGGAAATCCCAGCGTTGAAAGAGGAATAATTACTCCGGAACAGAGTAGAAGGGGGGTCCGAAATGCGTGCAAGAAATCAGTCTTACCGATCACAGAAGTCAATCAGCCTCAAGGGAGGATCATTAAATTCGAAATGTAAATCGCGAAGGGGTGCGGCAAGTGGGCGCTAATATGCGCCAGATCCATTAATCATAAAGCTTAGGGATAGCGAAGGCGACCCCTGTTCGTGTCCGCGGGGGGTTGGAAAACTGCGCGAGCGGCGCCCATAACTGAAACAGGTTAACGCTAGACATACCCCGTCGCTCGTTTGAGGGACAGCCGGCCATTGTTCGTGGCGTTGCACCACCCTAAATATTAACAACGAGCGAACAGGGGTCAGTACAACCCTCGAAAACTTTTCCCCGGCTGCTGCTCCCTTCCAGTTCTGCTCCTCGTCGTGCTCGCGAACATCCCCGTCCGGGCCAGGAACCGATTCCACGGCGCTTTATGAGAACGTAGGAATGCGAAAAGTTTAATCTTCCATCGAGAGAAATTTTTCACGGCCGTTACTCCACTTCGTGTTCTCCTCCTCCTAATCCGCTTTCCTATAATTGTTTGCACTCGCAAACAATTGTGTCTTTTCCTATCGAATTTCATAGAAAGAGCGATTTTTACGAGGCTTCTTGCATTTTTTTCCCCCGATTAAATTATTATCCTGTATTTAAAATAACCAGAAGGATACATATATATATGTATATAAACGTACGAAGGGACAAAATGTTAATTTATATTTATACGAGAAATATCAGTTTGTCCGATAATTGGAGCAATTCGTTGGCTACAACGAATTTCTAAAATTGGACAAATAGGTACAACCGGTGAATGGAGGGAAGGCGGGACAAGGATAAGCAATTTTCAGAACGGTGGTTTAATTGGCAACACGTCACAAACATTCCAACAGACTTTTTTCCATGTCGAGCCCACCACCCGGGTGTGTCACATACCCGGCCAGATGCAAGATTACCGGGCGCAGGATCCGCTGGGTTACGTTTCACGCGCGATGCCGATCGACAACCCTCTTACACGTGTTTCTAAACAGTTTAATCTGCGATATCGGCGAGCGTAGCTCGCATGCGTGAAATTACGCAATTTCGGCCGGTCCGAGGCCGAGTGTGGTAAGTGCGCGGCGCGGGGCGTGTGCACCGCCAGGCGGCCGCCGTAAAAATGAAACTAATCAGCGCAGATCAAACAGGTGCATCCAGGGGTTCCACGCTCCGATGGAGTTCGAATTTCGCTCGGGTTCCTTAGCCGCTGTCTTCCTGCCGATAAAAATCGGAACGAAAGCAGCAACGAATCCTCTTCTCGAGCGTGTCCCTCTTCTGTTTAATTACTATCAATTCCTTTTATCCTTTATCCGATAGATATCGGATTTTTAGAATATAGTTCGGTGAGAATGATTGGAAAATTTTAATCTTATATTTTTCTTCAATTGAAATCTCGCTTCAGATATCCAGATTCCTTTCGAACAGTTGTTGTGATCTTTCGCAACATTTTTCTTCTTGGACTCTCTTAGGAAATCGTAGCTAGCCGGTGTTCATCTGATGCAATAATACCTTTACGGGATTACCTCATTCATTACCTCCTCGAATTGTCAACCGCTCGACTGCGTTCGAGACCATTCTGCCACCGTCAGAATGATTTAAAGGATCGAACGTGACCGATATCGAGTACAATACACGCTAATTCATTAATTCAGTCTATCAACTATGAAATTCTTATCGCCCCTAATCTATGTGCATAAACTGTATCGCATCTTCTCGAAAGAAGATTGAAAGAAATATCAACGCGCAACAAACATCTCTTACGTTCCACTTTCATTGGTTAATCAAGAATAACCAGCCGATCAATTTTTCCAATTTCCATGGTGAAACATCGCGGTGGATGCAAAAAAAAAAAAAAAAAAAAAAAGAAGGAGAAAAAAGAGGGAGGGGAAATGAAAGGCTGCAGGATGACCTCGAGGCCCCCGGTGTGTACGCAAATCGAAATAATTAGGGGCATCGAAAGGCAAGCCGAGGTCCCGATGTCCATCTGGCTCGATCTCGCGCGCCACGGGCACATCGATCTATCGCACGCGAGGGCACACCGCGCAAAGAGGAAACATGGACGATGCCCTAATGATCGAGCATCGACGTTAGGTTGGCGTGCAACGATCCAACACGGGACACGCAAACCCTTGGAGCGGGCCGGGCTCCAAGTGTGTCGGCCGGCTGATTGACAAGCAGAAAGATTTAGCCGCGATTATTATGATCGTCGTATCGGCCGGTTGCTGAAATTGCCGCCGGGTCGCGGCCGGGTCACCTTTAATTATAGTGGTGCGGGCCGGATATCTATCAGTTTATCGGATCACCGAGTCGCCTCCAAGTCATCCTGTATTTGTTTCCAACGAATGGCTGAATCCTGTGGGAACAAAGAGCTCTCGATCCTTGCCCGCTTCGAGTTGTCGAGGTGAACGAGGGTATTTTCGTCGGGTTGACGGAATAATGACGTGGGTGGAGGGGGAGAGAGTCATAAAATTGACAATCGACAAGTAATCGGAGTTGTAATCGCGTTTCGAGGATCTAAATTAAGTTTTCTCGAATGAAATATCGAGAATATATATTTTTGAAAGATTGGTATTTTTTTTTTTTTTGAAGAAAACGACAGACATCTCGACCCGAAATATCCGATATTGGGTAAGCGTCTTAATCCTTGCATATCCCGAAGCTTTGAATTTTGACATTGAGTAATAATCCGAAATCCTTTGAGCCTGAGAAAAGCCAACCGATCGCAATAATTCTGACTCGTCTGCCTAAATTCGTGATCGAGATAGCGGTGTATTAGAATTATACGTAGGGGACTATTGCTTAACAAGAGAATAAGAGATATGAAGGGGAACGATATCGAGATAAGATCGAAGCAGATAAAAAAGATATATCTCAAAAAAAAAAAAAAAAATAAAGTGTTCAAATAACGTGGAATAATTCGTCTTAATTATTCCAAGAAGAAATTTCGCATCACCTATAACCTTATATTTCAATGAATAATCTGAAATTGAATTTAAAAATTTTGCTTCGTCGTAAAAGCAAAGGAAAACTCTGAAACTTTTTCTACCCCTGTAAAAAAGAAAAAAGAAAAAAATGAATAATGCAGAAAAACGGTTCGGCCAAGGCCATTTGCAGACGGTGAAAAAAGAAGATTATCTACTGATTCTAATACCCTGATCCACGTGTTCCCCCATCTCGTAGGAATCGTTACAGCGGTCGTCGTTCAGGCACGTGGAAGCGCGCGTTATAAGCGTCGTGGGAGGGGGGTTGTACAAAGGGGTTGACGCTCATCCCCGCCGGCAGCCTTGGCCAGCTACGGGGGCTTGTTGTTATTTACGGTATTTAGATAACCGGCTTACAGGAACAGTCTCGCGGCCCCATCGGACCTGATCCCATGCACGAGATAACGCCGCCACCGACAACCTGCGACCGGGCTACGTGCATTCCGCTCGCAGATTATTATAACGAGCATGCTGTTGCATTAACATGCGTATCTGCTCTCACGGGAAAGCCCCGAGCGTCTGCTCGATGACGCTATCGCGTTTTCGAGAAACGTTTCCTGTGTTTCTACCAGTCTTGTTATTACCACTTCGTTACTATTCGTTGACGGCGTATGTAGAATATGGGGCGAAGAATATATACGAAGATAAAAAGGATAGAATGTTGCGAAAAGTGTATGTAAAATGATTAAGAGAAATTGCAGAAGATTCTCTCTTAATTGCACGGTGATTAAATCTTCGTTGTAATATATATTTATGATTCTATCATTATATTTACACGGGAAGGATTCGTTTGAACATCGTGGTTGACCGATTTTATTGGAAGTCGATTGATGATCGCAAGATGATTATTGGGATCGCGATGTATCTTCAAAAATTGTTCGATTTTGAACTAGCTTCGAAAAGAAAGAAAATTTATCGCTTCGACAAAAGAAGGATAAAAATTGTTTGCAAAGAGTGTCGGTTTCCATCCAATCGATATCTGATTGATCATAAAATTTATTCAATCATCCGAAAAGAAAAAAAAGCGAAAGCCAAGGTGAGCATATTAACGACACGTAAATCCAGAATGTACATGGTTCGCTCGCTCGTGAGGGTGTGGCGACGATTAATAACCCGTGGCCCGTGTCATGTTTCCAACTCGCTGTCCAACCTTGCTTTCCGTCCAAGGCAGCAACCAACTGGCAGACAAATGAACGAGCGGTGACGAGCAGCATTTCCCGCTCGGTCTGTCGTGAAAACGTCTGACGGAGGCCACCACCCCTTTCGATACCCCGATCGTCGGATAAAAACGTAATCGTCATCTCATAAATATCTTTAATCTCCGTCGTTGGGCGACGTTGCTCGCTTATACAGGATACAGGATCTGACGATCCTATCGACGGATTATTTTCTGGATAAATGGACCTGTCTCCGGACCGTGTCGCGATTGTATCGATCTCGTTTTGAATTAGGGGAAGTGTTAGGGATTAGCGTCGTAGCTCATATTTACGGTGCAAACGGGATCGAAAATAACGTATAATGGACTTATGAAACTTTTTAAATTTTCATTTTTGGAAATATTTTCAAAAAAAAAAGAAAAAAAAAGAAAGTTACTACGAATTCGTTCGTTAAAATTATCGCTCGAAAGAAGAATATAAAATCGTGTAAAATCTAATCGATACAATATCGACAACAGAGACAATCGAGAAAAGTCGTTTCCATGGAGTCTACTTTTAAAAAGGGTATTTTCAAGAAACCGACAAATTGAGAAGGAAAGAAAAATCGTCAGCCCTCAAATGCAGCGGGAGACAGGCTTGTCCACGGGGGTAATAATGGAAGGGAGCTTATAACCCTCCGGCTTCTTGCATTCCAACACGATCTACAATGACACCGTGATGGGGTGGGGGCGTTAGGTGGAAAACAGCCCTTCGAATAAGGCGTCGTGAAAACGTTGCGCGATATTAGGCACGGTTGGTAAACGCGATAAATCTGGAGAGACATAGTTAGACGAGTGTCAGCGTGATATATGAGGGGTTGGGGGTGGCGACCCAACCTCCATCACCACCCACGTCTTCCCTTCTCCTTCGCCTAAGTGAACGGGAGGAGGTGAGAGCCTTTCTCCTCCTCTTTCTCCTCCTCCTCCCTCTCCTCTTCTTCTTCTTTCTCTTCTTCTTCTCCTTCTTCTTCTTTCTCCTCCTATTCTTACTTCTACTCACTCGGGAGAACGCTTTTCGCGCTCGACTTTGTATCGAGAATAAGGGCAGGGGAGGATTTCGCGGCGAAATCGATGCATCACCGAACCGAAGTAGTAGGCATCAGTTCGTTCGACAGCCGCGTTATCTGGAATAGACGAGCCATCATGGCTGTTTCTGCTCGATTTTACATCCGCGTTACCAATAAATTCTCACGAGGGGTTGGAATTTGATGTCTCGTTATTACGAGTAATTTTGAAAATCTTTACATCTTTCTCGGTTCCACGGAGGAGATCGTGCAACTTTTAAAATTAAGAGTTATAAATTAAAAAAAATATCATAGGACATTGAATCGTTCTAAATTAAACCTTAAGAATGATTCTTTGTTATAACTTATACACGCAATTCCATTCATTTTCTATAAATTTATATGACAAACTTGCAATGATTGCCTTCCATTATAATATTATTCCATATCTGTCGAGGGAAATGACGTTAAATTCGAAAAAAAAAAAAAAAATTTCAACGAGCTTCGAAAAATATCACGAGTGCTTCGTTTCTATCGTTCAAAAGAAACGTTTCGTGAAACGTAGGACCGCCATCTTCGAGTTCGGTTGAGAAATCGTCACGGAGGGACGAAGGCGATGAATTTTATTTTATAGCCAGCATGGGGGAGCAGCCTTCGGGATCTTCAGGGTGGAATATGTTTCGTATCATCATAGAGGGGTAACCCGCCATCTCCTTCCCATCCATAACGCTTCGAGCCGTTGTGGCAGCCATTTTGAATACATTCTCGCCCAAGGAGAGTTATCTCCGAAACGTTTCGATTTCCCATTTAAAGGATCTTATATATACACGTGCTGGGGGGAGGGTGACGAGGTGAGCATCGAGGAGCCGGCGAGGGGTTGGTGGTGTCTAAAAATATTAGCTGACTGCCACCACCCCGACGCCCTCCCCCTCTCCGCTCACCCCCTTCTTCTCGTTGAACCGTGTATATATATATGTATATATATATTCCCTTACTTCCGAGGGAAATCGTATCCCCCTTTCTTGTTGCTCGCATACGTTTGTATATCCGGCCTAGAAATCGTATTTATTTCGTTGAAATTATTTCGGACGTGATGGTAAAATACCGCTGTAATTCCCCGGAGAGGAGAAATATTAGCCGAGAGATATCTCTTGTTTGAAATTTATAGAATTACAGGGACGAAACGATGAAAAAATTATTATGTAGAAAAAAAAAAAAATAAAAAGGATATTGTTCCTCGAAGGGAAGGGAAATTTTTTAGAAATACACTACTATAAGGAAAAGGAAAATTGGAGGAAACATATAGATATAACGAAAATACGTTGCATGTATATAAATACAAACGATACGAAGAAAAATTTTAATTATTTTTAAATCCTGGACGATCAAGCATGCGCCGTTGCAACATCCCCAAGTTCCAACATCGCCGCGCATTCAGCGCGAGGAGGCAATTTAATCCATCGATGGGAAATCATTGGGCGATCAAGGGTTTCTCGCGAGAGGGGCGGGGAAAAGAAAAACATTAATATTCCCGACTTTTCACCGGTCGATTTCGCATTCAGTCCTCGCCGATGGTGAGCAATATACCGGGTGGCGGGAGGGTATCTTCTTTTTCCCGTCTTCGTTTCTCGGCGTTTCGAGGGGTGGCGTGGCGCGGCGAGGGGCCGCCAACGGCGTATGCTTATTTTAATTGAAACAGTCGAACACCTCTCCTGGCCGACCTGTCGGAGAGACGACCCCGCCCGAGGATATTGTTTCAAACGAATATGCAAATCATGAGAGCGGGCCGGGGTACGTGTAGTCCGCTGTAATTTCTATTCGCCGACGCGAATGGATATCCTTAATGCCCCCCAGATCTAAAGGAAAAACGTGCGTCGAATGTGCTGCCAGCTAACCACCCCTGGCCTCCACGCAGAACCAATTCTCCAACGGCTGGAGATCGCCGTTAACGGTGTAAACAATTTTCATTAAAGAACGCCGGGGTGTTCTTTTTTTCCTCCCCTCTCTTTCTTCCTTCACTCCTCTCCCACTTTCTGGAGAAACTATCGT
Source organism: Apis laboriosa (assembly GCF_014066325.1). NCBI lineage: Eukaryota > Metazoa > Arthropoda > Insecta > Hymenoptera > Apidae > Apis > Apis laboriosa. Next base: position 6,983,399 of record NW_025224135.1, read on the forward strand.
TAATTTTATCGATTCCTGTCTGTTTAAAGATATAGATTTTCATATGTATATATGTATATAATTTATACCTGATAGTTTTAACCTTTTCTTCTCTGATTCTCGAGTTTTATTCTTCTGCATCTACTCGATATCGAGTTTTTCTTTATTCGACGTATAAAATGATGAAACGGTAGTTAGAGAGGATCCCGTACAAATCGATTTCTCAACGACCTATGCGCTGTCCACTTCGAAACAGGCCGAGAAACAGAAGAGCAGGTAGATGAAAATCGGGGCGGAAAGAAGCGGCCCCGAAAATCAGATTTACCCGGGCCAAGAAGGAAACGAAATTGATGTCCCCGGGGCTGGAACCCCCATCCGGCTGGGGGTTAACTAAGTGAGCGAGTGACCCGCACTTTGTTCTCCCGCGGCCGGCAAGAATATATTGATAGTCAGCTCAAAACTCCATTACGACCGGCCCGACTATTCTCTCGTAAATACGAAAATGCTATCCCATTATTTACTGGTTAATTGGATTAATGAGACTCGTTATTTCGTAGAGGGCCGCGAGCCTTCCTGCGTCGTAGCCAGAGGAGAAGAGAATTAAGAGAGGGTGAGGGAGGGAGAGGGAGAGAGGAGATCCTACGGGGTCGTAGGTTTCAGGGCAAAGGGTAAGACCGTCGCGTGGACAAATACGTTCTAGAATGACACACACACGCGCGCACACATACGCACAGACACATGCATAGATATTCTCGACCAGTTTGTTGCTGGAAAAGGGACGCCAGTGTGTTGCAATTGCGTCAGAATTTCGCAATTGTACTCCCGACGAGTATGCACGGTACGGCAGAGAATGGAAGTTTGGGAATAGTGTGGTTCTTAACTCTTTTACCCAAAATTGTGAAAATTGATCCGCGGTATGATTCTATTGCTCCGATTTTAACGGATATATTGTGTTAAGAAATGTAGTTTATTTATCTTTGTTTGTTAAAATTTATGAATTAATTTTTATCGAATTGAATGATTTTTTGATAATTTAATATTTTCGTTATTTTTTCGTAATATTTTAAAGGAGATTTCTGTTTTCGAAGAGAGGAAAGAATCGTTTGTTCTTTCTTTCTGAATTTTTGTGATTAATCTTTGAAAATTTTTATAAAAATTTCTACTATTAAGCAATTGAAAGATTATGAAAGTTTCTGTGAATGTTATATTTGATTAAAAACAAATTTTGAACTACCAACTACGAGAACAAATAAGCGTTCTTATTGTGATTTAATTCTAGTCTAGTTTAGCTCATCTCTGTTTAATTCTCACTCCTGTTCCCATTTGAGTTCTATTAGTAGTCCGCTCGTGACTTAATTTCATTCCAATTTACATTAATTCGTGGTTTTATCCTTTTCCTACTGGGTCACAAACTTGGTAATATTAACCAAGTATATTTGATAATCGTGAGAATTATATAACGTTGAATTATGTAACAATATGTTAAATGTTAACTTTATATTTTAATTTTACATATTAATAAAATTTCATTAACATATTTTTTCGAGAAGTTGAGAGGGTAAAGTAACCTTTAACTTTCCATTCAACGAAAAAAAAATTGCTCGTCAAAAACAATCGCTTAACGTCGATTAATTATTCTTAATGTTTCTTCTCGCACAGTTCGATTCGTGAATTTGGATTATTGGCGCGATAAATCAAAGATACTCGTTGCTTGTTCGAACAGGCTACAGGATTGTACTTGTGAAGCTGCTGCTCGATTCCATTAATCACCGTCGCCACGAGCCCCATATTATATAGAATAAAATTAATGAGATACACAGAAACGCACTCGACTTCCGGCTCGCAGTTCCGGCAGACCGGGACACCCTTTCCTCGAGCGGTTAATGTTATGGGTGTTGAATGGAGGGTATGCTTCTCCGCACACCGATGAATTTCAATACCAAGTATTTGAAGTATTACTTATTCGATCCTTATTTATATATTTTCGATGAAAACTTTCGATAACATTCCAAATCCCGTGACTTTTTCAGAACAAAATATTCTTATCCGAACAAAAATTTTCTTTTTCTGAAGATTAAGAAAGAATCGTAAAATATTTTCTACTTTCATCTTCGATACTTACTTCCACCGTTTAATATCAAATCCTAAACTCGTTTCTATTTACAAATTTTAAAAATTTTTTAATATTCGATTCATAATCCTATCATAATCCTATCATCTATCTACCAAAATCTAAATCAAACAAACAAAGGCAACAACTTATAATCCTTCATCCGTTTTTTCTCTCGCTCCAACAAACCACTTCAAGAAAAGAAATCTAAGTTTTCGCGACTCGTGAAAACTCGACTCTCCGTAAACAGTAATAAGAATTTCCCGAAAAAGTATCCTTATCTCGAGCAGGATCGAGGATAGGAGATGCAAAAGGAAAAAAAAAAAAAAAACCAAGAGCGCCCCATCTCTTACGCCTGGCCATCCGGTGGAGCGAGCAAAGAACAGGCGTCTCACCTCCGGAAACTCATCAAAGACAACTAATCCTCGCGATGGTGGCAGGTTGGTCGGGGTCCAGGGAGCGGAGGTGGAGGACATCGGCGACGATACATACGAAGGGCGCGAGCAAGCAAGAACTCCCCTCCTTCGTCATCGGCACGCACGTGACCACCGGCCACAAGCAGCACGTACGCGGAACGATGAAAGAGGAAGAAGGGAGAGAGAAGGATTGGGAGAGGAGGAGGAGGAGGAGGAGGCGTAGGAGAGTATTGGAAAGAGAGGAATGCGAAGGGTCCCCGAGGAGGAGGGAGAGGATTCCGCAGACTACTACGGGTGGGCGATGGTGTCCAGGGAGGGCCGAGAGGGTGTAAAGATGGCGGCTGGGGAGGGGGAGAGAGAGAGAGAAAGGCCGCGCGTCGGTTATGATAAGGCGATGCTTTAATGACAGCGCGTTTCTATGGCAACGGGCGTGTAGGGGCCGGCCGCCGCGACGCCCGGCGTCGGTCAGCACCAGGGTGGAGGGTGCATTGAGCGGGCAGCCGCCATACTAGTGGACACACAGCCTCGATTCTCAGGGATGAATTTCTGTGTGCGCGTGCTATTCTCACCCCCTCAGTTTCCCTGCCACCCTTCGATGTATACGTGCTCTTATTCTCTCTCTACGCTCTCTCCTCGCCTCCACGCTCTTCTCTACCTCCTCAGCCGCCGTCTGCTCCTCCTCGACCCTCTTTCTGCACACCCCCGCACACCCTCTCATACTCTTCGCCATCCCCGCAACAGCAGGGCCGCAACAATGCTGCGTTATCTGAAAAACTGGACCGGTGACGGGGGATCTCGCGTTTCGAACAGAGAAGGAAAAGATTCGTCGATGAATAAAGTTTCCGGGGACTCGATTATATTGATCTTTAATCTTTAGCGTCTTTATTCGCCAAGTTCGACGATGGAAGGATTGGTCTAATTATTGGACGTCGATCTCGAGTTTTTTCAATTTGTCAGCAATTATATTCTTTTGCCTCCAAGTCAAGGATCACTTGCGTCTGGAATTAAATATATCGAAATATATTTTTGATCAGAGATATCAATTTTTGAGGTTCACAGGAAAGGCAATTTTATACTTTAATAATTGAAAATATTTTAATCATCACGTTCTTACAACTTGGCTCAAACACAAAATCCATTTTCGAACAATTTAAACGTTTCTTTCGTGAAATAATCAAATCTGTCTATTATTTATTAATCAGGGAATTATATATTGGAATAGAACGTTTAAAACGCTTCGAATTCCGAACAATTTTATCCGCACCCCGGCTGACCGGATGCGGTGTCTTAATTTCAATTTGTGCGGTTGTGGGGCAACAGCCGTGGGATGTACATAAGGATTTCCCAAGTTATTAAGCGGCTTCAGAAGTTTCCCCGTAAGGTTCGGATTCCCACAATTAAATGAACCGTAGGGACCCCCTGCGTGCGAGAAAGCGACGGGATGCCTCACCTGCCGGAATTGCTCGGGACAAGGTCGCCTTTCAGCGCTACCATTTTAGAGAACATCAAAGAATCTTTAATCGCCCCGCTCCGTGCGGTCCCCTCCGCGCCATCTCTCGGTGAATGCCCGCGATAATCGGGTTCCCCTCCCTCCCTCCCTCCCTCCCCAGCCGGAAATTTCCAAGGGGGAAAGTTCGCGACACCGAAGTCAATTCCTATATTAAAACCTGCCACCGCGTGATCGTTTGATAATCTCATTCATCGTCGATCACGCCTCCTTTTACGCTTCGAACATCGAGTATTATTCCGATAGAGAGTTCAAAGGAATTTCTCGTGGATACGTTTCAAAATTTTATCGTCGAAGAATAATAATAATAGTGATGATAATAATAATAATAATAATAATAATAATAATAATAATAATAATAATAGTAATAATAATAATACTTTCGTTAGCTTTCCCCTTTGAGCTTTCTCTCTATTTATCGATCACTTTACAATCTTCGCAAGACGAAAAAAAAAAAGAAAAGAAAAGAAAAGACGGATTACGGATTCTTTACAAAATCATCGATCGATCGATCGACGAAAGCGGACGTCTCATTCCTTGCATCGATAGATTCGGAAAAATTTTTTACCAACCGGCCTCTCCCCCTCCTCCCCTCCCCTCCCCTCCCNTCTCCCCCTCCTTCCCTCCCCGCTAAAAATTCGAAACTAAACAATCTCTCGTGCGCAAGAAGGGATGGAGGAATCAGGGATTCGGTTCGGTATCGGTATTGGACGGCGATCGGAGAATTTCGAAGGGCGCCCAAGCCGATTCCCGCGGACAAACCGAGCATCAAGTATCCGGGAACACACACGGGGGATGTTTAGGGGAACGCAAACATACCGTGTCTCTGCATTATGGATGCAACGGAGTGGACCACCCCTCCCCCCCGTTACCCAACCACCCCCGCCGGCGTGTACACCGTGCGAGATGGTTGGCTGGATGGAGCCACGCTGCCGCTCGCATTTATTTATAATCAAATTCCGTGTATACCGGCGACCGATGCCCGACTGAATTTCTATCCTCCTCCTCCTCCTCCTCCTCCTCCTCCTCCCCCCGTATGTGTACACGCGCGCGCGACCGACCGAGCGAGCGAGCGAGCGCGGACGCGAGGGAGCCGTGTGTTATAACGCGCACGAGCGCACGCGTGTGTTCAACCCTCACGAGGAGAGAATGCCAGAGGGAGACGGAAAAATGAAACAGGGTGCGGGGAGGGTAGAAAGGGAGGACTAACAAGGGAGGGTGATTCGAGATAGGGAAGAGGAGGGAGAGAGAGAGAGAGAGAGAGAGAGAGGGAGAGAGACATGGACGAGTCGGCACAAACAAACGCGTACAAATACGTGTACACCCTCCTGATCGAGGATAGATTCTGCCGGGCAGCCCTGGCGGTCGGTGGGTGGTGGCGGCGGGCGAAGGTTTCAGGAGGGTGGGGGGGAAGGGCGCGGATTCGCTCGGCGGTCAATTTAAAAATCAATATTGACCGAGGAGCAGCCAATCCTTTATTTATCGACGCGGATTGTTGGCTGCAGAGACGCGGCAAGGAGATTGCTCACCCCTCTGGGCAACCCTCTCCCCCCCCCTCCCCCCTCCCTTTCTATCCGGTCTCGTTGCCATGTTGCTCCAAACGCGTCCTGAATAATGCGGTCATTCTTGTTACAGAACGTAGGAACGAAAGAAAGACGGCCGTGCCGCTTTTGCAATAACAATCGTGACTGGGTTTCTTCTTTCCCGTTATCCCGGTTATTCCCGGCTTCGTTCGTTCGGTTTGAAGAATCGTTGAAGAGATAAGATGTACCCTGTTTCTCTAATAAACGTACAATAATAAAAAATCATTTTTATAAAGTTTTTGGAAAATAAGTAATGAAAAGAGATTTTAAATATGTATACCATTCTTCGTAGGTAGGTTTAAAATTTTTTTTAAATGGTATATTTATTATTACAATCTATAGATAATCTACTGATATCAAAAAAAAAAAATAAAAAAAGAAATTGTTTTCTAACAACAAAATGATATAACGTAGCGATCGAATGCGATTATCGTTAAACGTTCATCGAATACGGATAAAAGGTAGGAAGCTGTAAAAAAAAAGAAAAAAAAATAGGCCCCTCTTTACCCGGCAGAGTAATCGAACAAAGGGAAATCGTTAACCGGTTTACTTAGGAGAATAAACGTTCCGTCTGCGAGAGGTGATCTCGCCGATCATCCCTGGAGGGTCTACTACCGTAGAGGGTCCCATAATCATGGCGTGGTGGTCAGCTTTTGGGGTGGCACGGCTCCATTTTTTGGATTGATTGTCCATAATAGTGGGTGTTTGGGGTTGTGGCCTGATCAAAGCGGCAGTGAAGGCGGAGTCGGGAAGATGCGAGGCTCAGCATCGAGGGTTCAACCCTCGGAGGCGAGCCTCGAGTAGACGCGATCTCAGAAACCTGATATCGCCCGCTCAAAAAGAGATGACTTTTTTTCACAATGGTGCTTCTTCAACTTCTGTTCACCGTTGATCTTTATTTTTTAAAAGTATGGTCGCCATTAAGAGATCAAGCGCGTCTTTCTCGATGGATCGAAGGTTAGTGTCGTTTTAGTAATGGATTTTTTTTTTGGGGGAGGAAAGGGGGAGAAACGAGATCGTTATTTCATCGATTCGAGTGTAAGGACGTATGGTATACAAATATATTGTTACGAAAATATATTTTCTCCGTTATTCAATAACTTGAGGGAAATCGTAAGAAAAGATTGACGCGTAACAACCCTGGTCGTCTTTCGATCGACTTATTAATATTTGTTCAACCCTTTGCCGCCTCTTGTTTTCTCTATGATAGGGGATATCGGAGAAAATCACAAGTAATAATATCGGCCTGTCAATATTTTTTCTACGGTAATATAAATATTTCCATGTATCCTTCGCACTTTCGACGAAAAAAAAAATATTTGTATCACTTTCGTTTTATCGATAGAAATAACGAACGAAATAACGAAGAAACTCTCACGCCGCTCCTTTCAACTTTTATCTCGTTATTTTCTTCCAGAAAAACTGATAAAATTCCGCTGTTTATCACAGTCTGAATATAAAAAATGTTAAAATAATAATTTACCAACCAAGTTAGAAATGGGAACGTTCTTTTCAAATTATCGCTCGGGAGGAGCTGTTCATTAGGAAAGTTGGTCGGGATACATCTTACCGATTACCAACAATAATACGATGGAATTACATTTCCTTGGCTAACTCCTCGGGCAGGATTAATTGGGTCAACGGCCATTTAATACCGGCGACTGAAAATCCAGACTCGCAGGAATTGCGTCCCCTTTCCGATCCAGTCTCCTGGAAAATGAACAGAGAAGCTGCACCATGAGCCGTCACCGCGACATCTGCGCTAATTTCACACCGAGCTGACTGCGTCCAGCCAACCACCCACCCCCAACAGCCACCCTGGTTGACTGGCTGCTTCGTGCTACACCGTCCTGTCCATCCTGATCCCAGATGGACTGGAAAACTTTCACTTTGATCAGCCCAATTCGGAGACGTCTATGTTGGCGAATAATTGGCCATCGTCGACCTTTTCTTTTTCTTTCCGCTATCAGATTCCTACGAATTTCCTCTTTGAACGTCTCGTTACCAATTGGAATTTTTACTCGGCTTCGATGATGACTCTATTTTCACGAGAAACTTCCACTTTTCGAGTTCTCGCTCAAAGATACTCGTTCATCCCTGTGTATCTCTATGTATCTCCATCTTTCTGGTTATTCAATTTCCATTCTAATAGAAGGAAAAAAAAAAAAAAAAAGATCCTTGAGGAATCCTACTTCTATCTTCGATCGTTAATTCAATCATTAATTAAACAAAACAATATTTCTTCGTTAGAAAAGTAATACAAATTACAGAGAAATGGTTCGTCGAGAAATCAATACGTATAATTCATAACAAACAAATCTTTCTTTCAAAGATACGTGGAATAAAATTACCCGAAAACGTTTCTTCCCCTTCCAAACCAAGTTCCATCGCTCGATTTTTCTTTTCTTTTTTTTTTTTTTTTTTTTTGCCAAACACGGATCGAAAGTATCGTTCCCACGGGAGGAAGAACCGAACGACCATTGCTTCTACTGTTCCACTCGCATCAAGGAATCCACGGTCCACGACACGCATAATACAGCATCGACAGCGGACTTTTCGCGAAGCCGTCTGGGTAAAGGATCGAAGCGTTGGTGGAAGGCGCGGGGCGCGGTGGAAGGAAGGTGGCGGGAGGAGGAGGAGGAGGAGGAACAGGAAGCCAACCGCCCTCCCCTCCACCACCCTTAGAGATTCGCTCGTGCCGCGCAGTACAATATCGCGGCAACATAACTCTTCTCCCCTCGTTCATTCTCCGCAGCCCGGCAGAAACATCAACCCTCATCCTCCACGGTAGCCCCGTGGCCCCCCCTCTCTCTGCACAACCCCTCGCGCCAGCAAACTTCCAGCAGCAGTCCAGCAGCAGTCCTACACCTCCCGCCCGCTTTGTTTCAATAATACTGTTTATATTGGAACGCGGAGCATTGATCTGTTTGCGCGGCGGCCGGCTCGCGTCCACGTCGCGCTAAAAGATGGACATATTGGATGCGATTTTGTTGAGATCGGTCTCTCCACACACGTACACACACGCATCACCAACCCTGCTCCACTCCCGCTCTCTGCTATTTGACGTATTTGCGAAAGGGTGGGTCATCGATGAGGATGACGTTTCATCCATCGTTCATACGTTAAATTATTATATATACACGCGATGGATTTCTATTTTCTTTTTTTTTTTTTTTTTTTTTTTGAGAAAGAAGATAGAAAAATATTTCACATCGCGATGATACTCTTCCGGGAAGAGAAGAAAGAAAGAAGAAGAGGAGAAGAAGGAGGGGAACGAGATTGTTTCCGCTGGCCGTGATGGAATAAAATTTACTCGGTCTCGGCTGTCTGTAAGGTTAAATACGAAAAAGATGTATTCAGCGAGGCAACACTTTTCAATCCCCCTCCCTGTGAACCCTGTGTGTCGCCATACGATGGATCCAATGAATTCCACGGCTTTCCAATTCCGTTCTTAGAAATGGAGTTTGGATGGAGTTGATGAGGTTTCCTCTGGAAAATACACACTCGACTCGCGGCGGGCAGCGAGAAGGAGGCGGAGGCGGAGGAGGAGGAGGAGGAGGAGGAGGAGGAGGAGGAGGAGGAGGGTGGAGGAGGAAGGGGAGGGTGGCGTTCTCAAACTTTCTTTTTTCTTCGCGGGGAATGTATCTCGGGGGCAAGAGTGGTACGAGTCAAGGGGTTTGGTCAGCGGCAGAGATGGACCACGCGATTCTATTGGTCAGATGTGATGCGCATGAGCCGTAGGGGTGAATGAGAAACGACGGGAACCTGCAATATAACCTGAAGAAAGACTCGATCGGAGTCAGGTCACGTAATGTTCCTCCACCTCTTCGGGCTCTACTTTATAACTTCTATTAATCCTTTCGCATCGGGGCTTAGGTTGCCCTAATGAAAAATCCTTTTCCCTCCCCCCCCCTCCCCCCGCCGACCGAACCCCCAGCTCCCTGCCCCGTTTCTATTTTTCCTGGCCCATGTATATATGGGCTTTGAGCGGGGATGCTTGTTCGATTTCCCGACGTTGAATATTTTTCCAACGTATCGGAGGATCGCGTTACGACCCGTTCCGATTTAAACATCCTCGAAAAATTTCGCAATATCTTTTTCTTTTTCGAAGGTAGTTCTCGTACGATTTGTGGTATCGCATCCCTGCCTTCCTTTTTTCGAAGATTATTTATTAGTTATTAAATAAGTTTGAGTAATACTTGGACGGGAAATTTCTTTCCCTTCTTTCAACGGCAAAAGCTGTTGAAAGAAATCTTCTCGATCGATCGCGAGATCGAATTAAAATAATAACAATAATAATAATAATAATAAAAATAAGGTGGAACGATCGCGAAATCGCGATCGAGTTCGAATTGAAATTCAACGCGTGGATGTTCCCCGAAACTGGCGGCCCCGAACTGAGGCGAAAGTTGTTCAGCGAGACGAAAACAAATCCGAAGTCGAGATGCGTGCTCGAAGAGCGGGAACGAGGAACAATGCCGCAAGACCGAGGACTCCGTCCTCTCTGTGAAAGAACAGAAACAGCTTTTCACGGCATTGGGAACACGGAAAACTAGCTAACGACTCGACAATTCGCCCTTATTCGCCAATCTTCCGGCCCTGGCTCCCCGGCACACTGTTTATCCGAGCGTGTCGGGCATGACTGGAGTGCGACATGAATAACCGAGTAGTTGAATTCTGCTTGTCGCGGTTCTATAATATTATCAGAGCATTGTGCCCGACTAATTAACTGTACTAATGCAATCCGCCCTGATTATGCATTCCGCTCGCCGATCACGGCGCCTCAACTTCCGTAGAAACGACATCTCGACGTTTCGTCTGAGTGGTAAGATCGTGAAATGTTTCGCAAAAACATGGGTCAAACGACCATGTTCCTTTTAGGAAGAAATTTATTATGGTCGAGAAAAGGCGGTTAGTGATTATTTTATATCTTTATATCGGGAGAAATGGGATACGTGTATTATTATAATTATTATTCTTGTTGAAAAATTGATATCAAAAAATTGATATCAAAAAATTATACGTATCGTTTCATTGATTTAATTTTCAAAATAGAAAAATACTTTTGTCGAGTATTCGTGTTATTCTCGTGTTAAAAAAAAATTGACTCTAATTATATAAATTGCCATATCACGCGGAAAGTTGAAAGTTTGTCCGATGGATATCGATTTCAAACTTCAGACTTGTCACTTGAAACATCGAACTTCAAACTTTGAACTTCAAATTGATCGTGAGACGACAGATTTCGAATTGCGAATTATCCTGCACGAACCTTGCCATTGTCCCAAGCCAAGTGACTGTCATTTCCAGAACAGTTTCACATTCCGATCGATCCAAAATCTCCCTCCCTGATATCTCTCAGAATGTATTAAACCCATTGCGAGTGTCACCAAAAATCACTCCTCGTTACTTCCTTCGTCAAACGAAACATTATTAAAAATCCAAAAACATAATTTCACTTCGAGAAAAAAATATAAATTACGGGCGAATAAGTAATCGAGGTCGTATGAAAATTAAAAAAATACACCTTTGAACATCTCGTCGCCGATTTATGAAAGTAGGAGGGAGACGGGCGATGATAAAAGGAGGAAGAGAACGAAATAAAGAATCGATCAATGGGTACCGGGTGGATACGCGACTTCCATTTTGTTCGGCAAATATTTGGTCAAAACTGACGTCAAAGTGGAAATCCACGGTCTCCCGGGGAGGGGGGGGAGGGGGAGAGGAGGGGACCGGGCCATTGTTTCGAAAAAATTTGTAAAGATCGAACTCCGGTTCACAATGATGCGAACGTGTAATCACGGTCTCTTTTTTTTCTCTCTCTCTCTCTCTCTCTCTCTCCTTTTTTTTTTTCGTCCATTGAATATTTTTGGTGCGCCGCGCAATTCTTCGGTCCGGGCCGATTCGAACTTTTTCCAGGCCATCTGAAAAGCTGTGATCACCGATTGTCACCGGCGGACCACCCGGTACCGGACCGGTCGGAATGAAAAATAGATGAACGCATTGAACCCAATCCCCGGCCACGCGGGATTTTTTAGCAAAAACGGGAACGCGCGGCTAAACGTTTTGCTGCGTGGACGCTCGTTTTGAGAGAGATTGAGTTACGTTGTTTTTTGAATTTTCCGTCCTCCCCCTTCCTTTTTTTTCTGCCTATCTCTCTTTTTTTTTTTTTTCCTTTTTTGATTGAATTGTCGGATAGCAATTAAGTGGAACTGTCGATGGAAATATTTGAACTGGGTGGAAAGCTGTTCTTCTGTAATGAAGATGCTCCGATCGAAATATATTGTATATATTTGAGAAAAAAATTTGAATTGTATAAATGATAATAATGTGTTGAAATGTTGAATGGAGAAGTAACGAAAATAATATTGTATAAACGATGGTTTGAACAAATCGTTTTTTTTTGGGGGGGGAAAAGATTTCGATGATATTCGTGATCGTGGAAGTATACACGAGTTATATCTCGAATAATTTTAAATAAAAAATTCCGAATAGATAGAAGAGTAAAATACGACACGGATAAATATTGTTGTTCAGTTAAATGCGGCAATCAACGCTTTAACTAGCGTGCACTTCGACATTGTGAAAACTGATTCTTCGCAAACGCAATTCTTCCTTCTAAATATTATTTTATTTATTTACTAAAATCTAATTTAAAAATCAACGTTTCAATCATTTAAAATGTTTGTTAGCTACCTAATTCGCTTTAAAAATTAATTTGAATTAATTTTCAACCTAGTTTAATTGTTTCTAATGAAAAATGTTTAAAATCATCCCTTCATCGACGATTTCATCTTCCGAGCGTGGCAATCGGAATCGATTCGTAACGCCGTCTCTGGAAACTGTCACCACCGATATTATCTATCCGTGGGTAGTTTCACGGGTCCACGGGTCCAGGGATCACCCGCTGTTTGCACAGTTACGCGCAAATCTTTGGTGTGGGCATCGGGTCCATATTAAAACACCCCTATATACAATCCACTGATGGTAACAAATAATAGTCGCGACAAGGGTCGAAAAAGGAGGAGGGGGGAGGGGAGTCATCCTCGATCCACCCTTCTCAACTTTCTCTCTCTCTCTCTCTCTTTCTTAGCCGATTTTTCCCCTCCCTTTCCCTCGTTCCACTACCCCCGTTCTCTCCACGGAGCAATTTATCTGCATTATACCCTCAGTTGGCTACGGTGCGTGTTTTGACAAGGAACAGCATTATTAAATGCCCCGTATATCTGATCCTCAACACCCTTAATCTACATAATATACGTTTAACTTCCGCGTGGACGGTCATCGTTTGTGCCCATCCATCACGTGTACCACCACCTCGAATCTTGATCCGTCTTTCTTCCATGCCTATGACCGATGTTCGTATTCTTCTTTTGTTATATTCTTCTTCTTCTTCTTCTTCTTCTTCTTCTTGATACGTTAACGAAGAAACGTTGATGAAAACGAAAACCAAAAAAAAAAAGAAAAAAGAAGTTCTTTCTTTAATCGAAATTCAAAAAGCTACTTTAATCTAACTAGGAAGAGAAAAATATTATCGTTGTATAATCGGGCGACGCGTAAAAAATAAAAGAGAGAAAGAGAGAAAGAGAGAGAGAGAGAGAGAGAGAGAGAGAGAGAGAGAGAGAGAGAGAGAGAGAGAGAAAGAATGGAGCGCTGAAGAAACAGAAGAGGGCCGAGGAGAGAGAAATCTGCAAAAGGGAAATTAAAGGTCTGCAAAATGCTAAAAGCCCCGTGTTAAACGGTCCCAGTCGGCCGATCAAAAAGGTGGCTTCTTTGAAAAGGAGTGACGACGTGGAAAAGCGAGCAACCCCCCCTCCTCTCCCCCACCCCTGCGTTTGGCTGGCAGCCGGCGGAACACCCCTGCGTAACGGGTGTCTTGTCATAATACAGCCGTAGTACAACTTAATGATCTATTGGCGCGGCGCAGTCGGGGATGTAGCATAATTCTCGACACGCTTCCTGTCACGTGGATCGGCCATTCGATACGTCCTACTCCCATTGAGCGGGATTACAGGCGTACATCGCTAATTTTTCTCATGCCCACTGTGTCACCCTGTTATCTCTGGATCATCCGGCTTCCATTCGGCCCACGACATCCTGTCGCTTCAAAAAAAGGAACGTGGGATTTTCCCCCGCGATGACGTGAAAATGGCCGAATGAAAGAGATAAGAACCATTGAAAAAACGACGCGAGAGAGAAACTCTGATTTGTAAATTTGGATTTTTAAATTCAGGCCGAATGCAGTATACATTCAGGTTTAATTATATCGAAGAGAATGATTTTCTTTTAATTCTAAATATTTTTGTTACATGTTACGTAAATATTTTTACACCAAATATTCTTACATTCTTTCAACAATATCCGAAAATAATACTGAACTGGAATTCCTCCCTTACACGTGCAACAATCGCCCACTTTTTACCTGCTATTATACTTATCGTATATCTACAATATTCAATACACACTTACGTACATACTCTTAATTCCAATTCTCCAAACACACTTCTTCATTTCCTCCCCCGAAAATTCCTCTTCCATTTCGAATCCACGGCCGATAAATCACTTTTTCAACGAGTCCTGGATAACCCGTTCACCGAGCCTCGTCCCCGCCGAGCATCGATTCCCGATTTATCGGCCGCCATTTCATTCCGAATGAATCACGTGTCTTCGAATCGAAAACCGAACCTCGCCTGGTTTTGCTTGCTGGTAATAACACGGAGGGGGTAGAACGGCCTCTCCTCCTCCTCCTCCTCCTCCTCCTCCTCCCTCCCCATTCGACAATAATTGCGGTACAAGTACGTGCTCGCGCCGAGCACAGTTTAATTCTGGGCGATATTATAATTAAGTGGTTCGAGCGTAATGGCCGGCGTCACGCCAAACCGCCAACACCGGGACTCCGGTGCTCATCATGCTGCTTTGTTCAAACAATCAGCGACCCGATGGCGGACGTCACGCGAACGTTTCGCCCCGGTGAAAGTGGCCTTCCTGCCTTCGAGCCCGTCCCATCTCGGATCGCGCACTTGAAACATTTATTGCCGATCCACGGCTGATTGACGTGGAAAAGGGGCCCGAATTTATGGCCCCTTGTTGGACGCGTTTTCTGCAACTATGAAACATTATTCGTCGCGAACCCGGCTCCGCTACTGTAACGGAATGCGTTCGATCGAGTTAAGGGGGTGAATTGTAGTTTTATTCGATTTTAGCCGGGCGATGGACTCGAAGATGCCGTGGATTACGAGAGGATGAAGAGTAATGCGTTTTGTCATGCTATATTCGTAAATTTTACGAATACCCCCGTTGCGGGTTGCGAAGAAATGTTTGAAAATTGGAAAATTATGAAATTAGAAATTATGAATTCTAAATATCAATTCTTTTTTGCGAGAAAAGTTACATTTATATAAGAATGTATAAAATATATAAAAGTAAGATAATTTTTTGTAATAACAAACAGACGATAAATAAGGGAAAAAATAAGGCAGATAAGAATACCTGTAATAAGATTATTATACCTCTGAAGACGCAAAACAGATTGTCACGCGAATTAACACACGTCAATCTGGATTAAACTTAACACACCGATGAGTCCGGTGTACTCGGAGTAACCAGTCAACGAACCGCAACCGGAAATTGGCTGCTCGGTTATCAAAGTTTGCGGGTTGCGTGTCTGCCAAGGTGGAGTGGAGGAGAGAGAGAGGTAACTAGGGGGTGGGATACCGGATAGGGTGGGATATCCATTAATAAGCGAGTGAAAGCACGATGCCTTCGTAGATTGGGGTGCCAGGGAAGGTAAATATTAATTTGCTCAAGCAAGCGTCACGATCGGCTCACGGCCGCAAACAGGTGAAACTTGTTTCGTGCGTTCAAATAATTATGGTTCTTACGTGTAAAGTGAAGAGCGAATGGATTGTGTCCTCCTTTTTTTTTCTTTTTCTTCTTTTCTTTTTTCCTCTCGAGAGAATAAATCCTCGACGAAAATTGAACTCTGATCGTATGCAATTTCGTAATTTTATTTCGAAGGCACGGTGCTTTTACGAAAAACACTGTCGAAATCAGGGCGAGTTAAAAAAATAAATAAATAATAATATATAATCTTGAAACTTCCTCTGATAGACAATTTTATAATTTTACTTTCAAACCTCGATACATTTCTCGTTCTATGAAATACTACTCCACTCGCGATCAGAGCGAATTAAAAAATAAATAAACAATTATGTCAAATCAAAATTGAAATGGAATTACAAAGGAGAAACTTCTTTTTCTCATTATAACAATGTATAAACAAACAACAGTAATATAATACTATAATTTCATCAAACGTATTTGAACCGCCGAGCAACAACCCCATAACTTCTCCCAACCATTTTCCATACCGGGTAAGCCCGACCTATTCCTTACCACATACCTTTGCACACGATCCCAAAGGAAACGGCGCTCGAGGCACAGTTCTAAGTACCCGCGCCATAAATCCAACCAGCCGGAAGCCATTTTCCATTCGCGTTTCCCCGATATCGCTCGCGGAATCGGCGCGGCTCCCGTCGCGAGAGAGCTGAATAATAAATTACGCCGTTAGTTGAAACAATTAATTAATAATTCATGACAAGGCAAGGAGGGAATCCCGCCAGGTGGAGGGAGGGAAAGGAGGGAAGGGGGGGGAGGGCCGCGCGAAAGGGGGTAGCTCTGGAGGGGGTGTAATTCGCGTCTGCGTCGACTGCGGACGCAGTCGAAAATCAGGGGTTGCGAAGGGGGATGCGAAGAGGGTGACACATCCACCATGCTGAATATAATTTACTTGAACAAACTAAAATCCCTCGAAGCCTCCTCCTCCTCCTCCTCCCCCTTCCACCGGTGTTCCTCGTCCCGCTTCTTCCGCGGCCGCGGCGCGTTGTCCTTCTTCGGCTTCCGCCTGTAACCCCTTCGCCTCAACCCTTTCCAGCTCCCCCCCAGGACCATACCCTCGCTCCTTTGCGAATACTTTATTAAGGCCGAAGACGCGGCTCAATACCGGGCTCAAACTTTATTCACTATTTATGTTTACCCGTGGCCCCGAAACACGAGCTTTTC
This sequence comes from Apis laboriosa, assembly GCF_014066325.1. Classification (NCBI taxonomy): domain Eukaryota; kingdom Metazoa; phylum Arthropoda; class Insecta; order Hymenoptera; family Apidae; genus Apis; species Apis laboriosa. The sequence goes on from NW_025224135.1 coordinate 7,000,055, forward strand.
CGGGGAGTTGTTTGGTTTTTGGGGAGGGGGGGGAGGATTATGTCGGGGTGGAGGACCGGTTCGCGGAGAAATCGAGCACTCCGATTCCCACACGGATGGCCCGAGGATTGCAACGAGTCCCACGGAGTCCAACGTTTTCTTCTCTTGCTAACGAACTTGCGGTTATAATTTTATTTGGAGAAGGGGTAGGCGTGTTTCTTACGGACGAATGAGAAGAAGGGAGATAGATTTCAATGTTTCTCGCTTTTCGATTCGCGAAGGAAACGTTAGAAGAAACGTTTTTTAATTTTTCTTAATCTTTCTTCTACTCTCTGGATATCATCATGGTGTAAATAAATTTTCGAGTATCTCATTCGCATCTCTTCTCAAGCAGAGCGAAGTTTCGAGAAACCGATGTCTCCCATTCACCGCCCCAAACAAGATGAAGCATCTTGGCCAGGACTCGATTCCACGATAAAAATCTAGAAGGATCGAAGGCGGCGGTGCCTTCGTTTCATAGGGAAGACGAGTGTCGGAGGTGGCGGACATGAAAGAGATGGGAGGGGAGGAGTGTACGCGACACAATCAGCAGGAACGATGCCGGGCGGAACGAAGGGATGAACCGGCGTTCATAAATCTCGGCAGATTACTAAATCCCCGGTTTGATGAAACCGGGCTGCGTACATACGTGTGTCGCTCCGCAGACGTGGCACGTACACGCGTGGATGAGTGTGGGTGACGATGCAACCGCGGTTGTGTTGGTATCGCGCTAGCTCATCGGGAACCCGGGCGCTGATAACATTATCATAAAACGGCAATATCGCGCAGATATTGGCTGGATGACGGTAGGGGCGAACCCGCGATCTATCGAACCGAGTTTAAGAAGTGATCTAGTGCGCGAGGCTTACAACTTTTTCATATGCAAACGAGAGGCTACGTGAAGAGTCGGAGAACGATGGTGGTGGGGTGGCACTTTATAGGAGACGTCTTTTTGACGTGGCTTTTCGCTCATGGTCGCGTTTCGAAAAAGGAAGTGTACTGGAGTGTTTTGGAAAGAAAGTTTGGAAGGAATCGATCGATAGATGGAAACAATTCGAACAATGATCGAACGATTAGATTATTAATTGTTGAATTATTTAGAGAGAAAAATGATAAATAACGTAAAAATATAGGTATACGTATTTTGTTATATCTCGAAAATTGAGAAAAAAGAATCGAACGAAATAAAATGAATTTTCAGAGACGGGATCTCGAAAGGAGTTAATTTATTTACCCCGACATCCACGTCACCCCTAACAAATACATTCGTATCGAAGGTGCACAGAGGCAGAGCTGCGAGGCATGGATTAATAAAAGACGAAACGTAGACGGGTTTGGTAGAGGGGAAGGGTTAACGGGCGAGTATCTTCGCGGCCGTGAAATCGTCTACTCACCCCCGCTGATGTCTAATATAGCAGAAGGCCTAGATGATGAGACCTCGCCCCGCCTCGACTCGGTTCAGCTCAGGTATTAGATTATGAATATTCATGGCGGTGTGTCTGCGCGGTGCTTCATTACACCTTCTGCCTCCCCGCCGCGGCGGCTGCTGCTCCGTTCTCCGTTTCACCCTGTTCTTCACCGCCTCCTCATCCCCTCAACCCGTCAATCAATATGCAACGGCACATCGAGCTTTGCTTATCTTCTACGAGCCGAGCCAGCCACGTTCTCGCGGATATGCACGAAGACGAGCCTCTCGACGACACGAACCTCGTTAATTGCGACTCTATTCGGGGAAAAGTCGCGCTCCAAAACTTGAATAGTTCCATCTTTTCGTGTGTGTTTTCGAGCTTTATACGCGATGCACGATGAAAATGTGATTCTTTTTTAGATCGAATAGTACAAATTTTAGTTAAATACAAGGGTTAGGGTAATTTTGGTTATCTCAATTATTTAAGAAATTGATCACGTATGTTCATTATTTGATTGATCATATTATTTTTAGCAAACATCGATGAATGAAGTCTGGAAGAACTGTACCAATATCCATTGCTCTTGATAAATAAGATTAATCAATTAATCAATTAGATAACAAAAACTGGTCCATTAGTATTAATTTTTCTTTTTTTTTTTTGTACGACAATATTATCTCTTGATTATACCAAAAAATCAATATCACTTCTACACCGAGTTCATTAATTTTTACCCTCACCTCCGATTTACCTCGCATCGATCAAAATAAAACCTCCTTCATTCAGAATATTCTTCCTCTAAAACTAATCGACTCGACGCACCTGTCCCCTCGACACGATTGCCCCTCCGTCTCCCTCGATCGAAAATACACCCCAACGAAAAAAAAAGCAGCGCATCTCTTTCTCACCTCCCCCGGAACATGCGGTCGGTCTCCCTTTCCAAGCCCAAAAAAAAAAGCGACAGCGACCCGATTAGCGGCTGCGCTTTATTATCGGCCGTGATTACACCGCGTCCCGACGCCCCCGTATTAGTCACGTGACCGGCCAGATTTGACGCGCTCAGGCGCCCCGTGGTCGCCGCCGATGGAATTAATAAAGCGCGGCCAAGCAATCTGCTCCCGCGTCGGGACACTTTGCTGCCAATATAACAAAGTGGACGGGGGCCAACCCCCCACGGCGACCGATCCTGCATGATTTGATTAGCCTCAGATTGACCCCCGCTCTTTCTCTCCCCCCCGCCACTTCTTTCGCGCCTTTCCCTCTGCACCCTCCCACGTCCACCAGTTCACGAGAGAGAGTTCTTCGTCTCTTCTTCTCTTCCTAGGGAGGCACGCCACCCTCACCCTCGGCCCCCTCGCCCCATTAGACTTACGCTGGCCACTTTATGTCGGGAAATTTGCAATCTTTCCATTTAATATATCGACGCCAGGCGGACGGGGACGGAGGCATGCGATTTGAATACATTAAGCGGACAACGGATCCTTTCTCGACCCTCTGTCGCTTACCGTACGCGTGGACCGTAGGACTAGTGACGAGGCGTTTCGAGAGAAAGATGGGAAGATGGACGGGTTGGTGGAGTTTTTTTTTTTTTTTTTTTCTCGTGGATTATTCAGGATGGATGATGACGAGAGAATGAATATGAATCGAAATTTTAATCGATTATGGTATATTTATGATATTCGGGTAAAGAATGGCGATTAAAAGTAACTGTGTCTGATCAGTTTGATTATATATATTTGATTATATATATATATACGGTGATTCGTTATACACCATTGAAGAAAAGTAAATGTATATAATCATTTTATCGTTTTATACTGGGATCGTGATTTCTATCGTTTTTTGAATAAGTCAAGTCTTCTTAAGAAGTAGCGAAGCGTGTGCGAAAATGAAACATCTTTTAGAGAATATCGAGAAGAGAATATATCGTCGAAACCATTCGATGAAACGTTGGAAGAACATTGGAGAGGAAAGAAGGAAAGATGAACAGAATGAATGAAACGAGGAGCGGGTGAATCGAGTCGATAACGAAACCATAGGACCCTCGGTATTCTAATGGTAATAGGCATGCAGTGAATATTACTGGGAGCATTCGGCCTGATAGATACGGATATAGAGGGATGCGAGTAAAATGAATGGGAGAGTCAGGGGTTAATTTGAGACAACGCGTATAAATGTAGTTAATACTGGTTGGAAGGGGAGCGAATATCGGCCAGGGGTGCCACCCCCCGGAAATCTTGTCACCAGACACCCCCTGCAATCGAGTCTCATATGCCACATCTGTCCCGATTTTAGCGTATTAGAAAACGTGTGTCAATGCGTGACAATGCGAATTTTTCATTAGGTTGTGCGACGTTTCACCCCATTCTTTATTATCCATTTATAGATGTAAAAAATTTCGACGCTTCTTAAAATTAATTTTGAAAAATTTTTTAAAAATTAATTACGAAAATAAACGATCGAGTGTTCGATTGTACTTTTTATATCATTCGTTGATTTTCCAAAGGAAAATCAATATCGATCAAAAGATATTTCATAAATAATTTTGAGATGTTTTACGATTACTCGCTCCGATTCTCAGAATATTTTATCCGCTTCCAATCCGCGTATTTCGACTCATAAAGTGGTTAGTAAAACTGGCGGTTGAACAAGTGACACGCGATTCGTAGAATTACTTCAAGATCTCCACTTCCTTTTTGCCATCATTGGAGGCCAAATAGCGGTGGAAGATTACTTTCTCTTCCTCGAAATACCTAACTGCAAGTGTTATTATCGTGCAGCATCGATACACATTCGTGCTCGTTGCTATTTTATCTTATCATATAATACTGTCATTTCGGCGTAAAGTATGTAAAATTCAGAAGCAAGCAAGCGTTTCTTTTATTTCTACAATCTTCGTGATGCAAGAACATCTAATTATTTAAAACTGATGAAAAAAATATCGATGCGAAATATCTTCCTCGATTTCTTTATTTTTCCAATATAACGTATATACTGCATATCACGATGTGCTCCAAGTCGGTGAAAACACGAATATATGATAGAAATTTCTCATGAAAATTGTACAAATTTCCCGTCGTACTCTCCGTGTTTTTCAACGATTCGTTGATCGTACGTGGGGGTCTCGTAACGCGAGATACACCGCGATCAAATTGCCCTGCTCGAGCCGCACAATTCCCGTGGCGCATAAAAGTCAAGCTGGACGGACAAAGTTAGAAGATGATCTTCGTTATGGGCGCCGTCCAGTTACAGCGAGTTAGGGTGCGATTCGGACAGGGTTGAATGTGGCTGCCACGTATAATTCGATTAGACGTTAACCTTGCAAGCCTGGGAAAAGAGGCGGGCAATGGGACCGAACGAAGAAACTCCATGAACCTTCATTATGTTACCTTGCTTGCTACCTCGGCCGGCATTAGTGTTAGCCGTAACGGTTTCCTCCGCTAAATTAAAGGAATTAAATGGACGTAAGATGACCGGAGGACAAACCTGGCCGGTCGGATCTGATTATATCGCGTCGATTCGTATCTTCTTGGTTAGCTAATGGGTAACCACATTTTCGATTCTAATTCTTCATTTGGGAAATTATTGAAAAGTATTTAATAATTGAATGGAAAAATTACTTTATGCACGTTTTTAATTTTTTTATCAGAACAAGATTGGAATTATTATTTTAATCTTTTAATAATTTGCGATAATATATGAAATTTATTAATCTATAATCAATCCTTCAAAAGAAATTTCGCTTCAGCAAATGTTGTTTAAAATGTGATATCAAATATTTCGAGTTTCGATTTTTAGCATTGAAGCTAGCTTGAAAGACGTCTTTGCGATATCCATAACGAGAATTAAAAATTTTTGGATATTAAAATCTCTTCAAGCTTAAACCATGAAAATTCTTCTTGAAGAGATTACGTGTAAATAAATTTCCGAATTGCACGGGGTAAGCTTTATCCCGTAAATTTCAAGAAAGGTCGAAAACTCCATGAGCCCAGCGAATAATCCAATGCCCGGTTTAACGACTGCTAAGTTCCGTAATGGCTGGTGGTGGAAGTGCAGGAAAAGGACCGCGAGGGCATCGTGGTGAAAAATGGAGACGGTGGCCCCGTGGAAAGAAACACTGGTCGGTTCGCATCATATATCGCCTGAAACCAGGAAGGAAAACCGGTCCCGAAAGGAGGGCTAAAGGCGCTGCAAGATGGCTGTCTCGCTGGGAAAAAAGGGCGCGCGGGCACAGCGTCACCAGGAGGCGTAAGATTTGTTGCCATAAAGAAGATTGCCTGGTGCTAATGAAGAAACATTACCACGACGATATTGCGCCCTCTTTTACCGCGCCTGCTTGTATTTATGGATGAGGAGATAAAAAGGATCGATCGATTCGAACATTACCGTCTTCGAGAAATTGAGTTTGCAGTTTGATGGAACTTTGGCCAAATGGACGGGGGTCAAATTTAATTATCCCATTATCGCATTAATCGTTATTCTTGCATTATTCCATCACGTTGTTAAGCGTTTTCATCGATAAATATAACTAGAAGGCTAATAAATTTAATCGCACTGTTGATGTAACATAACATAAATAAAAAATCTCGAGTTTTAGCTCTGAACTTCGTCCAATATTATCTTCGAATCCTGTACGTATTTTTTATTATCGGAAGCTTGTCAAACTTTCCTACCCTTCTCCAAGAAATCTCAATCGAAAGATTACAATTATCGAGAATCGCAACTCGAATATATGCTCGAAAACGAAGCTTTTACGCATCGATCACGCGTTCATCGAGGCAAGCCATCGATTAATACCAGAAACTCGAACGCATCGTGGCAAAAACCACATCGCGTAGCGGTGGCCGGCGTAGGAAAAAGTCGGTAATCATCAGGCTGTGGCCGATCGGTTCCCGTGGCAGCGGGCGAAATCTATCGGCCGCTTTCACTCGCAGCCGAGAGATCGATCGTCCGGGCCATGAGTCTGACAACGAGAGATACATTCGGTAACACACCGATGATTTGTGAAACTGTCCGGTCAGCAAGTATGCTAGCTAGAATGTGTATGGGGTCCGCGCAAGCGCAACCCCTTTTTCCGACCCCATGTATTGACGCGGTGGTCACCCTCAGTGACCAGCACCCCTCTGTTCCGTTCGACCGTCCGCCGGAGAAGGCTGTATGTCTTACGGAATGCCTATGATGCCTTCCTACCAAGCCCTTCCAAGTCCCCCGCGCCACACATCCCCTCGTCCGCACAACCCCCCTCCACACCGGAGCCTCGTCTTTTGCGACACGCCGGTGACAAGTGCGAGGCGGCCATCCAATAACCCGCACCGGCCACTGCCCACCACCACCACCCGCCCCAACCCAACCCTCGCCTCGACTTATTGAGAACTCGAAGGAATTAGGAAAGAGGAGGAGTGCCTTCTTCCTCTTTCGCTTTCTCTTCTTCTTTTCCTTCTTTTCTGCTCTCTCTTTCCTCCACTTTCTTCCTCCCGTCCTCTTAATCCGTCCTTTTCCTCCTCCGTCTTCTCTATTTTTCGCTGTGTGCCTCGACATCCACCCCATCTTGGTTATCCCTCTCTCTTTCTCTTTCTCTTTCTCTCTTACAGGGTTATGACCGGCGACCACGAAATACCCGGAATTTCGCGTGGCCGCTCTTCTGAAATTCGATCGGGGACGATACGGACGATCTTTTTACCCGATAATGAAGGCCTGTCCACGTGGAAAAAGATCAGGGTAAAAGAGATGATACGGAATGCCGTTATTGCGATCTTTGAGCAGTTTCTGATGTACGATTGTTTAATCGTACTTTCGAGAATCTTTTTTTTTTGTCGAATCTTCGTAGATTCTGAAATCTTTGTATAATTTTTCGATATCATCTTTTTTAGCGAACTTTTTTTTTTCGCAACCGTGATTAATATAATTCAAAATTACGATTAAAATATTATATAATTTATTGTTTATACGAAACAGTCTTCAGTGATCTCGATTACAAGTTTATTTTTATAAAAAAAAAAAGTTAAATTCATATCTAAGATGAATATTTCGGGCTTTCTTTCAAGATCCCATTGAACAAATGTTTCGGAAAAAGTTTCGACAAAGTTGACAGAACGATTCCCATTACGTCGTCCTCACACGTAACTCATTTGTCAGCAATTCCTTCTTAATCTTTCTCCATTCGACCTTACAACCTCTCCTCCTCTGCAAGTCTCGGCCCGTAAACTTCGAAACTAATCTAATTTACGGCGAGCAAAAAGGCCGGTCAGCATTCACGATCAACCTTGCACCTTCGAGCGACTCGTTTGTCCCGAGATTCCGAACAGAAAACAAGCGCCCTCCCTCCGTTTCCTACGTGAGAACGAACCGCGCAAAAGTTTGGACGTTGATTCCATGGCTAATTAATTCGTTTCCACCAGAATATTTCCGGAGAAATGTCTAATTACCTCTGTAAATGTCTTGATAATTCCTCTTAGATCGAAATGAACAGCTCGGTAGTGACGATTATTAAAATGTATATAATTTAAAAAAATAATGTAAAAATTTTCCGCAATATATATACACGATAGAAATATTGAATATTCGAGACGATAAAAATTGGATATTTTCAAACAAAATTTTTAATTTTTTCCTCTTGAACTCATCAAAATATTTAACATGTTTTAATAATGTTTTAATATTTCTCTCGTAATAGAAAATTGAAATAGTATCTAGATTCTAAAGTTCAAGATATGATAAAACAATTGTTCTTAGTTTTTAAGTTTTAAGATTAAAAATTATGACGAAAGTGAAGGAATCGTTCAACGATAATTAGAAATACTTTATATTTATATAACGGTTAGTAAAATATATATAATTTATCGAAGAAAGAAGGATGATAGATATTGTACACGATCATTTTTCAGAGAGCTTCTCAATTATTATCCTGCAAATTGGTAAAAGTGATGGCCGCCGATCCAAATTGGGGCTGTAACGTTAATCCGGTAGAATCGAGCAGACTGAAATATTTTGCGGTTAATTCTGAGGAACAAGCTGTCTCGTTGCAGCAACTGCAAAATGACAATAACATTTCCACGATAATCGGTTTAACCGAGCGGCGTAACTGAACGCCGCGGCGTAATTAACAAAGGAAAAAGCAATAGCGGTGGTCGCGCTTGTATGGCCCCACACGAACACAGCCGTGCTTCAATCTGATCGCAACACAGGGAACCGGGCTGCAGTTCCAACGAAATACTCGTTACATTGTAACGACAAACGGCTGTTTTTAACCATTTCGTCACGATAACGGTTTTTCGATATTTCCGTCCGCGAAGGCTTTGAAGTGTATTTTGCATTTAAACGTTTCTCGCCCCTCGCCCCCTTTTCTTTTTTTTCTTTCTCTCTTTTTTCTTCTTTTTTTTTTTTTTTCTATTTCACTCCAATTCAATTTCGAGTTCTGTCGCTCCTGATGACCGCCACGGACCGAAGATTTTTGTCGAACGCGCCCGATATAGGTAACTTGTCAGAGATAAATTAAGATTAAGGAGGAACAAAATATTAGCTCGAAGACAGACTAATTTTGCGTATAATTGCACATCCTTAATGTAACAGGGTATGTTTTAAATATCTTTTTCTGTATTTTAATAAGAAAATGTTCGTTTCGTTTTAAAAAAAGATAAGAAATTTTCTTTTAAAAAAATTATTAATATTATATTATTAATATTTCGCCGACTTCTCATTCCTCGAATATTCTAGAAAAGATTAAAACTCATCTCCCGTCATAAAAACATTTACCCGATAAGATTAAAACTTCCGGAACACCCTCGAAACCCAGTCTCCCCATATCCCAGAAACAACTATTCCAAAACATTCCCCAGATTCCACGTCCAAGGATCGATCTCACCGATCGTAATACCGGGAGAACAATCATTTAAAACACGAGATACAATTCTCCCTCAAACATCTCCCCCGACAATCCCCGCAAAAGACGTTCGTCCCACTTACAAACTTACAACTCTCACCTTTCTCCACGCGATCCCTCTCCTCGAGAGTCGTCTCGAAAACGCACAATCCCCGACACCCTTCGCTCTCACCCTCTCACCCTCTCGCCCCATTCGTACCGCCGCCGCTACTTCGTTATTCCTAAAAAAAAAGGGGGAACCAAAAAAAAAGAACCTTACACATCGAAAGAGCACCCATCCTCTCGGACAACAAAAGAACGGACAAAGAAAGAACTCTCGGAAGAGACCGGTATCCTCTCCTCTCCTCCACGTCGTCTCCACGTCGAGTCGGTTCACTCGGGGTTGTTCGGTCTCCGAGTATACGTGTCTACGTGTCTCACACACACACACACACACACACACACACATACGCGCGTGCACGCACACGCAGAGCATACAGACGTAGCCGCAGAGGGAGAAAGGACGGAGATGAGGCACGTTTATATGGGCACGCACACGCGCAAGCAAGTCCGGCGGTCGGTCCAGTGGCCTGTGCTGCGGCCGGCAACTGCGGGGGTGGCGATCGGGGCTTCACCCCCGTAGAGGGTGGCGAGGCGTTGATCAATACGTGAAGATAGAATCCGATGCTACCCATCCAGCCCCGCAAGCCCCCCTTCGAGCCTCGACCGCTGCCCGGTCCGGCTGAGGGTATCGCGGCTCAATCGACTGATTTGTCACCCACGCATCATTTTCTTCGACGCTGCGGGGAACAACCATCGGTCCCCGGATCGCAGACCTTATGGCATCCGCTTCGTTAGGGATCCGTTATTAGGGGCTCGGATGGGGACTCGGCTCGATGAGAAACCGGTGGCATTTTCCACCGGCGCGTTCGTTCCGTCGCCCCTTTCGGGGGATTATTCGTATTTTTCGTTTATTTCCAAGTGTTGGTCCGGCGAATTTATTTCTGAATTGTTTGTTTCATTGGGACGATGTGGGCCCGGATCGTTTTAATCGATTCTTCGAGCCTCGATTAGAATAAGAATAGGAAGGAATAAGAATAAGAATCGAAGTAATTTTTGAAGTTTTAATTCACATAGAAATTACTTTTTTGATTTATTAGGTTATTAACTATCTAAGTTATTGATGATATCGCTTCAATTTCTAGTTTTTGTTCCATGAAATAATTTTTTTTTTTTTCTTAAAGGAATCGTTTTATAAATAAATTTAGGAACAGATAAAGATTACGTACAAACTCATCTCCTGATAAGAATACTCGACAATACTCTTCTTCGCAATTTAATCATCGCAAACGAGTAAACTTTTTATTCAGAAGAATATAATAATTCACGTAATCTCATTCTCTGATAAAAATACACTGTCATGGAAAGATTGGCGTAAATTCAACCATTTTACCACCGTTTCCAGTATTCACGAGTAAGGCTGGCCCGTGGTGCCTAACTTCTTTTTCGACAATTCGTGGAGGAGGTCGCTAATGGGATATGAAAGCCGGGGAAAACAACGGGCAACAACGCGACACGGAGGATTAGCGCGATAGAAGGGCCGGTTGTCTAGAATTTTCGTCGGGCTACAGACAGAGGGGTAGGGCCGAGCCGGTTAACAGGAGTCTCATCGTGAAAGGAAAGTTAAATCCCTTTACAGTTTATACGACAGGCGCTGCTGTTTCCAACTTAGCTGTTTTAGGGTTATAAAGCTTGCCCGGGCATGGAGAGGTGAGCGCATTTATAACTAACGTAACGCTCGCCCATTTACCTAAATAATTAAAAGATACGAGCACGTCCTAAATACCACCGATCCCATCTGACGTTCTAAAGTGACGAATTTCCATTTTAGTTTCGTTTGGATATGAACAGCAAGACGGCGAGATATATTCTTCAAAAAGAACGACAGTTTCGAGTTGAGTTCAATTAGTAGATAAATTGGATTCGATTGTTCGATATTTTCAATATGTAGATTGGAACTTTTTACAAGCTTTTTAACTTATATAAAAAATTATTGATATTATTGAAATTGATTTTTTTTAATTTCGATTGATTTATTGTGCCTAATATCACATCACAAGAGTATGTTTAAAATTAATCAAACATTGATGAAAAACGTTAAACGAAGGGTAGAAGTTTAGAGCAATGGCTCCCATGATTCTCGAAATCAAGAAGCACGCAAATTCGGAGCAAAGAGCCTCTCGAGATAACACGAGCTAGTAGGAAAAGGAAGCATCAAAATTGATGCGGCTTTCGGTCGATCGCTTATGGCCGCCACGGGAGCAAACTCGTTAAGGAATCAATTGCCTCGGACTACGACTTTAGTTGGCCCTCTTTTCCACTCGTTCGACGCAAGAAACTGGCTGAACGAACTCGCAACGAGCTTCGAAGGGGATCCAGCTGTACGTGGTCAGACACGCCACGCAAAATCACGCATCCATTTCTTCTTCTTCGTCTTCTTCGTTTCAAGTACATCCGTAATAATTAATTTAATGGAACTTTACCTTCTCTTCGTCCTTTTTTTCTCAATTTTAATAACAAACTTTCAAATATATATATACTTTTAATATTTAACAAATTTAAATATCCATCCACGATAACACAAGCAATAACAATTACAATTCAAAAAAAGTAGACTCTTAAAATTAACATCTTAACATAATATACTCTCCCTCAAACTGAACCATCCATCCAACGATGATTATAAAAAAAAAATTCCTTCTCAATTCCAATTAAAACCCACGACACACGGATACAAGTAGTATCCTTCCCTCTACACCGAGCCTGATCGAGAGAGATTTCTCGAGAAAGAGAAGAAGGTTCTCTGCGAAAATTCGTGGACGAGAATGATGGTGTTCAAGATTTGAAAGGATGGATTTCCGGTGGATGGCGGCGTAGGCAGAGTAGGCCGGTGATGAGACACACGAGGCTCGATGCTGCGCGAGAGGGAGGAGCGTAACGTTAGCTTTATGTTAATCCCGGCCGGCGCAGCACTGCGGCTGACAACGATGCTGTCGCTGTTAATATCGCCGGCTGACGTAGTAGTAACTAGTTGCTGGTATACCTGCCGACCAAACCTCGTTGCACAGGGGCTTCGGTTGAGCGGTATATACGGTGAAACGTAGTAGCTCTCTCTATGCAGCGTGCACAGGACGGACGGGGTGGCGAGGTGTACGGGGGAATTGGGTGTAGGGGGGGAGGGACATCGGTGGTGTAGCAGTGGTGAGGGGTGGCGACAGGGGTGGCAATCAATATGGGCCTCAACGCAAACACGGCGCCGCTGTTGTACTAACATCAAATAGGCGGATAGCGACCGGTCGCCTGCCTCGTGTGCATTGTCTGCTCTACTGCTCTGTATAAACCGGCCGGCGTTTTTCAGACACGAGTCCCGCTGATCGCCCGGATCCCCCGCTCCAAGATGGAAGACGGATTTTCGAAAACGCCCGATCATTCATTCACCGTCTCGGTTTCGTTGCTCGGGATTGATTTTTCGAAAAAAAAAAAAAAGAAAATCTGGCTTAGATTTTTTTCCCCTCCCCACGTTTCTTTCTTTCTTTCGAGAAATTGGGATTATAATCATTTAATTTGAATTTGAAATATTAATTTCATTAATTTCGAAAGAGATCGTGTGTTCCGTGTTCTAATTTCGTTTCGAAAATAGAATTGTCGGATCAATATGTCTGAAAATCTTTTCTTGACCTTGAGGAAGGTTTCCTTTGATTGTAGAAAAAAACGATGACTCAAAGAGGGAAGATTTCATGAAAATTCCTAGTCGAGGAAGGAGGGGGAGGCAATTTCAATTAATTCCTTGCGGTTACGCATTACTAGTTCAAAACGAAAACTTTTGCAGAGAAGAAAAAAATTCGGCGTAGGAATTCCTGTCCGCGAATTTTCTTTGACGAATTAAGCTCCGCTCCCCTGGCGGCGGAGGTGGTGGCGAGGAGGAGGAGAAAAAAATTCAAGACCGAGGAGGGGAACAATAGCGGGAAAATAAATTATGCAAGATTACAAAGAAGGCAGGGTTCGAGGGGACACTTTTATATTATCCGGGGACAGCGGTAGCATAATTACCACCCTCCTCGACCCTCGTGCTCCTCGCTCCTCGCTCCTAACAGCCAAGAAGGAAAGAAAGAAGCGAAAGGAAACGGCCCCGTTATGAGATGCGAGCTGGTTTTCTTGGCCGCCAGTTTTCCGTGCCATTCTTTAGTAAGATTTCCCCAACGTAAACAGCCGAGGCTGATTCCACCACGGTACTCGACTTGATTCCACCCTACCACCCTTCGAAACGAGCGAGCGCACTCCACTTTGTGTGCTCTCGGTCAACGGATACGCAAAACAGTCGAATTACGTGGACTTGTGTTCCACCACTTCAGCTCTCTCTCTCTCTCTCTCTCTTTTTTCCCTATTTTTTTTTTCCTTTCTTCTTTTCGAACGCTTTTGGGGTTTTCGAGAGCACTCTTTCGAGGAACAAAATACGAATTTTCTCTCGGTTTTTTTTTTTCGATACGTTCGTTGTCGTTGAAGGTATGGAAACAATTCTGCGATATAATTAATATTTTAAAAATACCGTGGTAAAAATGATAGATAATTTAAAGTGTATTTTATAAAGTATATATTGAAATTTTTATGGATGTGGGGTAATTATTAAAAAAGAAATTAAAATTATCTAATGGACAAACAAGATCGACAGAATATAAAATGTAAGCAGATATTGATTTAATAATATATATATTAAATTGTATATATATATATATTCTTACATAATAAACGAAGTAAAACATCTCATCAAGATGTCGTTATAACATCTTCTTTTGGTACATTCCGACTTTGTGCTCCCCCATCCGCAAGCTTCTGTCAATTTGAATATTGAAGTCGCATCTTTGAATATTGAAGATGGGTCTTTGAACATCTCAGGCACGATCCTCATCTATTATAAAATCCTCGAGTACCCTGAAAGAGGATGACACTTTCAACAGACAATCTTAAAATCCTTGTTCCTTTCTGCAAATCTTCATGTCGAATTTAAATATTTGTCCTCAATTTTATAAGTAAAAAAAAAAAAAAAAAGAAGGTACCAAAAGACATTTCATATTGAACTTCAATAAGATACATTACAAAAATTAACGTTTCATTGAAATTGCATAATTATGTTATATATATATATATATATTTTCCAAATTGTTATCGAGAATGAAAATAAATGAAAAACTCATTATACACGTAATATAATAAATACATAGACCATAAGAATGTATTCCCTACGCGAAGATATGAAAGGAAGTTAGCACGAATGAAGACGGCCTCCTTGAACTACGGAATGGAAAGGGTTGAGGGTTGATGGAAACGCAAGATGTTAATGAGGCTGGAGGGTTGGCATTCCTAGCGGCCTCCAAGACTTCCAAAGATTTCTCCTTGGTGACGTCAAGATTTTGCTCTTCCTCCGTTCTCCGTTCAATTATGATGCATGCTGTTTTCATTTATTCAATAATTTATTATTATCAATATCTATTACAAAAATAAGTATACTACGATGGAAAAAGTATTCCTAGTATAATAAATATAAAAGAAATTAAAAGTGAAAGCATCTTTGAGTTTTTTTTTTTTATGCAAAACATTTAATTTTAATATATTATTACTTAATATATTAACATTTTATATCTAATTTATATAACATTATAACAATGTTATAAGAGTGTACAATTTTAATGTTATCATGCTGTAGATCTTCATTTTTTTTTTCCACCTTTTTTTCTCCAGCAATGGCGGTTGTGGCCAACCCCTGCTGCTCTTAAATTATTGTCCCTCGGGGTGGAGCGATACCGCGAGGGCGTATCATCGGAGAGATATGATATTTCACTGCTAAGGGTGGTTCCATTTGATGGACCAACGGACCAATAACGTTCCAGTTTTTGTCCATTCATATTCGGTTTCATAACCGAGTTGCACGCACCACCCATTTCGTACGAATATCATCATCCATTAAACGATCAATTTAATTTGATATTTTTTTATAATAATAATAATAATAATTCTCAATATAAATAATATTCTTCCTCATAAACTATTCTCTTTTACGATTAACCAATGTTTATTAAAATTTTTCCTTCTCATTGAAATTATATAATATAGCACGGACAAATTTATTTAAATTTTGATAAAAGAAGATAGGAAGAAGAAAGACGCGAAGAAAGATGGCCCGTAAACATCGCAGGAGGACAGAATTGTCTGGACTTATAATTTTCCAAGAGTTCAGCAAAATTGCAAATGTCAAGTACAGCGCAACGTCTAGAAGATTCAGAAGAGGGTGAGTTGCGGTGAAAACGCAAGGCTGCGAGGGCTCGGTTAAGGGGATAGGGGAATGCTGTCACAAGCACACCAGCTGTTACTTCTGCTCTGGTAAATTTTGCGCTCACCGAATGATCTTCGCCATCTGCGATCGGTTTCTAATGCCTCGGCGAATCCGCGTTTTGTCTTTCCTTGTCGCTATCTCCCTTCTTCTTATATCTCGTGAGAAAGCAATAAATTTTGGATCCACGAGCACGAGAGATTTAATCATAAAAGGGGCTCAAAGAATAATTATTTCATAAACAGAAGTAAATATATACGGATAAAACTTGTTTCGAGAAATTTTGTTTATATTATACAAATGAAGACTACTTTTATGAACTTGTTATTTATATTAATTGGTTTTAATAAAAAGTCAATCTTTAATTTTGATCGAATGTATTGTTATGTATCGTCGCAAAAATTTTCAACATGATTTAATTACATTGTTACAATTAAAACTTAAGAAAAAGAAATGAAAGAAATCCTATTAATCCTATTAATAATTTTCAAATTTAAAAAATATTCCCTCGCTTAAAAAATTCAAATCACTTTCCATTCCCAAAAATTTCGTTTCCCCTAAAATGATTACAAATTATTAAAATCACAAATTCAAAAATATGTTCAAAAAGAAGAGAAGTGAAAGTGTTTCTCGAAATGTTGGAAAGTGATTAAAAATTTAAACGCGTCATTTTTCACCTCGGAAAATACGTTTGGCCGGAGTCCACAAAGAAGCACGGCCTTAATGGGAGGAAATTACGCGGCACCCCCCAGGAACGCGGCGCTGAGCCGCATCCCCCGCGGAATATCGGGGCCGTTTAAAAAGGGAAACGCGGTTTTACGGTCCCACCCCCGCGTTGGCGTATCAATTTATACACGGCATCGGGAAATCAAGCGAAGGAGCCATCCCCAAAGCGAGCACATCCCTGGAAACCAGCCGAGGGGTTGAAGCGGCGGCGGATCCAGCCTTTGTTTTATACTTACACCCGGTTTCAGATTCGTGATGCATTCAAACGAGCGATCTTCCCTCCGTATCCGGGAAAACCTGGGGCGAGAGAGGTGAAGAAGAGAGGGAGGGGGTGGGTTCGGCCGCAGCGGAAATCAAACTGCGATTGCCATTTTTATTTCCGCGTGATACCTCCGAGCGCACGGGGCGGTGATTTTGATCCGCGCCGATCTTTTCTCTTCCCCCGGTTGAATGCCGGGGAAAGTGAATCGAGTGGATGAACGATTGCCACGATTATTCCCGCCACCGTTTTTCCGATTCTCCAAGAAATACGTTTCGCTGTGTGTGGATGGGGATGTGGGGCTTTGGGGAGGAGGAACGAAAAGTGAACGATCGCGTGATTATAAAATGGTGGAGAATAGCTATAAAATAATTGGATTCTTGGATCAATATTATCATAGCGTATAGATAATTAATCACATAAACGTTAATTCCTTTAACATCTTCGCAATTTTAACTTGTCCTTCTATTAAAATTGAAAATCGTGATTAATTGTCCCAAAGTAGTTCGAAATTGTGAAAATAATTCGTCTTCGTCCATTTAAGAATTTCGATTTTTTACGCGTATCCAAAGGTACGAGATCACCCGTACGAGATGTCGCATGATGTGTCGGGATTCACGAGTACGGAATCACGAGTGGAATCGTGATACGGTATCTCGTCCAGAAGGGATCGCTTCCGACCGAATAAGCCGAGGAGGAAGAGGAGGAACACTCCTCCTCCTCCATCCCCTCCCCCGCGAGAATAACGGCGGCAGTATCGTTCGGCAAATATTTCGATAAATCAGCGCGGCGGAAGGCGGCGTGGCGGTAAGGTATACAACGCACACCTTAATGTCGCATAAATCTCCCACTGGAAAATTACACCGATGTGAGACAGAGCGGGGAGGGGATCGGGGAGGGAAACAGACGCGAACGGGGCGAGAAGGAGAGGGACGTAAGCTCTCAGGGCCGGTGAGGAGGCGAGGAGAAGGAGGAGGAGGAGGAGGAAGAGGGAGAGAAGGAGAAGGAGGAGGAGGAGGAGGAGAAGGAGGAGGAGAAAGAAAGAGTCAGAGAGAGAGTCTTTGGGACTGCGAGGGTTGGTGAGATGGGCGAAGGACGGAGTCGAAGGGGTGGCGGAGCCGGGAGCAAGGCGCGCAGCTTCAGAGATCCAGGGGGGTGAGGAGGGGGTGAGGGTGTAAAGCGTACGTTTTCCCCTCTCCTTCGGCGGGGCCACCACCAACGGAGGCAGAGGCAGGAGACGAGGAGAGAGTTTCCTCTTTCTCCAGCGCCATTGCAACCCCAAAGCCAGGGGCAGCAACAGCGGCAGCCGCGGCGACGCAGCAGCTTTCCCCACTTCAGAAGAAAAGCACTTTCATAAATCTGCCAGCAGATATATGTGCGCACAATTTCCGAGATCCGGCCATTAAAGAGCCGCTTCTCCGCTCCTACTCACCCCTGACTCGGCCACCCATCCACCCACCCACCCTCATCCCGCCGTGAAACAAACCTTACCCCTGCCTACCCCTGGATCTGATCCGGATGGGATTTATTTGTAATCATATTTTGAGGGATTAGCATTGTTAATTAGGTTCGTTTATCTAGCGATTCTGAATTGTACTTTGTTAAATGTAACTTTGTTAAATGTAAGTGTTTATTTAGATGTGTGGAACGAGATGTGTTTTTGTTGGGAATGAAAATGAAAAATTATTTTATGATCCAATGTGAAGAAATAGTGGAGATTTCTTTGTTAACTTTAAAATGATGATGGGCTAATAATAATTTTGTTTTTTTAGTTAGCTTTTATTTTTATGTAGAAATGATTATTAACGTTTCATGATACATAATTTCAGAAATAGGATAATTCGATTGATGTCGTTAAACGATCTAATCCATTATTAATATAATGGTATAAGTTTCGTGAAAAAAAATGGAAATTATGCCCTATAATAATCGGTACGTTTTAATTGAATTTTTCTTCAATTGCTTCGTCAATCGGATTGACTCGGGCGAAGGGATTAAACAGAGAAAATGCGAGCCGTTTCGTAATTTATTTATCACGCTTGAAATAATTGAAACGTTTTGTTCAAATAACAATAAAAGCAACAAAAATATATTTCCCTCTTCAATTTCCAATATACCCAAACATCGTTAATTCGTAACAAAAATTAACGAAATCTAATTTCCCTATAATAATCCAAAATACATAATACAATTTCAAACTTTATTTCACGATTACATATCTACGCGCATCTCATATGATTTACGCGAAATCATTTTGAACTGAAACGCCCAAATTCGCCAAAAACGTCGATATAAATATTTGAACGACCAAAATCCAAAGAAACACCCTTTCTCGCGAGTAATTTTCCCTCGTGGTTACTTCTATCTTAATTTCATCCCCGATTCCTCGTCGTTTTGGGCATTCAGCTTGCTCGAAATGCTATGAAGAATAAACAGCTAAGCAATGCCACCCCTCTCCATCCACAGCTCTCACCTCGACGAAAACTCGACGCGTTTAGATAACGCGGCTTGAAACGGCTCACACCCCCCTGTTACCCTCGATACCGAGCGCCACGTGGAGTTCACCCTTTCTCAGGCAAGAAAGAGCGAACGAAAGAGAGAGAGAGAGAGAGAGAGAGAGAGAGAGAGAGAGAGAGAGAGAGAGAGAGACAAAGTGAGAGGAGGACGGGGAGGAGAAAGGGAGACGGTTGGCCCGCGGACCGAGAAACATGCTGTAAACAGTTTACTTCTAAACCGGAGAGTTACCTATGTATTTTCAGATAGGGGTGAGTTATGCTCGCCGACGCCCCCAGTGAACGCGGACCGTTTTTAAAGATTTATCCCGCCCGTTGTCGTGGAGGACCTGCTTGATAAATAAGCGAGATACGACGAGTTCGGAGGGAGTTTCGGGGCTGGCTTCGTCGGATGGGGATTCTTTTGATTCTTCCTGCTTCTTCCTATCCTGGTTGAAGGGGACTCTTTGTTAACGTGTTTTCTTTTCGATATGTTGTTAACTTTTGGCAACATGAATCGTTACGATATTAGTGATTAATCGTCGATTAATTTATCGTATTGGAATGGATGAAGATAATGGGGGAAAGATAAATGAAGGAACTTCAAAAATATTGATATATATATATCTACTCTGAAAGATTTTATTATAAATTTCCAAATTTTTATGAGTTTGAAATTCGTATGGATTTTTTTTAAATAAGTTTCATCGAGTTAAAAAGTTTATTTTGTCTTATTGACAATATCTTAGAATTGCATTTTCTTTTCAAGAAAATATATATCATTCGAAAAGTTCATCATGTGTAAACAAGAAATATCATTATATATAAATCGTNAGATTTTATTATAAATTTCCAAATTTTTTTAAATAAGTTTCATCGAGATAAATTTTTATTTTGTTTTATTGACAATATCTTAGAATTGCATTTTCTTTTCAAGAAAATATATATCATTCGAAAAGTTCATCATGTGTAAACAAGAAATATCTTTATATATAAATCATCTTTCTAATATTCGTTTAATCAATTCGCTTTTCCGACTAAGAATTTAATTGGAATTGTTCCAAGTTTTGAGATCCAGCTCGTATCGTGTCGTTGGAGCTTTGAGCGTCGAAATAGCGGGTGACCGAGGCAAGGGGTGGCTTCCCCCCACCCCGAGCGGGGAGAAACAGATGACCGACTTAACTGCGGCATATTATACGAATTAATTACCCTGCTGGTGAATGGGACGGACATATTATTTATCTGCCCAAGTTCCACCCCATCTTCGGCGAAACATCCCCGGGTTGTAGCCAGCTACCCTCATCGCTGGACGAGCCGGCATCGTTTGTCTATCTTTCTATATCCACGCTCGAGTAACTCACAATTCCACCTTCAAACCGGGACAAAGGGCAGGCCAAGTTTGCTCGAAGCTTCCCGTCCTCCGTAGATAAGGGGAAGTTCTTTCCGGGGGTTTTAATCGGCCGGATTTTTGCTTCAAGATTTCACTGTGCGAGGCGCCGAATGAGATCAGTCGGCGACCGTCTTCGCTTCTTTTTTCTTCTTTTTTTTTCTTTTTTATTTTTTTTTATATTTTATTTAGAAATAATTAATATTTTAAGATAAACTATTGTAATATCACAAGTGGAATTTACAAATATGATGATTAATAATATTATATTGATTATATTGAAAGTATGTAAAATATTATTAGTGAAATAATTTATTATAATTAAATATAAGGAACGCAAAGAATTTTTTAACGTATTAAAAAAACACCAAAAAATGAAAATCACAAGATCTAGAAATATTTGTCAATATTAAACGAAACGTCAGTTCATGAGAATAAAAATGTAAAATAAATTTTTAAAAATTACTTTCTATTTTTCAACATAACAAAGAAATATGGAACACATTGTGCGAAAAAATTAAGAGGCAGAGAGAGAAAGAGAGAAAGAGAGAAATGAGAAGAACGTGAAGGAAAGCGAGGAGTGATAGAAAATAAGCGGACGAAGCACACGAGTAAAAGGGAAAAATCGATATGGAGTGGCCATCAGCTCCCAGCAACAATCAAATTCGAGGAAGAAGGAGAAAGTTTAGGATACAGCGACGGGGTCTCGCTTCTGCGAAGTTTCCGCGCGAAACGAAATAAAAAGGGAGAGGAAGGGCTACAAAGGGGATATTGCCCTTCCACATATAAGCGCATCGAGAGATCGTTAATTCTGGCCGATGATTACGATCTAAATGAAAGGAACGCGTCCTGAATAACTAGCAACGTATTTCCGTACTTTTTTTTTTTTACCTAATTATCTCGAATAATATTTCAAAGATATTAAAAATTATTGAACGTATAAATAAAATAAAAAAATAATAATAATATACCACCATTTTTAAACTTTTTACTCGACTTCGTTTTCATAATATAAAATTATTCTTTGATACTTCTTTGCTTCTTTCTTAAAGTTTACTTCTTTGATAAAAATCTACAAAGATTTAAATCTTGACGAAATAATTTTTACACTCTGGCAGGAAAAGAAAAGAAATTTTACCCAATCGATTTAAAATTAAACGTGTCGGAAAGAATATCCGAAAAGCATCGATATACATATGTCTCTCTAGGAAAAAAAAAAAGGGAAAAATTACACGTGAAAATTTCTCTGAAGAGCGCGGTGTTCAAAAAAGCCGTGGAGAATGTGGGCAAAAGGCAGAGCGCCGGTAGACAGTCGTTGAACGGTAGCGAAAACTGGCCCAAACCGTCGAGTCCATTTGCCACAGCAAAGCACGATCTCACCCTCTCTCCCTCCCCTCCCTCCTCGAGTCTCGAGTCTCACCTGTACCCAGGCGAAGGGGATGGCAAGGAAGGAAGCAAGCAAGCAAGAAGGGTGGAGAAGGCGAAATACATCAGGATTGCATCCCCACCACCGGACACCTTCCCCTTCTCGCGGTCGCGCAAGGGGTAGGAAGCTGGACGAGGGGGTGACTCGGTTGTGGCTGCGTTGAACGGGGTGTCGGCAGCCCCGCCCGTCATATTCCGCGAGGGCCAATCCCGCGTGTGCTTTTTATTAGATCCATAAATCCATCATATCGCGCTCATCCCTCCCCCTCCCCCTCCCCCCGGGGGAGCAGCCATTGGCCAGGCTTATGACTTCGCGGGCCAAAAAAACGCGTATCGCCGGGTTTATGGCGGTGGCGCATTGCGGACGTTCCTTCACCCCGCCTCGTTATTAATATTGAATTTTTACCCGCGAACGAGACAAGAAA
Organism: Apis laboriosa; assembly: GCF_014066325.1. Lineage (NCBI taxonomy): Eukaryota > Metazoa > Arthropoda > Insecta > Hymenoptera > Apidae > Apis > Apis laboriosa. The sequence continues at coordinate 7,022,439 of NW_025224135.1, forward strand.
CTGTGGTGGGTTAGACGCGGGGCGCACGCGCACTCGCTCGCTCTCAACATCCCTCTGTCCACCCAACGTTGGGCTGGCTTTCTCTCAACCTACTCTACCTACTCTCTCTCTCTCTCTCTCTCTCTCTCTCTCTCTCTCTCTCTCTCTCTCTCTCTCTACCGTGAGACAGAGCCGTGCAACCAACCCTTTTCCGAACCGATCACCATCCACCGCTCGCCGGTCCACGGCCGGTCAAACACAGAGCCGCGCACAGCGTCTGGGACCCGACCGAACGCGACGTGTCGCCCGGATCTCGTTGAAAAATGCGGCCTGCACACCAACGCGGACGAGATGATCGCGACTAGTATAGAGTAGCTTTCTTCTTCTTTTCGGGGGGAGGGGGAAGAGGAGGAGGAGGAGGAGGAAAGTTGGAGGGTGGAGGAAGCGGCTGAAAGGGGGATGGCGGTGCGCTGGAAGACCAGGGGACTCCTTGACGGACGCGGGGATCAATAACCTCCGATAGCATACTCGGAAAGCTATATACGGGGCCATTTCCAGCGGCAATAAAACGCCATAGCTACGTGTATTGCGATTCTCTTGCCGGCCTCCTATTGGCCGTAAAACACTGGCCGGCTGAAAGGTTGAATTTTATCGTGAGGGGGAGGTGGGGTGGGGTGGGGTGGGGAGGGGGAGGGGGGAGGGGGAGGAGGGAAGAAATATCGATGGGAAAAAGGAGAACGGCCACCCCCGGTCCCGTTTCTAGAATACATGCATCGGAGGGGAGGGGAGGGGGAAGGGGAGGGAGGTAGGGGGTGTCTTTGGGGTTGAATTGTTGCAGGGGGTGCGTTTACGTTACTCCCCGGGACCCGAGTATTTGATGGGGACAGGGATAAAGAGTGGAAACGAGAGAAGAGTGGTGTGTATGGTTTACGGTCTCCGCGCGAAAGTAGTCGCGATTTCGGGGGTTATAATTTTTCCACGATAAATACCGTTTCGATGTATTTATGAAGATATTTGTTTTGGGATAGATTTTTAAGGGATTACGTCTGAATCGTATTTCAGACGAGAACTTGAAAACTTTCCGTGAACGTAACGGTATCGATAAAAACTATTTTTAATCCGTTGATATCACTCGATAAAACGGTTTACTACGCTTCATATGACGCGTCTATATTGGAATTGATTGGTCGAACATCGAGAAGACGTCAAATTTTAATTAGCAATAAATGATTTCTTAGAAAATTAAGAAACGTTTTAATTTTCATTTCTTCATATAGAGTAATTGTACTTAACGTCGGTTAACGTGTATAATAAATTTATTTTTAAATTAAGATTCTAAAACATTTGTGATACGGTTAGTTTAATATTGTAAATAAGTTAGTCGATATATAATAATGCAATAAATTAATTTGCTGATGAAGTAGGGAAAAAGTGCAAGAATTCTTCAGGGAAACATTTTATTTAACCACGCTGTTGAATCGCGTGACAGAATTGTAACGCGAGATCGATTCAAATATCTAAACATCGGGAACAGTTAGCTTTAAATCGAAAGGATAGTGAAGCAAATTTATAGTTAGCATTTTTTTGCTCTTCAATGTTCATTTTACTCTCCTATTCTAAAAAATACATTTTTATATTTACTTAAAACATAAGATATTCTATCTTTCTTGCAAATCAAAAGGAAAAAAAAACAAACAATCATCGAAACCGTATTTTCCTTTTTATTTTTTTTAATAAAAAATGAATAAAAAACAATAAAGACGATTCCTAAAAATCAAGGATCAAACTTTTACATCCATTTCTTAATCATAATTTCTTACCATTACAAAAAAATAATCGAAATAAACAAAATTACTACCCCAGTCCACTTAAAAATACATCCAATATAACTCCTCCCAGTATGATATAATATACCAATAAGATTTCAAAGAACTCCGGTTCTCAAGTTACCCCCAAGAGTTCAACTTACCCCCCAAGTGGAAGACCTCACGTATGAATATGAACGAAGCTGGTGGCGCGAGTTCATTGGACGATGCCAACCTCCAATCATAAAATGGCTCGATATGAGCCGAGCTATGATATGATATTATCATAACACGGCCGGATTATTATTGGTCGGAGTCACCCTACTCCGGTTTTCCTTGCTCCTTCCTTTCTTCCGCCGTTCCAGCCACCCCCGAACGCATACGTTTCTCGGCCGTCGAGGTGGGGCTCAGCCCCGCCAGCCGTCTCTCAACCCTCTTCAACCCTCCCTCCCAACCACCCACCCCGCCGACACCCTCCAACCCCCCGAATTATGAGGATCAATACACGAGGAAGCTTGCAAGGGCAGCGCCGACGCTACTCGCTTGTCGACCTCCTTCGAGCACGGACTCCCTCGACAAGCTGGACCTTCCACAGCCTGATGGCTGCTCGACGGCTCACTCCACCGTTCGATCTAAAGCAGCTTCTACGATTGTTCGATCGTTGCATTTTCGCCATCACTTCGGTCATCGATTTTTCAAATGCGAAAGTTTGATATTCGATGCTTTTTTTTTCTTTTTGGTATCTTTTTTTTATTTATTTTTTCTTTTCTATTTTTTTCCTTTTTTTCTTTTTTAATCTTTGAAAATTATTCTAGTTTTTAAGCATTTTTTTTTAGTAGTATTTAAATTTTTGAGAATATCGAGGTAAATGGGGTTTCCACTTTCATGCGAATCGATTATATATCTCTAATTATTTCAAGTTTTGAGAATATTTATCTTTTATCCTTTAATTACAATTATTGACAATTATTTATATATTCGCCCTTTTCTCTCTTCAAAATGATTTCTTCTGTTTTCAAAATGTTCTAAAAACTCGAGCAAGTAATTATCCAAATAACGTTTCTCATTTTCAAACATCAACATTCATCAATAAAATTCTCTCAACTCAACAAAATATTCAATTCCAATCGACTTTCCGGATCAAACTTCCAAATCCTCGCGTGTTTTATCCAAACACGTACGCACGTCTTCAAACTTTCATCGACGTGTCTCTATAGCGATTTCCAAATCGCTAATAGAGCGCAAACTCGCCCTTCTTCGAAATAGTAAAATATCCATAGACACGCCGCCAATTTACCGCCGAAAAACAAAAGAATCGCGGAAAGGCACGCGTGGAAAGGCAAACGCGGCCAAAACGGGTCTCCTCCTATTCTTTCTCCACCCCTCTTTTTTCGCGCGAGGGGCGACAGCAAGGGGTGAAAGCGGCACCGAAAAACGGCGGCGCCGCCTGAACTTACCTATCCCTCGCCAGATCGGGACGTATCAACTGGTGGGGCACAGGGTGGAATAAAACACGCTGGAAAAGACGCGACGCGGCGCGGCGCTGTTCGACACACGAATTCATCCCCTGCGCGGCGAGGGGGTTTGCGCGGCCGCGGTCTCATATGTGCGTGGCTGGCATTATATCGCGGAACAATCGATACATGCCGTCAGCACCACCAACTCGCTGCTCCACGAACTAAGCCAACCAACCCTTTCCATCTTCAGACCGCAAACTATCTCGTCTTCGGCGGTCTCTCGTAACCGCTCGGTTCGACTTGGTTCAATCGGACGATGATGATTCACGAAGAATATTTGTTGATTTTCCAGACGAAAGCAAGTCGATGAAATTTTTATTCCTTTTCATTTTTTAAATTTCTTTTGAATTTTATTCGATTTATTAATATATCAGGGTACGTATAACGCGAACATATTAACGGTCTCCGCATTAATCTTTTGCAATGTTTTTTAATTTCTTCTTTAAGACGTTATAACTAATCAATGATTGCAATTTATATATATTGTTATAAGTTTTAAATCAGAAACTAATCATACATGTCAAAATAATCATAATCATAATTCATAATCACCAAACCTTTACGAAATTACTTTACTATTCAAAAACCGTTTCGTACTCAATAGTCTAAAAACTCTGAAAAAAAATACATCCAATAAACTCATCTCGTTCCGTGCACCCTCCTGCAAAAAAAAGAAAAAAAAAAAAACAAAAAACCTTCGCAAACCTCCGCCAACTCTGCTCGCGTCCGAAAAGTCGTCGCGCAGTCTTGCGAGACGGGGAGGGAGGGGAGGAGGAAGAAACCCACCACCCTCCCCCCTCGCTTATAACGGTCCGTTTGAACGGCCGTGCACACCGCCAGCGGGCCACTCTCGACGAGACATCGTAACAGACCAAAGGTGTCGGCGTGTAAGTATCCCCTAGAAAACGGGACGGCGTCGTCGGGGGTGGGCGAGGGGGAGGGGGCCGGATCGGGTGGGAGCCGGCCGGTGGCCGAGAAGAGGAGGAAGCGAGGCGGCCAGTTCCCCGGGCAAAAGGAGGAAGCCGAGTGAATTTTTTATCGGTAAAAACTCCATTAGAGAGAGAGAAGTGCCGGTGTTTGTTATTGGTCATCCTCGGGAGGGAAGACGGCGAGCTGGAGGGGCTTGTCCGGCGCAGAGATATCCATTGATCCAGGGGATGGTAGATCGCGAACGGTACCACGGCTCTGGCATCCCCTCCTTGCCCACCAGCCTTCCCGAAGCATCTACAATGTTCCTTTCGTGCGGCCGCTATCAAAGAAATCAATTACCCGGCAACACGCGCGAGTTCCAAACCCCCTCCCCCTGCGCCGCTGCGAGCTGCCCCCGGAGCGGGAAACGAGAGGTGTATATGGGGGGGTTGAGGCGTTGAAGGAGGAGGATCGAGGAAAGGGGCGGAAGGTGGAACACCGCTGGCCGTCGCACATATTTATTTTATACTGGCCGCTCCTTACGCCCCGGCACCGATGGAATCCTTTATCAAGTTGCGCCCCAAAGCGCGGAGAACTCCGCCTTTTTCTTTCGCCGCGATCGATGGCAGTGTACCCCCTCGATACGAGACAACTCTCGATACCCATCCCGAATTTCGAGTTTCCTTCGCTCTTTTGCTTTTCATTTTCACACGATTATTATTATTATTATTATTATTAATTTTGAATTATGAAACGGTGTAGAAATTCGTGAATTCGTGAATATTATTAGGGGCTAAAATGTGTCGATGTATGTATAAATAATTGTAACGCTATCGTTTTCTTTACTTTCTCGTCTATCGTTCTTATCATTCAATATACGTATTTTTCAAATGTTCAAACTAGATAAAATGAATGAAGATTTTCAACGTGAAGCACGAGTTGTCGAATATCCCTGATTTCTGGAAAATCAGGCGGACACGTCAAGTTGTGACACGGGGTATAGGTGGGGCTGATCAGACAGGTGAACGAGCGAGGGTGGACCAGCACGATGAACGTCGGTCGGCTGCAGGAGACCGATAGGATACGGCGGGGATGGTGGTGTAGGATCTCTTGACGCGTGCATCGATGTCCACTGGCTCCCAAGGGAAATCCACTTCATGATGGGAATCCCATTATTTCCCGAGCGATATAAAAGTAGGTAGTCCACGTGCTGTCCAGTTCAGGCCATTCCACTAGCCCTCTCACCCCCGACTCCCCCTTTCCGCCTATAGCCACCACCGCCACCGTCTCCTTTCAACCGGGGAACACCCGCCCCACCTCTTCTTCCTCCCTTCGCGATTGTCTCTCGATCCATTCGCAATTCATTCTGGATTCGAAACTGCCCCCGACCAAGACGACATCGAGGGTAAATCGTTTTTACTTTGGATTAATACGTCGTCTTCGCTGGAAGAGAATGGAAATCAAATCGTTTTCCACCGTGTTTCCTGTTTGAAATTCTTGTATTCTTGTTTGAAATGTGAGATACATTACAGAAGTAATGATTCTTACAAACTTATAGATTTTCAAACTCATGAATTTATTTTCGAGAATTTATTTTTTATATATACAGTACTTTGCCGAACCTCTGATCGATAACTTTATATTTTTGCTTAATACAAGAAGGGAAATAGGAAAATATTTTTTTTGCGTATACATGAAAGTCGATAGTTGATTGTGATAAAAATAAGAAATAAAAATATTTTATTGTTAAAATCATATCAGAGTTGCAAGAGTTTTTTTTATCTTTATTTTTTCCTGCCGGCTTTTGATTGTCATTTTTATTAATACGAAGTGATAAGTGAACAACGACGTGAACACACACAATATTTGTTTCTTATATTGAAATTATAATTGCCAAAAATATTTCAAATTTGGATGGAAATCGATTTCAAATTTGTCAAGATTGTCAAATTTCGGTATATTTTTCCATTAGAATACATGCAATTCTATTATAATTGTAGCATACAAGCAAGGAGAGTGAATAGAAGAAGAAGGATAGAGATAGGATAAAAATTATGGAATCAGCGCCATCTCTAGAGTGCCGTAAATGAAACACAGAAATAAAGGATAACAAATAGTAAGAAGAGGATAGAAATAAAGTAAGAATTGATTGCTAGCGCCATCTTTTGAGTATTAAAAATATCTCTTAGAAAAATAAGTTAGATAGATATTCAAGAGATGGCGCTGATACTTCTCTCTCTATCTTATCTTAACTTTGAAGAGATATCTTTGGTGCTCAACAGATAGCGTTAAGAGATATTTATTCTATTTCTATCCCTTTTTTATTTGCACTCTTTATCTATATTAGTTTCATATACTTTAGAGATGGCGCTGATTCCATAATTTTTATCCTATCTCTGTCTTTCTCCCACTATTTGCTCTCCTTGTCTATACTTTTGGCGCGTACAATCACGATATATCAATTCATTATTTCTCTTTTAAAATGTTTAATCTTTAATGTAAAAAATTATAGATATTATATTCTAGGTTTTATAATATATTTCTAGAAGGACAATCTTGGAATAACAGCAATGATTTAAAGCCCAAATTGTCAGTAAACTGAATAATGATAATAGAGAGTATTGATATAATTACCTTTTGTTTCATAAATTAGTTTCATAAATAATTTAAAATTTTTATTTTCTGAATCAAATATATTATAAGCATTGTAATTAATTTTGGCACAAATTCATATTTATTAAAAATAATCTTACCGTTTAATATATAAAATATATAATTCTTTTCTTAAGTGCATTTCTTTATCTCTTCTTCTAATTTCTAGATATTAAAATTCTCACTTAGTTCTGATAATTATATTAATTTTCACGAATATATGTATTAATATAGAAGAACTTTTTATGGATCTCAATTAATAATGCTATAGCCTAGTGTTATATTTTGTCTGTAATCTTAACAATACTACGAACGAAGATGTCCGCTCTGGCGATTTTGGCGCCCTAACTTCAGGTAGTATATAGAGGGAATTGCTGCTTTGAGTTTGGACACTCGTTTAACCTGTTTGCAGTGTGACAGAAGATTTAAAAGAGCGATAAGTGTTTTACAAAGCTTTATTTCGCTTAAGACATACCAAAACATCGTGTGGAAAAACGAGCATACAAAGAGGTATATTATAATATTTATTTCTTTCACATTCGCTTAAACAAGTTGCTTTTGTTTATCTGAAATACATAACCTATGTTTTTATCTATACATTTATTTAGGAATTAATAGTTTCCAAAATTATTTCTTATTATTTAATATTATTTTTTTAACAGGTTTTATGTTAATATTATATTTTGATATTTTTATTTAGTATAAGATCGTTATTAAATGACGATACACATTTGCGCGGACTTCTAACCTTTAAATTGAAATGTTATTTACCGATCACTTGATTCATATTTGCTTAACATTTTTTAATTTTTCGTGCTTCTTACATATGAAAATAATGTTTCTAAACTTAAATTTATATATTATATAATAAATTTTATTTAATATATAATAATATTTATATGTATATTTACAGTGATATGAAGAAGGTAAAACTGTGACAGTGGGAATTAAACATAAAAATAGCTCCGGTGACGACAGGAATATCTAACCTTATGCCCTCGGCTACCGGTATGTATTAATTTACAATACATTGTAAATATATAAATATTTACTTTTTTTTACAAATGTATTGCTTTACATATAATATTTTTGTAACTTCATCTTAGATCAACAGGAATTACAGTAAAGTTTAAGTCAAATTAAGCCTTGAGAAGTGTTGGACTTGACACATATTTATTTAAGTTAAATAATAATTGATTGTATAATGAATACCAAAGGTATATGCCAAAGTTATATGACATTTAAATAATGAATGTGGCACATACGTATTGCAGGAACTGTGAAGCAAAATAGATAAAGTACTTTGGATTTGTGTGGATGATATTACGTCAAACATCCTTCCAGAAGAACTACATAATTGAAGTCCTCTTTGAAAGTAGTAGAATAGATTAAAACATGCAATGAAGTTCCCAAGAAATATTCAGTCGCTGTTGCTGCAAGAAAAGGTGTGCGCTTTCAGAGAATTTCAGAAGAATGCACAAATCATAGAAGGTGCAGTTATACGAGCCATTATGTAGGCTCTGTAAGATAAATAATAAAATTATTAATTTATAAAAAAAGTACTTCAAAATATTGCAAATATAAATAGTATTTATTATAATTTCGTATAATTTGATGATAAATAATCTTTGTATACTAAGTTATAAATCAAATATAACATAAGGTATATGACCATTGATTATAATAAAATAATAAAATTTTGTTTCCATAATGAGATTTGACTGTATTAAAAAATTTAGTACAATCTTCATTTATGGTTGGTCTATACCTGTGTGTAATCAGTTTGCGTTATTCAAGAACTAATGCTTACTCAAGGCAATTGATAAGAGTGTTTATACAAATAGTACCAACCAAAAATGGTCTTTCCCACAATTTAAAATGGAATAATTAATTGCATTATAAAATATTATTATTTAACTATGTATTGCTATGAGAGAAAATTATTATATGGAAAAATTACATTAAAATTTATAATCTATCTTATGTAAAATAATATTTATATTTTTATATATTTTCAGGAGGAACTAACCCTATAGGGCAGCAGAAGGGTGGGGCGACTATGCCCAGTAATGAAGAATGTGGGATCCGAGATGTTTGGGGTCATAATCTCGAAGAAGAATTTCGAACAATTCGGCAAGTCGTACAACAGTATCAATATATTGCAATGGACACTGAATTTCCTGGAGTAGTTGCTAGGCCCATTGGTAAGATATAACAAAATGATAATATTATAATAATTATTCAATTTTAAAATAAAATATATTTTTTTTATTACAGGTGAATTCAGAACTAGTGCTGATTATCAGTATCAGTTATTACGATGTAATGTAGATCTCTTACGAATAATTCAACTCGGTCTTACATTTCTCGATGAATCGGGAAATACACCTGGTGGTAGTTATACGACATGGCAATTTAATTTCAAATTTAATTTACAGTAAGTTTGAGATATATTTCAATATAGAATAGCGTAAAGACATAATGATAATATGATAATAATAATATGTTATATATATATATATAATTTTATAGAGAAGATATGTATGCACAAGATAGTATAGATATGTTGCAAAACAGTGGTATACAATTCAAAAAACACGAAGAAGAAGGCATTGATCCATTAGATTTTGCTGAACTATTAATGACATCGGGAATTGTTCTTGTTGACGACATAAAATGGTTATCCTTTCATTCTGGTTACGACTTTGGCTATCTATTAAAACTTCTTACAGACCAAAATTTACCACAGGAAGAAAGTGAATTTTTCGAACTTCTTAGGATATATTTTCCAACAATATATGATGTAAAAGTATGTTTTCTTAAATAATTATTTTCCATAAACATTAAAATCTAAATGTATAATTTTAATATGTAACATTTGATTCACAGTATTTAATGAAATCTTGCAAAAATTTGAAAGGGGGCCTACAAGAGGTAGCAGAACAATTGGAAATTCAAAGAGTTGGACCACAACATCAAGCTGGATCGGATTCGTTACTTACCGGAATGGTTTTCTTTAAAATGCGAGAGGTAAAAAAATCTTTCAATTAAAAATATGAGTATTAAAAAATATATTATAGATATAATATTGAAAAAAATTCAATTTTAGATGTTTTTCGAGGATAACATTGATGATGCAAAATATTGTGGTCATTTGTATGGTTTGGGAACATCATTCGTTGTAAATGGTTCAGGAGGATATCTAGACAGTAATGGAGATAATTCTTCGTCTTCGTAATGTTAAAAGCTATCACATCTCAGTCGGAACAGATTATTTCATTACAAATAAAATGTTATAAATAATGTTTCACTTAATGATCAAGCGTATAGTTCATATTCACAATATTACATTCAAATCACTGCTGTAGATTATAAAATATCACTAATTGAAAATGAAACTATAGGAAGATTTTTTCATATTTGTGCATTTTTTGTATCCTCGAATTTGAGTCGAATTTCGTAGGTTTCTCTTCTGTGATACGTGCTATTAATCGAAAATATTTACAATACTGAACAACATAAAATATGTAATATAGTTTCTTTACAAGTGTTTATGACAATATTGGTATACAAGACAATTGCAGTACAAAAGAAAAAAAAAGGAAACAAATCTACTTTTAAGAATTTTGCAAAATCTCTATTGGGATATGGAAGGTTGGTTAAGTATAACAAAAAAAAAAAAAAAGTTAAGAAAAAACAAGATTGCATTGTTTAAGTACATCTATCAGTGTTCATATGTACATTTATCACGCAATGCATTTATAGATCAGTACATTTTTAAGCCTGATTTCTTATTTAATGTTTTAATAAATATTCATCAAAATTACGCTTTGTGCAATTTTAGATCAACTGAATAAAATATTAATATGTAGTATTTGAAAACAAAATTCTATAATTCTTATGAATCTGATTTTATAGAAAACACAATTAGCAAAAAAAATTTTTTTATTATTATTATTATTATTTATTTTTCAGGTAGGATCTCTTATATTATACTACATATTTTTTATTGTGAGAAACGCAATTATGAGACTAAAGATAGAATGATCTTCTGCCACACTTTAAAAATGGACATCGCAAAACACATTTCTTTTGTAAATAACACGTCGTTCCAGAAATACAATAAACAACTTAAAAAAATTATGACTTTAATTGATTATATATATATATAGAAAAATAACAAAAAAAATTCCATTAATTAATATTCCGTGTTATTCGACAAATAATAAAACAATTTCTAATATTATCTCATTTAAAGAGATCGTTTCGCATCCTCTAAAAGTAGGGCAGTAGCCCTTGCTTCATTTTGTTCGTTCAAATTATAACGTTGCCTTATCCATCTGTAGTAAGAAGATAAACGCGTTATCACAATATAACTGATATCAGTACTGTTATCATTACTTGTTACCTGAAATCAAGCTCAGTCTCTTTTAGTAAATTAGACAAATCAGTTCATTTACCTTTATTAAAAATGCGGAATGTGATTTATCTTACTGTTTTTCCAATTCCAAAATCTATCTTTTTTTGGTGCATTCTTTTTCTACTAACCAGTCAGGTATCGGTGCAAATCGAAAATGAAACGTTTGCGAGTGCATTTAAATTAGATGATATTCAATCCAAAGAATTGATTTTCCCGGAATATAATGAAAATAATAAACAAATATCAAATGAAGCGTTCGATAATTTGTCAGAACAAATGGATTTGAATAAAGATAGAATCAACTATAATGAGAAGAGCGAAGAAGAAAAAGGGGAAGTTCCAATTAATGTCGATGACAATTTTAAACAACAAAATATAGTTAATGAAGAAATCATTTCTAGTAAAAGTAATTCGGCTGCAAAATATGTAAGATATGGTAAGTATTTTGATATCAATAGGCGTGACCATTATTAATTCTCTTCTTTCTCTTTTAATTCTCAAAAAATATGAACTAATATAGAAAAAAGAAATTCATTTATTTTAAATTCAATGCGAAGATTTTTTATTAAAAAATTTTTACACTAATTATTATTATTTTTTTTTTTTTTTGATTTCATTTTATGTTAGAATGATAGGTGATTATAGTATTATTATATAGTTTAAATAAAGAATCTTATCTGTTTTATCAGTTACTCACTCAAACGTGAATCGGAGATGAATCATTGGATTTGTATCGCAATGAGCTTTCGTAACACGTTTTCCAATCTTCTACATTCCTGATATCTGAACTAAAATTATTTCATTTGATTCTCATTTACATTCGACTTAATCCATGATTACGTTATCGTACGTGTAAACATATTTAATTTGTTAATTTTGTTTATAAAGAACGATATTAATAGAAAATCCATCAAAATTAGTAGCATTTGAATTTTTTTTAGATTGAGCAATTTAGATATAAATGCATGAAATTATCGTATCTACATTATAGTATCAGAATTAAAATACACTTATCCTTACAGATTCCGATTCAGCGGAAGCAGACAGATATGCACCTCGCTCGGATGATTCAGTTCCAGATTATGTCTTAACAGAGACAAGATTGAAAGAAATCAGATCCAAATTCATGTATTGGTTTTTCGATAAAGGAGGTGACAACGATGAAGGCGATTATCAAAAGGAAATCCAAGCTTCGACACCTCAAACGCATAAAAATTTCAATTTTCAATTACCCTTTTTTGGATTTAGATTCAATTACACTAGAGTACGTTGTTATTTGTTATTCCCTTATCAAATGATTTCTGACTATTATTTATAATCTAATCTGATAATATTTTAAAAGATTGTTTGTTACGTTTGTTATACATTTCAGGTATCAATGAATGGTTTCTTAGAATTTAGTGATCCTCCGGTACATTACACGTATCCTCTTGTTTTCCCGGTTAAAGACTGGCCAAAGAAGAACGATCCCAGTTTCATAGGAATATTTTTCAGTAAATGTCGCATAGGAGAAATACGGCAAACAGATATAGATCAAAGAAAACCAGGTGTATACTTTAGGTCGGTTGATATAATTAAAAATATTTCAATAATTAAATAAATATAATTTTTTGAAAAATAATTAAATTTATCGCTAAATACATGATTAGAGTTCGATTTTTCGAAGAAATCGAATGATTAACTTTGATAAAGATAATAAAGTTTAATTAATTAATCTTGATAATTCAAATGTTTTAAATGATGTTTTATAATCTATCATGAAATTTTTATAGATTGAAATTTTATAAAATTAATTTTTATAGAATGGAACGAGATTTACAAACGAGAAGAGATCAATTTGGAGTCGAAATGCGCGAACGTCTTAAGTGGGATATTCGCGAGGGTATTATTGGTACCGACGCTTTCGAGCCTAAACACGCAGTTATAGTAACGTGGAAGAATATGTCTTTCACCGGTGGTATCGATAATTCCTTGTACATCACTAACACTTTTCAAATGGTCCTAGCTACTGATGAAGTGAACACCTATGTGATATTTAATTATCTGGATATTCAGTGGACCAGTCACACAGAAGCTGGTGGTGATACTACGCGTGGTGAAGGTGGAGTTCCAGCATTCGTAAGTTTGATATTGATATTATATTACTACATTCAATAATGTAATATATTCAGAATTTTTCTTACTATATCATTTAAATTTATTCCTTTAATTTATTCCTTTTTTATTTTGAATTGAAATAATTTAATAAATTATGATAAATATCGCTTGTATTTGTAATTTTAATTTTCTTTAAAAAAAATGGTGTAAATTAATTCATATTTAGAAATTAATTGTTTTTTTTTTTTAGGTTGGTTTTAACGCTGGGAATGGTACACAAAGTTACGAATACACGCCTTACTCTCAAAGATCATCCATCCGTGATTTGACCGGAAGAGGATGGGCAAATAAATTTCCAGGACGACATATGTTTAGAATAGACGAAATAATACTGCCTGCAGTTTGCAATAAGGATATTGGTAAAATTGAATACATTGTAGATAATTATTAATAATATATTGTCATTAAGTAAGTATAAAATAATAATGTTTTATAGCTGGATCAAATTTGCCTCTTGTATTTGCGCCCGAAAGTGGAAACATGTTGGGCGGTACAATTGTAAATATTACTGGTCCATGTTTCAACGAGACTGAAAAAATTCGATGCATGTTCGAAAACGAATGGGTGATAGGTACTGTGATCGATAAAAACCGAGCGATTTGCGTTCAACCGTTTGTGAAAGCGCAAGGATACATTAGATTCGCAATCAGTGTTGGTGACAGTAAAAGTTACGATTGGAAAGGAAAATATTTCATTGGTAACATATAAATTTTAATTTTAATTCAAATCTCTTATTATCAATTATTTATTATCAATTATTATTAATAAGTAAATATTTATTGTATTCGATTTTATTAGAGACCCCAGCTACAGCGGCAGAGAAGATCTTTGTATCGAATTCCGTTCATCAAGCAACTCCTGCAGAAATAAAAATTACTTGGGTTCCGTATAATTTAACCAGTAATTTGAACGCAGGAGTACAGATATCTTTATGGGGATACCGTGAAACAAAAACTACTCCTGAATTCGAATATATCACTACTTTGGAGGTAGATACAATATATAGAATATTATTTCATAATCAATTCGAAAAAAAAATTTTAATTAAAAAATTGTAGAGAGCATATACAAATTTGGGATACTACATTATTAGACCAGCTACATACCGTGATGAAAATAATCCTTATCAACAAGACTTAACTTTCGGATTTCTTCAGCTTAATTTAACAGATCCACAGCAACATACTGGTTTTGACATCACATCGTATGTATATCATATATAAAAATAATTATATATATTATAAAAATTATACGGATAATAATACCAAAAATTTGTATAGTAATCTATGGAGTAGACCAATTCCATTGGCTTGGTATTTTGCTCCTCAATGGGAAAGAATGTATGGATCGAAATGGTCTCAACGACTTTGCGACAAATGGATCATGAATGACAGATATTTGAAGAATTTCGCAGCGGAAGTATCTCTGTGTCCGTGTACCTTGAAGCATGCGTTAACTGATAAAGGTCGTTTTCTTCCGGATTATGATTGTGATAAGGATGCAAATTTGGATTGCATGTACAATTTGCATGCGCATCATTGTGTGAGAACAGGTGCACCAAAGTAAGTAATATTTTTATAAGTAAATAAATTTATAATTATAAGAGGCATTTATATATTTTAGTATGGATGGTTCCGAGCAACAATGCTGTTACGATAAAAATGGTTATCTGATGTTGACATACGATCAACAATGGGGTTCGAGGCCACATAGATCACACAATTTGGGCTATTATCCATGGGACGAGGCAAATAAGGTTCCAAGTTTGTCGCATTGGTATCACGACGTAATACCATTTTATATGTGTTGTATGTGGCAAGAGGAACATGCAGTTGGTTGTGAAACGTTCAGATTTGAAAGACGACCAAGTCAAGATTGCATTGCATATCAATCTCCAGCTATTGCAACGGTATTTGGTGATCCCCATATCGCAACATTCGATGGTTTGGAATACACATTTAATGGAAAGGGAGAATTCGTTTTAGTGCGTGTAAATGACTTGAAGGATAAGCTCGATATCCAAGGAAGATTTGAACAACTACCAAATAACTTGTACGGTGAAGTTAAAGCTACTCAATTAACATCTATAGCAGGTAATAAAATAATAAAAACTTAAGAATTTCTATTAAAATTCTATAATTTTAAAAATATCTTTATTTTTCTTAATATAGCAAGAGGAAACAATTCTGCAACCATAGAAGTTCGATTAAGACCTAAACACGCGCAATGGAGATATCGTCTCAACGTTTTTGCGAATAAACAACCAGTATATTTCGATAGACCAGCTATAAAATTCCAACACTTTACTGGCGTAGTCGTTTACACGCCTACGTACATTTTGAATCAAAGTCAAGTGATCATTATGTTTGATACTGGTGCCGGCGTGGAAGTGATCGAAAACGAAGGATACATGTCAGCCAGAATTTATTTACCCTGGACATATTTGGTACGATTAAAAAAAAAAAAACATGAATTTATAATTCAATAATATATTGTACTTATAAATTTGTTTTTATCACTTTAGAATAAAACCAAAGGATTGTTTGGCAAATGGAACTTTGACATCGCAGATGATTTGATAACTCCAGATGGCCAACAAGTAGCAACATCCAATTTGAACCACTTTGAGACTGTGCACAAAGATTTTGCAATTCACTGGATATTAGAAGACAAGGAAGACGATGCTAGAGGAGCTGCCTTATTCAAGAGAGAATTTGGTAGAACTGCAAGTTATTATTTTAATAAAACCTTTGATCCTGAATGGCGAAGATCGCCAGAAGAAATATTGTCTTCTAACAGGTTTTGTTTAATATTATTTAATATCTTTTCTAATGATTAAATTTTGAATTAGTTATAAAAATAAAAAAATTATTTTATTTTTTCGCAGATCGTATGATATACAACGAGCTGCTGATCTTTGTGGAGATTCATATCAGTGTCGATATGATTATGCTATGTCGCTTAATCGTGACATGGCTCACTTTACAAAAAATTATTATAATACATATACTGAAATAAGAGAAATTAATATGAAAGAAACAGGTAAGTTATAAATATTTTTTAAGTAACTTTAACTAATGAATAACTATTTTTCTCATTTGTACATTTTATTCTTTATTTTATTCTTCCTTATTTCAGTTGTTTCATGTGGTATATTAGAAACACCACGTTTTGGACGAAAAAGTAATTTCTTTTTCGTACCAGGTACAAAGGTAACTTTTGAATGCAATCAAGATTTCATATTAGTTGGTGATCAACGTCGTGTTTGTACTCCAGAAGGTTATTGGAATATTCCAGAATATGGATATACAGAGTGTTTACGTGAGTACTTGAATTAACTTTACATTTAAATGATATTAAAATAATATCTATATTTAATATCGATGCTTATAATACATGCCTCGCTAATACAACAAAGTATCACAGATTATAAGAATTCATTATTTCCAATCCATTACTTATTTTTTTTTATTTTTTGCTTTTATTTTTATCTTTTAAAAAATCGTATCAATCATCGCATTTTGTACATTGAAAACGATAGTTCATTATCAAAACAGTAGACAAAATTATGAAAAAAGAAAAATAAAAATTTTGCTATTACATAAATAGGTCAAGTCGAGTATAGTCAACGTACAGCATGGACAACAATGGGCATTATTTGCGCCGTTTTAATCCCTGTAACAGCATGTGTCGCTGGTGCTTTTCTTTATATACGAAAGAATCAAAAGCAAGAAAGTTCCGTGAAATCGTGGCGTTATTCTGAACGCGGGTCTGGTATTGACAATGATTCAACATTGTCGAAACAGGCTACGCCGTTAAAAATATACGATAGACCAATTTCACCTATTAGCGATACTAGTAACAGTCCTCCAAGTGGGGTTAAAAAACCTCTTTCTTATGACAAAGTATATCGTACTAACGAGCCTTTGCCAAACAAACCGGATGTTGATTTCGAGGACAAAGATTGGGATCTAAAAGAACCTAGTTCTCCGACAGATTTGGAAAAAAGTTTAATAGAATCTAAAAAGGCTGGAAGTCCTAGTAAAGAAAGTGACGTGTAAAATAATTGACAAAATATTACGAGGCATT
Source organism: Apis laboriosa (assembly GCF_014066325.1). Lineage (NCBI taxonomy): Eukaryota > Metazoa > Arthropoda > Insecta > Hymenoptera > Apidae > Apis > Apis laboriosa. Next base: position 7,039,967 of record NW_025224135.1, read on the forward strand.
AATAGCGTCAGAAAATATTTCATGTATACATTTTTACTTAAATAATTTTCATATAACATACTTAACATTTCAAAAATCATTACATTAAACTTTTTGAAAACATTCTCTTCGTATAAGAAAATATTTATAGATTTTTGTAATTATAATTGCGATTATGTATTTAACATAATCGCACGCAATCAAATCATTTGCACAAAAATTAAATTCATTCAAAATATATTAATTAAATTTTATCATCAAATATTAATAAAAAAATTTAAATAGTATATATTTTTTATTTTTGCTGTGGAATAGAAATATTCATTTATAAAACAATACAATACACATTATAATATCACAAATAACCTTTATACTTTTATAAAATGTAATACAAATAATATATTAAAATGCAACATCTTTTTGAAATTTAAATAATGAAGTTTATTATAATATTATTGTATAAAATATTTACTAATTAATGTAAAATCATGCAATGTAATAAACTTTTCTATACCTTTCAATATTTGGGAAATTTCTATTCCACATGCATTTACTACATAAATTTCATAAAATATTTGAATAATTAATTAATCTTTAGTGGAATGGAAATTTCCACCAAAAATATTATTTTTTCTTTTTTTTTATTACTCTTGTCCTTTTTTTTCTATCCTTCCTTTTTTATATTTACATTTGTTTATTAATTTTACATTAATTATTAATTTTTTCATTATTTAGTAATCAAAATAATTTTTTTTAATTTTTTTTTATTTATATTAATGATATAAATTATATTAAAAATCACAGGTCAAGAGGAATATGATTCACGTCAAGCAGGTATTACAACTGGTATAGTGCTTGCTTGCCTAATTCCAGTTTTACTTCTAATTGTTTTTGTGGCATTCAGAGTTTTAAAAAGACAAAGAGAACAAAGAGAACAAGAAGAAGCATTAAATAGGTATTGCAATTAATATTAAAAAATTATAAATAAAAATTTAGTCTAATATTAATTTCTAAAATTTTTTTCTATAGATCAAAAAATGCAGAACTTTTAAGATTATCAAAACTTAAAGAAGAAGAAGAAGAATCTACTTCATTTCCTAAAGCAACAGAAATAAATTAAATAATTTACATATTTTTTAAAAAAAATTTTTTATGACTTATTTCATATCATTAAATATATTCTTTTCATTTATTCATTTTAGGATATCATATTTATTTTAGGAAATTATTTTTAGCATTTAATAATTTTAACATGACTAATTTTTAATTAAATATACATTTAGTTAATAATTAAACATACAAGCTAAAGCATTTATTTGTTAATATAAATAAATTGTATTCTATCTATATCATAAAAATATATTTTATGATATAAATTTTACATGCAAGACAAAATATATTTATTATAGTATTTTTATATTAATAATATATTTAATTCAATATATATAATATATTCAATATATAAAAAATTCGATATGTACTTACAATTTTATACAATTCATGAAATGTGAAAATAGATTATAAAATACAGTTTTATACAATCCCATAGAAAATTAATGTTTAAATTTTATATATACATATATAATTATCTAGTTGTGATTATACTTAACAGATATATATGTACATATAAGAATTTTAATACAATGTTCAATACGATAATTTTATCATAGATATAATTGAAGATTATATCATATAGAGCTAAATAAATTCATATTATTGAAAAATATTATTGTGTACGTAGTACAAAAATTGTGCACATACTTACAATTTAACCACGAATATTTGTTGAACGTAGCGAAGTTTTATTGGATACCATTTAGTTTTAAATATGTAATATTATAATATATTCGATTAACTTCATGTTGTAGAAGAAACTGTAGCCCTCTACTAACAGAGATAAGTAACTACATAATAAATTACCGACTGTTCAACATCTCATACTGTATTGTGCGGATCGAGTAGTAATTCTATCATTGCGTTATCCAGTGATTAAACTATTTATGTTAGATTTCCTGCTTCAAGTGTTTAGAATGCATACTGTTCCGTCATTGTTCCTAAGTATGTAACTATAATTACGTGAATTTGCTTTGGTTTACAGTAAACATTCCAAGATATAACAGTGATTCGTTGAAGCGCAAACAAGTGCCAGTATTTGAGGAAATTCGTGTGTACAAATTCACATATAAAATTGATCATATTCGAACTCGGTTTTCAAAGTAGTTTGAGCATGGATTTAAGTGTGTGACAATCGAAGAAAAAATTGCAACATTAGAGGTATGTATTTTTAGACATTCAGATATCATACAATAATTCAGTTATATGTTCAATTATATTATTTGTATTTTATTTAGTATTGTTATTTTCAATAAGCCGATTCTACTGTATCAAATCATATTAACCTATTCCTTTTGTTTTTGTTCCATATGTCATACGCGCATGTCAAGTAATTTGATTTAAATAAAATTTTTAAACTTAATTTACGTTACGTATAAAGATTATAATAACAAAGCGATAATGTCAACTAACAATTAAAAAATATTTTTATTTTATTATATATATATATATATATATATAAATTTTATCCATGTAGTTTTTATGTGGAAAATAATAAAAATATAAAATGATCACAAAAAAGCATAATATAATTACAATTTGTTTTTTACATGAATCATAAAGAATATATGCATATTTTAATTTTCAATTATTCTAAAATTATTCAAAATTTAAAGATATTCGTTAATCGCTACATTAATTTTACATTTTTATTTATAGATATTGGAATTAGCTCGATAAATCTCATTTATTAATCATTCAACGAATCAGAAAATATGTCTGTCATATTGCAATGGCTCGATCATGGGTAGGATGTTTGTTCGGTGTTTTAATACCATCCGCAGTTTTTTACCTGTATTTATTATTAAACGGTAATACTCACTTTTTATTATATTATTTCCTGATATTGATATATCATATATTATTATAGTTCCTTCTGGCGAAATCAGTTCCTTCAAAATTAATGGTAAATTGGGCTCATCCGTGGATATAGAAAAAGCAAGTCCACATATAGCTACTTTCGAAAAGTTGCGCTTAGAAAATAATCACAATGAGGTAAAAATTTATAATTGATTTCTTGATTGAAAATAAAAAAAAAAGTTTCTATAAATAGAAGATGTCCTGTTATTCGTAGTATAACAAACTTATTTTTTTCATGAGAATTATATAACGTAATAAAATTACTAAATGCGATTCTTAATTGTATGCCATCATCAGCTTTGTCACTTTATAATTAATTTTATTATAATAATTAATGAGATTAACTAATTTAGTTACATAAGAAATAATAGATATAAAATTTGAATTAAAAATTTTATTCATAAATTATCTATTTTCATTTTTAAAAATGAAAAAATTTAATTTTCTAATTGTGTTTTAAATTAAATATTTTTTTCTCTTATATTTTAGAGAAAAATATTTATTCAGCTTTCTATTTTAATTAAAATTAAAGAAATTATTTGTGATGCTTCTAATTAAAATTTTATGTTTAATAAACACGGAAATGTTTTACTTCTAATATAAATATTTATTCAATAGTAAAATTATAATTGTTATATTATATTGCAATTCATATTTACTTTAAAATACATTAAAGACTAATATTCCTTTATATATTTTAAAATATTAACATGCAATTAAGAATCATTTATATAATTTTCATTTAAAAATAAAATAAATTTTGACAGAACTAAAAACATAGAAACGTTGAAGGTTAGCGATTTATTTTAAGGTAAAATGCGAGACTGTGCATATTGCGATGGTGTGCGCCGGATACAATTCAACATTCGCTCTGGTGACAGTAGTAAAATCCGTTTTATTCTACCGCACTAAACCTTTGCACTTTCACTTGCTCGTTGATGAAATTGCAAAGAGGACTTTGACAACTGTGTTTCAAACATGGGATTTACCACATGGTTTGTAAAAATTAACCGTGGTAACATTTTCATCCGATGCTTGAATAAAATTTTAAAATTACGTACGATGTTTTATGTTACTAAAATAAATTATTAAAATAAATTATATTTAGTTACAAAAAATAAAATTTTTTAAAGAAGATTTTAAGAAAAAAAATTAAGTACTTAATTTAAGATATTATATTTTACTTCTTTATATATAGCAATAGTGTAAATTATAATTACAAAAAATGACATTGATTTATAATAATAGAATATTTTTAATATCTTCATTCTTGTCGATTTTCTATCTTCAACTAATTTTCGCTTTCATTTTGTACATTTACTTTTTTTAGAAGAATACTTCCAATATACATAATTTAATAATTAACTAGGTCACATATTTATTAAAGCCTCAATACGGTTATAAAATGAAACCCTATCCGATTTTTTTTATTGTCCTTAATTTAAAACATTGAATTGAATTTTCTTTCCTCTTACAAACTAACGTTATACATATAAACCTATTAAAAATGAAAATCGTGTGAAAAATGTTAAACAATCGTTGACTTAATTATAATGATTATTGTGATTGTCGTTTAGATGTGAAACAAATTTGAACGAAACGTTAATTTAAAATTATTTAAGGAACGGATGGCATGTATACAATTTATTATTATTATTATTATTATTATTATTATTATTTGTATATTTATTATCAACGATTGTATTAAAATATTCCTTCGATCGTTTCAGTGAATTTAACATATTACAAAGCAGAGAAATGGGTACCAAAAGTATCTTGGATACCGAACAAACATTACTCCGGTGTTTACGGTCTTTTGAAATTAATTCTGCCGGATGCGATGCGGGAGGATAAAGTGCTTGTATTCGACACGGATGTAACTGTGCTGAACGATGTTAGTTTACTTTGGCATATATTCGAGAAGTTCTCGAGCGATCAAGCACTAGGGTTGACAGAAAATCAGAGTCATTGGTACATAAAGGCATTGTCTTACGGTCAACGACCATGGCCGGCACTAGGACGAGGCTTTAACACTGGCGTGATGCTAATGCACTTGCAACAACTTCGTAAGAGAAAATTTACGAGCCTGTGGGAAGCTGTTACGAAGCGTGTGCTGGCCCATATACCGGAAACTAGTTTAGCTGATCAGGATATAATAAATGCCGTTATCAAAGAACGTCCTTTTATCGTATATAAAATAAAATGCACGTGGAATATTCAATTAAGCGATCATACAATTAGTGATATATGTTATCGTGACACTAGTCAAATAAGCGTAAGATTTTGTTTTAATAATATATTTTCATTTTTCAATTTTTAATGAATTTTTTTTATTTTATTTTGCGATTTTTTGTAGATTATTCATTGGAATTCTCCTCGCAAACAAGATGTATATAATAAGCATATTAACGAATTTCGTAAGTTACATAGAGTTTTCCTCGAGATGGATGGAAATTTATTACGTAGACGCTTATTTGGTTGTGATAAACACGAAACTGTGTCTCAAGTAAGTTTCTTTTTTTTATTGAAAGATTCACATTGTTTCTATATTACTTATTAATTATTAGACTGATTATTAGATGATAAGAAGATTAAAATAAGATTGGAAATTATTTTCATGCTAAATTTTCTAATTTGTTTTTTGTTTAAAGAAAAAAATATTATGTTCAGTATATTTATTATAGATTCGATAATTTATAAATCAATTAAGATTTTAAATTTTTAGTATAATGAGTCAAGTCCTTGTCGAGATTTCACAAAAGGTGCTACCATGTTGTATCGTACTCATCCTTTCCTTCTTGAGTATGAATACAATGTATATACTCCAGCGGATGTTGCTCTAATAACTCAGTGTAGCGTAGAGAGAATACCGTTACTAGAAGACCTATCGAAACATTGGCCCGGTACCATAAGCGTTGCACTGTATCTCACCGATGCTGAAGTACAGAATTTCCTAGAGTTCGTACGCGGTTCCATCGAGTTGAGAAACAGGAAGAACATCGCATACCACGTCGTTTACAAGGATGGGGTATGTCTAACCAGGATATTCTATGTCTTGTACACATATTGCAAAGTTTATTCGTTAATTATGTATAATTAAATCGAGATATATGATTTCATAACTTTTAAACTAAAAGAAAAAATAAAGAGGACATATTTAATGTATATGTATAAATATTTAATTATATAAAATTCTTTTCATTAGGAACTTTATCCAATTAATTATTTACGAAATATTGCGATGTCATATATATCAACCCCATACATCTTTCAATTGGATGTCGATTTTCTGCCTCAATATAGATTACACGAAAATCTTATGAATTATATTGTTAAATTGAATATTAGTGAATCGGACAAGGTAGCTTTGATCGTTCCAGCCTTTGAAACAGAGCGTTATAGGTATTTTTAAATTTTTTTATTATAAAATCGAAACAAAGAATCGCATAATACATATTACACATACATTTTTTAGATTTACTTTTCCTGCTGACAAGGATGAACTCTTGAAATTTTTAAAGCGCGGTGTTCTATATACTTTTCGTTATCACGTTTGGACCCAGGGTCATGCTGCTACTAATTATACTTATTGGCGTAATACAATGGAGCCATACGAAGTACGTACATTAAAGAGTTTCATCGTTTTATTTGAATGTAAATTATTAAATTATTGTCATCATAGGTTTCTTGGGAACCAGATTTTGAACCGTATATCGTGGTCTCAAGATTAGCGCCCCGTTACGACACCAGATTCATCGGTTTTGGATGGAACAAGGTGTCTTATTTGACGCATTTGACAGTATTGAATTATAAGTAAGAGGCGTTTTATAAATATCTTTTCTAAATGATTTTAAAACATCGAGCATTATAGCACGATGCCATAAATTGAAGATTTATATAGGTACATTGTCTTACCGGATACATTCATTATTCATCGGCCTCACGCCCCTAGTCTCGACATCGGCAAGTTCAGAACTGACTCTATTTATAGAAGGTAATGCTAATAATATTAAATGCTATATATAATATTTAAAATAATTAAAAGATCAAAATCCTTAAATATATAATTATAAAAAGAAGAGTCTGTAAGTTAAAAATGAAAATATTTCATATTAATTAATATTATTTAACATTCTATTCTATTTAATTTAAATGGTGTATAATACTTAACAAATAAACAAACTATATTATAATTTATTTTTCATTGTAATTATATTTCAGCTGTTTAAAAAAATTGAAGGATGAATTCGTTGAAGAATTAATGTCGAAATATGGTGAGAATGCATTATTGAAGTTAAAGAAAATGACCAAAGATGAAAGAATATTAAAGTCTGTTGAAACCAAAAAGTAATTAATTATATTTGTAATGATAAGAACGACTGCGAAAATGCTAATATTATTGCTATTTTCTCAATAAAAATGTATTTAAAAAAATACATATATATTTTCCTCTATTTTTCTAAATTATTAATTGAAAATAGACAATAATGGGGTTGGGAAATATTTATTAAAATTTAACCATCGTGGAGTGTACAGAGTGGTGCTTTCAGTACATTCTCTTAATGTTACAGTCACGCTAAATATTTCATTTATAAAATATGTATAATATTTACAATGATAGTACATTGACAATGGCGTATAAATTATAATCGGCCAAAAATGTTGTACATAATAAAACTAAATTACGTTAGAAAGCAAATAGTACAATTTTTCTGATAAAACTTGCTAAAAATAATCACGATCACAATAATAATAACAACAATAGCGATATAAATCCGATAGATCGATTAGGAATATTAAATATTAACGATATTAATTATTACTTAATAATAATATCTAATAATAATAGCTGTGATAATAATAATAATAACACTAATATTAATAAAAAAGACAATATAATAATAAAATAAAAAAAAAAAAGACATGATCATCGTCCGCAAAGATTTTTTACCTCGATTATCCATTCTTAACATTCCTATGTCATCTAGAATCTAAAGTAAAAGAAAAAATCTTGATCGCTCTACGTTTTCCCTAGAAAGTTTTTCTTACACCTATATCGTGACACGTAAACATAGTTCCTTTACATTTATAATAATCCTATTTACGATAAAAACACTTTAAAGCGTTCTTATCCTGTACAACTTAGAGCTGTACGAGATACGAAAATATGTTAATGAAACATCATTTATTCATAACTCGGCCCCATGAAAGTCCGCGTACAAACTCGTCAAATATCTGAGAAATCTGGACGCGGCTGGATCCATAGAAAACGGCGCCCTAACAACTCTTCGTCAGGAACATGCTTTACATTCTGCACGGTATTATCGTTACAGTATACATGTGGAAAATCTTTCTATAATATATATTTTTTTTTAAACAAGTGGCGATGGAATGAGTTAGGCAGTTTCAACGATGATTTAGGACACGACTTCAGCGATCAATCGAGAAAGCACAATTATTATTATTATTATTATATTTTTTTTTTTTTTTCATTTAGAACTATTCGCAATATAATTCTTTGAAAATCATTTGATTACTCAAGATTATTTACGAGTAAATATCTATTATATTATTTATACTATTTCGTATCTCTTTGTTCCACTTTTAAAGGACATAAAGTTCTAATCTATGTTTTATACTTTATGTCACAAATATTTTTGAAAACTCTGGAAAATAATCTTGAGTAATCAATTGATCTTAAACTTGTACCAGCATTGTCCGCAAATAGGAAAAACCTATTGTATCTTTGTCTCTTTTGTTAAGCTCCTTCATATTTTTCACCAATATACATATACTTTTTCATACAGAATGGCATTATCTATGTTCCCACAGTCAAAAGAAATATTCTTAAGGAAAAAAACTTTCTAAATTTTTATATAGTTTAATATCAACAATGCTGGTTTACACCAAAATCTTCTAATGTAACATCTTTCTGATGAAATCTTCCCCTAGAAGCGTTTACACGAAACGTGGATCATTTATAATCGTAGTATACTTTTGCGATTTGATATCTTCAAAGTTCAATTATATTAAAGAAATTATTTTGGAACGAACATCGCGTAGATCATTTCGAGTTCTTCACTTCGTCATTATGAATCTTTTGTTGTTACGAACGCAATTCCTTATCGAGAAATCTATAGAACTAAAGCTAAATGAAATTATACAATTTTCTCAATTTCAAAAGTGTCAGTCTTCGAAAAATGGTTACGATAGATCGATGAGTAAATAAATGCAATATATAATTTCACGCGATTTACAGTAATACAAAACGAACGATATTTAAACATATGATACGCATATGTAAATCTAGATGATTCGTACGATAATATAATCGTTAATAGATCGTTACCATACGGTAATTTGTGTGCTCGAAAATTAGATTTAAAAGCTCACATTTATCGTTTATTATATTTTTCATGGTCTTTAATTTCAGGAGAAAATTAATATTTTTATTGTACTCGTATAATTTCTGCTAATTTTTATATACTCAACCATATCAGATCAGCGTTTTACATCTCATTTCCGAGAATTAATTAATTGTTATGAACTTTTTCGCTTTAATGAAGTATTTCATTACGTTTGAAAGAATCGTTTAAGAATACGTTTAAAAAATACATTTCAAAACAGAAATAGCATAATTAGGAAGATTATTATCGTCCTTTTTTGGAATGAATTCAACATGTTTCATTTGTCTTGCGAATGCTTCTCGAATGAATACATTATTTCTGGAATAAATCTAGCGAGATATTTAAATTTTCCTCACAATTAACTAAATTTATTTGTACTGTCGAATTTGTTATTTAAATGTGCCATAATATAATAATCTATCGATCTTTAAAAAAAAACTATCATATTTGTCCCTATATTATTATGTAATTTTATTACATTTCCATCAATAATCGTATTTTCGAAATCAAAGAAATTATTTTAATCGAAATTATTTTTTATTTTTATTTTATAGCAGATAAATATTATAAAAATTATAAAAATCTTTCATAAAAACGATCGATTTGAAATTGTCTCGAGGTATCTAATACATTTTGATCCAGTCATTCCCATTCAGATGCTTTCGTACCTCTCGTGAAATTAAATTTTATCAAATTATGCATTTAATCTCCAAGTATGGTCGGATTTGTAAATCGGACGGTATACTCGTCTGCATCTTTACAGACGCAGATTGCAGATCAAGAATTTCGCGTTAATACTTCGATAATAGAAATAAGATTATTCGCAATCGTTGATTAAAAATCGGTTTAATTTTTTTTCCTTTTTTTTTTTTTTTTTAGATAGATGGAAACAATAACAATGTGTTACTGCGAAGCTTTGAAAATGAGATGGATCAAAAAGCTACGAGATTTTTAAGTATACCTATGTAACAAAATAATCCAATAATATTTCTTAATATTTCTTTCTATTAATAAAAGTTTCTTTTCCGGCAGCATGAGACGGGGAATAGAACTGGTCGATTTTTCGACGAAAGAAACGATCGATTAATGTATAATACAACAAAATAGATTATCTTTCCCCCAAAGTGTATCAAAATTTGTCAAGAATTATCGAAGATGAATAAGAAAAAAAACATCAACGTCAATTTACAAAATGTGCCTATAAATTACTAAAAAAAAAAAAATCATGGAAATCGTCTATATTTATCGGAAAACGATACTACAATTGTGCCCATAGAAATTCACTTCCACTAAAATACCCGTTTTTAGACAAGGGTCGCGGATAGTACAATAACTTCTAAACCAATCTCACATTAAATCGTGTATCATGCTCTTGTTCACCCTTGTTCCTTTCTTCCCACGGGATGATGATCGTCGAGCTGAACGCAATATATATCGCAAACAATCGATCGAATCGATAATATTTCCACATCGGGCGAACGTGCGGTGCAAACTTTATCTGCCAATTAAAAAACGTAAAGCTAGCTCTCGTCTAATCGACTGTGGTACACCGATAACACCGATAAACGCGAAACGAGGAACAGAGGGTTCGTTACGCGAATCCCCACCCCCCTTCCCCCCTCCCTCTCCTCATAGACCCCTCGATAATTCCATAATTGAACGAGAAAACCCAAGTAACAAGGTGGCGGTACCTTTCGTCCTTTCACCTTCCCCCCATTAAATTTGGTCGATTGTCGCGATGAAGCTGTCTTTTCATCCCGCGGGATCGCGCGCGCGTTCCACCTCGCTCGATTCGGATCGTTTCTCGTTTTCTCTTCCGAACGAGAGAAAAATCTCGCGTGCGCCTCATTAAAAATACACCGTTGCCGAGACCGCGTTCGCAATTACACGGACTTTAGACACCATCCTTTTTTTACATCCCCCACCCGCGCGCCTTCCCCCGTATCTATCTCCCCTTTCCCCGGAGTTTAATTCCCCTGTCCCGGTTGTAATGACTTCAAGCGGATATATACCTGGCACAGTAGATACGCAGAGTCGTTAGAGAGACAAGACGTTGACGAGGCATCAAGTTGTACACAGATGCCTGCCTCTATCGATTGGAAAAAAAAAAAAAAAAAAACTATCGGAGGAGGGATGTGTCGTCTCGAAGGGGATGTGGGTGGAGGAGGGTGACGCAGGTAAACCGTGTTATTGCAGCAAGTTTCCATCCCCAGTCAAAGGGATGGTTTCGCTCATTAATGCGAACAGCCTAACTGCGCGCACAAAGTATCCTCGGCATAATAATTGCACACGGCGAGTGACGCTGCCTCGTCATGCGCATCCCTGGTAAACACGCCACGGCTAATAGTACGTACGGGGGGATCGACTTCTCTCCCCCCTCCCATATAATTGAGGGGATCGTACGACACGTTCTATTTTCGCGTATACGCTCGTTACTTGGATGGGGAGAGACGGGGCGATTGGAGGATTGGAGGTGTTCGCGCGAACGGGGAAATAAATCTCATGTCAACGATGGGTGAAGGTGTTTTGTTTCCGTTTACTTTTATCTTTGGGTGAACGAGTTTTTATTTTTTATTGTTATGCGAACCTTCAATGACGCGTAATTAAACGTCTCTGAAAAATTAAAGGATTATATTTACGAAGAATATTTTTATTTTATCGGACGAATAAATGATTTTATAAATAATTCATATAATATTTTGATTCTATTTTATTTAACTTGGTTTTAGAAGTGGATTTATCGGATTTATGGGATATCATTATTATTAAATGGTTTTCATTAAATGATTCGAATGATGAAAGAAGAAAAGAGAAACAACCCTTGACGAAATGTTTCCCACTCGAATCCATATGTCGTGCGTAATCTCGACATCAAGTTGAATCGAGAACGTGCACATACGCGACGGGGAAATTTAAACGACGTGAGGAGAGGAGATGGTGGCGACGAATCGTGAAGAAATCGGACGACCGCCCCGTTATTATTTCACCGCTCGTTTTTCCGGTGCCCCGAAACCGTCTGGTGACGGATCTTGGTTTTAATTCCTTGGGAACGTGGGACGAAAGTATCTTCCCCGGCGCGATAATCGTGGGCGTCGAAGCGATATACGGAGAACACGTCAAAATACAAAATTACAAAAATATACTCGTGGCGCCGTACCAACCGATCGCTGCCGCGCTTGTTTCGAACGTGCCCACATTTACATATAAACAACGTCGTGAATTAGCGTGCAATTAAGGTCCGTGTGTGTGTGTGTGTCTGTGTGTGTATTTACAGGGCGCGGCAGAACGATTGGATCGGACGAACCGCGACTCTGCTAGGCCGCTTAAAATATATCACGACGATACTCGTGTAACCTCGCTTCCGGCGATAAGAGCTTCGCGGCTTTCTTTGTGCGAATCAGGATTTCGGGATGATTCGTTCATTTCGTACGTTTCTTTCGTACGTATCCCTTTATTAGAAACGTTATCCGAGGGGAGGATTTTCAAACTCGTCTAAGAATAATTCTAATGTTGCGTGGCAAATCTGAGAAGTTTCAACGAATTTTTAATTCTATGTAAAATAGAGTGAAATTTGTGAAAATTGTTACGGAGGATAATGTGAAATTAGATTTCATCGATTCGTAGATAACTTTGATGATTTCGAGACAGGTAGTGAAAATAATTTGAAATTACAAAGAATAGAGATAGATGGATCTCTTCTTCGATTAATTATCTACGATGAATTGAAATATTTATTATCCCGCGATATATATATAATATCGTAGGTGTACACACGCGCACGTTTTATTCTCCGTTAAATTTTCCTCTTAAAAAGAATTATTCGTCTCTTAAATTCTCTTGCTTTCAAAACGTTTACTAGGAGATAACTGTACATTGGCACCTATTTTTTTTTTTTTTTTAATTTTAATTTTATTCTCTTTTTTTATTTTTTTACTTTATTTATATTTGCAAAATGATCGATTATTTGTCAAAACGTAGCCGAGGAAACGAAGTTACACGATCGCGCCGTGATTTTCTCCGCGCTGTCCCATCGACATCGCGTCATCGTCCTCCAGATTTATTTCGTAATACTGTTTAGGTGCGTTGCAATTTTCGGGGAAGATATTTCATCCACCAACATGGATCTGTCCATCGAAATTTATAAATCGATGTCAGTATATAGTTCTTATCTATGAAAAGATTCCTTATTTCAAAATAGATACAAGAAATCCATTATTTCTATTTGATTGAAAATAGATAAAACAATAAAAAAGAGGTGTGATAATGTTTATGTTTCCTTTTTTGTTAATCAATAAAACTTTAAATTATTAAAATAAAAAATCTCAAATTTTAATAGATTGTTCCCTTAAAATTAATCTTTAGGCAGCCTATTTTACGTCCAGTCTTCGATCATTATATAATGGTAGAAAAATTTGTATTTTTTGAAATATTTTGAAAAAGTATTATTTTTATCCGTGCTCAAAAAAAAAAAAAAAAAAAAAAAAAAGAACGCGTATTCCCTTTTCGAGTAAAAGGCAGGATAAAATTTATACCACTCAACGTTTTCCTCTTCCATTTGTCCTATTTTCAAGCAAACAGAACGTTCAAATCCCTTCAATTACGTGACATATCCTGTGCTTTTAACGAGCAAATTCAGATTATCCTGCGCAAACCGTGCTGCTTAAAATAATTAAGAGATCGCTTTCGGATAAGAAAAATCCAATAATGAAAAATTCAAAAGCAAAATCCCTTATGCATTAAACGTTGCGTTTTAACTTTGGAAATTAAACGGATATTTCACTGGAAAGAAATAAAGAAATATGTTTCAATTGTTCGTGTCGGCGTCCCTTTGTGCGTTCGAACGTTCGATCGAAAGAAAGTATTATTAAGTATCCGTTCGTTAGAAATATTATATATAAAATCGTTGAAAATTACTCTTCCTCTTGAACCGACAGAATTACCGTCGGAATCGGTATTACATCGTGCTCGCAACAAGTTGCGCGAACGATCGATCTTTAAATCCCCCTCCCTTGTCGATAAAGTCGTGGAAAGCAACGTTAAGAACCGGATAAGGCGTTATCGAAAGTATAACAAGTTCGCGTGGCTTATAAATGTTTACTCCAAGAACGATCTCTTTTTCCCTCGTATTCGAGGGGGCCATTAAGGAAACTGAGTCGGTTAAAAATTGTTTGCCTTTCGGTCAACCGGTTTCGTTCGACGTATGGGAGATCGATGGCCTCGGGAACTATCGCGAGAGTTGCCCCGTAAACGTGGAGAACCTATCCGGAGAACGTAATCCGAGTTATCGAAGATCGATGAAAAGGAAGATTGAGCCGCGTGTTTCACGGGAGAAAAGAAATTTCACGATCGATCGCTTTGAACGCGTAGCCTTTCGTTTGAGAGGTTTGTGGAATCCTTGTTTGGAGTTTCGGAGTTCGGAGAACGATTTCGGGATCGAGATCGAGTCAAAGCTGGATCAGATATATGGTTCGGGGGTTATAAGCATATATGGCAGTATATACTTTAGATCGATTCGATTGGCTAAAATTATCGAGCCGATCGATTATCCGATTATTGGCGAAAATTCGGAATCAATGCAACTGTTATCTTGTCCAAATCTTTTCGATCCCGTTCCGAAATTTATAAATCATGATTCCACACAACTCTAACGTTTCTTAATAAGTTCCTATACGAGTCTTTAAATTTAATCGTTTCAATTGCAAGTGTGAATTTCGCATTTGCAATTTTCACGGAATCGCGTATACGACAGCGTTTTTTTCTTAATTAATTAAAAGGTCTAAGTTGGTTGTATGTCTATCACTTTGTTGTATCCCTAACTCGAAGATAGACGTGCCTCGCCTCTATGTATCGCCACACGTTTCTTTCGTGCATTGTGTGTGTGTATGTGTGTGTGTGTGTTTCTTTTTTTTTACGTACGATTCCGCAAAAGCGTATTCGAATCGAACGAATCAGAAGACAGACTAATCTCTTAAGTAGTACAATATACATTTTATGTACAAGATGTACGATGATCCTTTTTTACAACACGTATTCGGCGATTCGCCAACGCGCTCAATGCTGAGATCCATCTTTGTGAAGATGAAGTAATACGGCCTCGCGCAAATATTAAAATATTTTTGAGTACTGTGCTTTCGGAGAGGGTTTTAACACGATAAAATACGAGTTTCGGCCGCGATATCGTTTGACACCCGCGACGAAAATTAAGGATGCTGTCGTGGCTCACGGATCGAAGAGACGAAAATCTATGGAACCGATCGAATTATACCGATTTACCGACCTCAGATTAAACGCTCAGATTTATTTGGAACATCTGAGTGATCATTTTATCATTAAGAGCGAATATAGTCGGAAGATTTATATATTTTTGTTATTATAAACAAGTCACTTTTTAACATCTTCGTCATCATTGATCTTATTACACAATACGAAACCATACGTGTTTGGTTTCCTGTCTCTCTGTTTACTCTTGATTCCGATTTACATATTAAAACGGACATGTTAAAACGGATATCCGCTCGATGCGGATCAAGTACCAATGCGTAATATAAAATTAAAAAAAAAATATAGAAAAAAAAAAAACAAGTATAACCTTAAATCTAACAATAGCAGCCAGCTAAAGCATCGCTTTGCACTCCCCTGGAGAGATAATAATAAAATAACGCTAATAAATTCGAAATACCGTGTAAAAATGCCTGACGCAGGCACGTCGGCGGGTGTACAAAGTTTAAATAAAAAAAAAGGGAGAGAAAGAAAAAAGGAGAAATAAAAATTAAGAGGTATTAATCGCATGATCATCTCGACATAGTATAAAATAATGCATCGTTCACACGATGTGAATGTGGCTCGAATATGTGATCCTCCATTTGGCATGCAACAAGCACGTCAATAAATAAGACGAACGTCTCTTCACGTTATCCTTAATGCTAATTATCTCGTTACGTTGTGTACTTTACACACGAACCGTCTAATAAACGTTCATCCAACGGGCACAAGACTATTATCTCTACACTATTTCTCTCCTCAAATCGAGACCAACCACGAATCTTCACGTAACGATCGTCCATCCATCGAGATTGTTTCAATCAATCGAAAACAAATTCCCCTAAAAATGACGATCCAGAAGAACAAGTAGTCAATTTTCCCCTCGCTCTTATTATCCACCGCGTTCAGATAATTATTATTTTAAATATATCGATCTCACGAGCCACATATACGCGTACGTAATAACAAGCGTGCGAAAAAACCCTGCGATAAAATAAATAAAAAAGAATACATGAAGAGAGAGAGAGAGAGAGAGAGAGAGAGAGACAGAGGGAACACGACGAGCAAAGAAAGAACGACCGGCAAAAGGCGTCTCGCCCGAGATGTTTCGCCGCTATGTTCCGGCGAGTCGGCGGATCTACCCGACGATCCCTCTCATTCCTCCTCACCGGATGTTGGAAGCCCTCGCACGCTCGTTCGTCAGCACATTTGCCGGCCGAACCTCCGAACGCGCTCCAACCGTATGATCGACGATCCTCGACATCCCTCCGGGCGCGGGGATCGTCAACTCGTTTCTCGAAAGGCACTACCGGTTTATTGTGGCTTCGGTCATGCGTCTCTTGTGCTCACCACGGCCACGACCTCGCGGCCTCATCTTCGCCGGCCGACGTACATCGATCATACTTCCGTACCGTCCTCACCCTCGTCCTCGTAAAGAGGCCCGTTGGTCGACTTCTTCTTGGGTTTCGGTGGTGGTCTCGGTGGCACTTTTCTATTAAGCGTGTTACTACTGCCCGACTGCTGTTGCTGCTGCTGCTGTTGCTGTTGCTGTTGCTGCTGCTGCTGCGCCTGTTGTCCAAGAAGTTGATTCGTGCTGTCCGTCGACTCGTCGGCGATCTTCGACGGCCATTCAGCCGCGCCCTCGGGCGCTGATCTGTCGAGCGGGCTGCTTGTCAATATGTTCGGTGTGCTTCGTTGTATGGTACCGTAATGGGAGCCCGGGGTTCCAGGCAGAGGCCTATTCCTCATCGTGGACAGTGGTTCAGGGCTCTTGTTCAACGACAGCACCGAACTACCGTCCGCGGTTGTCCTAAGCCCCAGATTGTCGTAAACCGGCTCCAATCCGTCCGTGGGCGAGGTGGGGGGCCCGCTGCTCCAACTGGGCGCTCTTGGTCTCCTCGGTATCGTCACGTAGCCGTGGCGGGGCATCACGGGCGCGATCGTCGAGCTCGTGATTCCGTACGGGGTGACGCTACGGTTGTGAGGCAAGGTCTTGAACGCGGCCGGATATTGGTTCGAGGGAGAGCCGAACGCGGCCGTGGTGGGCGTCGCGTGCTGACTCGGAAGACGCGTGTTGTCCGGCGCCGTGGACGCCTGGCTAGTCGGCGATGCGCCCCGGCCCCCGGAGAAGGCCAACAAATCCGGCGGATACTGGCGATAGCTTCCGCCTCCTCCGCGGCATAAGGTGCCTGTCCCGCTCTCGAGCTCTGGCGTCGCTCGTTCTTCCCTCTCGTCGTCGCCGACGCCGCCGATCACCCCGCTGCCGACACCGCCACCGATACCATCAGCTGCCAGAACATAAACAAAAAAGAAGGGCGAACGTTAAGAAAGAAAAGTGAAAGACGCGATAATGATAATGAAAGAAAAATGGAAAGAAAAAAAAAAAAAAAGAAAAAAAAAGAGGAGAGTATAATCATCGCCGAATCAATCAAGGGAGAATCAATCTGGATAATAATAATGTGCGTAATAATAGGGGTTGTAATGAGACGAGAACGATACGTCTTGCGGTCTTTTTCCAGTTGAATCTAGTTGCAATTTGATACAAGTGGATTCTGAATTCTTGCGCTATGTGTAACCGCGAAACGTGAGTTATCATGAATCGAATGAAAAAAATGATCTGAAATTCGAGAAAGTTTTTCTTTTTTTCATTCAGAAAATATATAATTATAGAGTTAAATTCAGTTTAAACACCACCCAAATACCATGGATCATTTTGACTCACCACGTGTCATTTAAAACAATCAAGTAATAATACAAAGTCACGTGCAAGTAAATTTAGAAATGTTAGTATAAAAAAAAAAATTAAGGTTTAAACTTAATTCTAAAACGTATGTAATAAAGAGTATCGTAATAAAGTTGTTATCAATCCCTAACATCTGTTCCTACTTCGAACTGCAGCATTCGATACTACAAATATTCCTTTTCAAAGTATTCGAAGCGAAACGTTTCTCGAGAAACGTTCTTCTTTCAAACTGGACAGACGTCTTACGCTCCTCCCATAACTAAAACGTTAAATTCGCAATTCGTCGAGAGCCCGATAATGATAAAAAAATATCCAGGTTTGATACCTTCATTTCCAAGGAACTACGTCAAATATCGTGTACCACTATCGAGGAAGATTATATAATATACAAGAGCTGTCACGGCTTATATCTCGAAGACAGGTAAATCGATCGTACCCTTCGAGATAAAATTTCATCGTCAGAAAAGTGGGTCGTGATTCTTATATGTTTCGCTCCTGCTTCGAAGCTATTATTTAAACATCGACCGAGACTTCAAACCGCCCCCTCCCCGTGTAACGAATCTGTCAAGAAAATGAAATGCAGATCGATATCGATGTATTACATTATATACCTACTTAGTATCGTTCATATTTCACTCAGATATTATCTATGCACAAGTATTCTCAACTGGTTGTAACGCAAAGCTGGAAAGATAATTATCGGATCCTTAGACAAAGGATTCGTTATTTTCGATCGAATCCCAATATGAAAGATAACCGTTTGTATCGTATCTATAATTAAGTTCACAGACCAGTTCCGCGTATTGCAATTCTATCTTTGCCATCCCTTAACGGCTTGCTTATATCGCGTGAAACATCTTGGATGGCGTGTAAACTAAGACCGGTAATCGTAGAAATTTTATCGGAGCTCGTATTTTTCACTTACTCGAATCCTGTTCAATAGGAGAGGAGAAAGTAGGGCAAGGATGTGAAAAGAAAAAGATTGCGCAACCTTCCGGATACAAAGGGGTATCGGTGTGCACGGAGGTAGTTGAGATGCGGAAGGTGGCTGTTTAGATATGAGATCCTCGACAATTTCAATTACTGTCTTTGAAAGTGCACGGAGAAAGAGACGGAGCGACACGGAAAATCGCATACGTGTGAGTAAGTAAACATGTAGTTTGCGGCGGGAATATGCATGAATCGTCTCTATCGTTCTCGATAAAACGGCAGCCTGCTAATTCAGAGGGGAACACCGCGTAATGATTATTACTCTCCCTTTGTTGGAGCCGAGGCAAATGTTTCCAACCGCGCACTTTCCTTTTCCTTTATCGTTTTAATCACCACTGTATGCGTACACAATCATGAACTCCTCTCCCATTGTTTCCCCTCATTGTATTTTCATTATTCAGAGACCGACCAATCGACTCATTTACTTTCTCGATCTTCCCTTCTTCCTCGCCTTGCGTTTCGTTCCTTTCTTTGTATTTTCTTACGGTATCTATTCACGGTATTTAGGCGCCAGAGATTGAGCTATAATGTAAACGCAATATATTCTGCTTTTCTCGTTGATCGCCATTATTATCGTCATCGTCGCTCTCTACGAGAAGATTATGTACAACGACGTCGCCACGATACGAGCAACCGTATGACTAAATCTAAACAGACAAAAATAGTACTTCGATTCTGTTCGACGCGTCGACGTTTATAATAGAATCTGTCCATTCCGTTTGATCGATCGATGTATTTACAAGTCTATCAAAATAATCGTTTCTCGAATACGTCCGTGAAACACGGCGATTAGATTACGTCGTGTCTTAATTAACGACCACCAGACAGAGGCATTCCGCATGCATCGTGTTTTCTTTCCGGAAAAACAAGATTTTTCGCGAAGAGAGGAGGGGGAGAAAGAAACACTATCGATAGCGACCAACGACGCAACGACGAATGCCTTTCTCTTTCTATTTCTTTCACGCACACACTCTCGCTCCGCTCCTTTCTCACTTCCTTTCTCTCTGTATCGTCACATGCTACACGCTCTCATTAATCTTGCAATAGTCTTGGTCGATACTCGCTAACCTAGGATCGATGGCGCCTCATTTATCTGGCACAAGAGGGAGGGATTACCGGAACCTCGCCAGCATTAATACGATCTACACGATTGTCTTAAAGTTAAATACATCTCTCTCCATATATGTACAATTCGATTAATTCTATTCCGCCCCTTAATTAGCGACGATAGCTACGATACCGAACGAATGTTTTCGAAGGAAATCGGAAGATTAATGATCCGAGCGTTAACAATATCTAAATTGGATTTCGTTTCGGCGTTACCCCCGTTATTGGGGAGGGAAATTCCTTTGTTCGTGTACACCCGTTGATTGATCTCCGTGTCAATATCAGCGCAGGATGATTCTGCTACGAATACGTTGCATCGCGAACACAGAAGGTGTTGTACACAGAAATGAACAGAGGATGTAGTATCTCAACATTTGTCAATTTTTCGCGATGTTTCATTAAAGAAAATATAACAATGAATATAATGTTGAACATAATATCTTTTTTTTTTAATTTTTGTTCTATTGGAAATTGTAATGTATTATCACGGATGAAATGTGTATATTTAAAGTGTTAAAATATTTAATCTTATCTTTAGACATTAGTTTGATTTTTGGAGTTTGAGAAAGATTGGGAGTTCTTTTTCTTTCTTTTTTTCTTTTTTTCAAGAAAATTTAAAGATAAAAAAACGTTCTGGATGAAAAAGTTAGATTGAACGTTACGCAAAAATTGACGCTTTACTCTTTGAATAAAACTTTCGATTTTTTGGTCAGTAGATGTCGAGATAAAAACGAGTATGTAATTAAGCTACTATTGGCTTAGTTAAAATTGACTTCTAATCATAAATTTCCGTATATTTCGTACATTTCTAGTTTACTGTTCGCTAACGTAATAAGTGAAAGAATACTTCCTGGAAGAAATATAACAATTCTTTCTTTTTTATTATTCTTACTTTGCATAGAACGCGCTACGCGACTTTTTCTGTTATATTCTTTTTTTACGATTCATAATAAAACAGCCAATAGAAAAATTCCGAAGTTTAGCTACATAACTGTAATTCTTTCATAGCAAAAATTTAACAATTTAAAAAATATTCTCTTTATCCTTTATTCTTATACTCGAATTAACTTCAAGCCTCGTCGTTAACTCAAAATTTTCAAAATATCTTCCAATTCCAAAAAAAAAAAAAAGAAAAAAGAAAGACATCTGCCTATTAGATATCGACACTCGGATCAATGGAAAGTTCAAAAGTTTGTATCCCAAATATCTATCGTAAAGAAAACAAGCGTAAAGAAGGATCGCCGAGTTCACACTCGGAAATCCATTACTCGTTCGATTTCCTCGTTTCGTGCTCGTGCAAGTTGCACGCGAGGCGAGCCACCGAGCGAGGCATCGAGCGGTCGTCCAAGCGTAATCGCCGGTCGGAAGCTAACAAATGGTTAGTAGCTAGCACCTTGCCACGCACTGTTTAGTAATGTAGGCAGTGTACTGACCGAAGACCGAGTCGTTGTCGAGCAATGTACGATTCAGCTCCGTCATCTCGGTGCCGTGCGACGTCACCGAAGGCGCCTCGTACCGCCTGGGTGGCTTCACCACGGGATTTATGGTCGTGATGAGGGACTTCTCCTGTTCGCCCAGGCCGTGGTGCTCCATCGAGGCGGCCTCTAGGCTCTTCTCGTCGTGCCTGATACGACGGCGACGGCAGTAGCACACGCAAAGGGTCACGGTGACGATCAGAAGCAGTAACGCGGTCACGCCTAAGCCGAGGGCGAGGGGCAGACTGATTATGTTGTCCTTGCCGCCTAGGGCGTCGCCTGCGATCGTCAGGGTCACGTTCTTCTCCGTATTTCCGCCCGGACTTTTCGCCAGACAGACGTAATCACCCTTGTCCGAGTGTGCAACGTCCGGTATCGTGAGGTTCAGCCACTCGTGGTTAGATTTCAGGATGTAGATTTTCTCGCCGTTGTGCCTTCTCGTGTGATTGTTTATTACTCGCGACCGATGGACCCAAGATAGCTGAAATTAAACATGGAATATCGTATCGTATTTTCGAAGATGTTTTTTTTATTTTTTTTTATTTTTTTTTTTATGTTTATTGGAATGCGATTGCATTTTTGTAGATCTCGATTTTTTTCTTCTAGGGGTTGTTGGATATGAATTTGAGATTATAATTTATCATTTTATGGACTATGGATGGAACAGTTATGGGTTATAATCGTTGGCTAAGCGTTATCGAGCAACGCATTATGTCATTTATGTCACTATGTATGCTAGGTGACGTTATTTTAGCTTTGTATACCGGCAACGTGTGCAAGTACGTGCGAGTGAAAAGATTGTAAGGATGTTCTTAATTTTCAGTTTTCATGCTGTAGAAAATTCGAAAGCAGTTCGTTATTGCACGCAAAGGTTCGCGTAACTACGTTCCCCGTTTCTACGATGATATTTCAAAAGACCGCTATTTTCTCTTTCTGATCTTTTGAACCTTTCGCTTTCTACTTGGCCGCGTGTCATTCTTCGCGTAGTCAAAGAATTTTCGTTAAATCAAGGAAATTTCGTGACACGGTTTTCAATTAACGGTTCACACGGACTTCGCCAACTGTCTAGAATAATTATTATACAGAAATAAATATTATTGTCTTCAAAATCTGCATCTATTAAAATATGAAATTGAAATAGAATTAATACAATGGTTCATGTAATGCTTCTAATATTTTTAAAAATATAGAATGGAAAAGAATATCAAAGGAAATTAGTACTACAATTACTTACTCGTTCTTTATACAAAAATAACACAATAATCTCACATACAGTACAAACGTAATAAGTGATTACAATTAAAGAAGGGCAGACATTTAAAAAAAAAAAAAGCATATTTCAATAGGAAAATTAGAAAATAACGAGATTTATCGTTTAGAAGGTTTCGATCTGACTCCTCCCAACACGGGTTCAACCTTGCAATCTTTTCAACCGACCTCTAACCTCTGTCTCGAGTCAGATTGCACCGTTTGCAAGTTACTGTGGATTACCGCAATCAACGTTTCTCTCCTCGACTTAACCGCGTGCCTCGCTTTATAATATTTTACCGTCTCCATTCTGTTCCTAGTCCACCCCTTTAAACCCCGTTTCCGCCGTTTCCACGAACGAAAAATTTGGATAACGTAAATATAGACCGTCTTACCTGCGGCCGCGGGATCCCGGAGGCCCTGCACCAAAAGGTGACGTTCCCCTTGCCGACCTCGACCTTCACCGACGGCCCGATCGTGAATATCTCCGGCCTGCAAGCGAACTCGTCGCTGCTGATCTCGTCCCACATCTTCCCTGCCAAGCTCTCCGGCTGCTGGCACGTTGTAGGTTTCGTGTACAGTTTCTTTTCTATAGTCCAATCGCGAAACCTCTTCAAACGGCAGTTGCAATTCCACGGATTGTTGTGGAGCTCGAGGCTGCCAAGTTTGGGCAACGTGTCGAAGCTCTGCACCTTCAACGCGCTCAGATTGTTCGCGTCCAGGGTCAACGAGCGTAACTCGGGCAGATTGCGAAACGTCTTGTCGTCTATCCTTTCAAGCTCGTTGTTCGACAACTCAACCTTCTGCAGATACTTGAGATTGTGGAACAGACCGTTCTCCAATACCTTCAGCTTGTTGTCGTTCAACAGCAACACCCTGAGCCGTTGAGTCTCCTCGAACGTGCCCGGGTACAATGTTCCAATGTTGTTCGCCGACAGATCGATCTCGATCACGATCTTCAGACCGTTGAACGCGTCCGTGTGGATCAACTCGATCTCGCATTTTCGTAGCACCAGCTTCTGAAGATTGACCAGATGCACCCGGCTGAACGACTCGTGCATCAGGTACGTGATACGATTCCCGGTCAGATCGAAATTCTGGATCTCGGGCGATAGGCCGACAGGTATCTGAGAGAGATTCTGCCGGATGCACTCGGCGGCCTTCTTCCCGGAGATCCATCTGCACTTGCACGAGGATGCACACTGAGCCGTCCAATATTCCTGGCTCCAACACACCACCACCATTAGAGTCGAGTAAAGTAACAGTTTCGCCGTTCTTAGCTCCATCCCGAGGATTTCTGTTAACAAATGAAACACGACGGGGCCTAAGATTAGAACCTGCTCGGATGGATACGCACACGGGTGTGTGTGTGTTTCCTTGTTCGAGGTGGAAAATGGGATCGGATATAATTTAATCGCTTGGCTCTGTTTAGAAGAGTTTTCGCGTACTATTTTCGAATCTTTGTTCGGTTTCATAGTCGAGGAAGGGAAAATTGTTAATGTTAAACTGTATCACTAATCGCGTATATATATATCGATAACGATGTAAAAAAAAAAGATAAAAAGTATTTCGATTCGAAAAAGAAAAACCTAGCTTTTGATATTATCGCGCGTAGTTCCCTTTTACGGAAGATTAAATGCAAGCTGTGCGATGATATATGGAGATTGCTAAAAGCTTTCAAGGTATAATTTCAATATACGAGGCTAATTCGAAATCTTTATAGCCTGATAACAAGTTAGATATTTATATCTCGTTCGTTAAGTTGCGAATTCTTTTTAACCATCCAACGATTTATCGATCTTGTAAAAAATTCTTCTTCGGTATTATATTTTCGAAACTTTAATGTCGTTCGATAATATATTGCAATTTTGAAACTGCATTATTACGTTATAATTCAAAGTATACAATTTTCTTTTCTCTAACAACAAATTAATTACCCACACGCAATTCGATGTCAATCCCATGTGCAATAACCGCAAGCTATTAACCTCGTGCAACGAGCCGCCGTACAACACGTCGTCGTCAATTAGTATTTCTTGCGTATAATCCTTCTCCGCGGGGTATTAACAGGCGGTGGGATCTTAATTAAAAACATTTTTAACTGGGAAGATCCGCGGCAAAATCCCTATCCCCCTCCTCCCAGGACAGTCGTATCGAGGACGAAACACGGTTAACAAAAAAAGAAATTCAACTTTCCCCCTTATCACTGAACTCCACGAGTGCAATACTTTCGACTACTACCTGCCTGCATCTCCCTTTGTTGTGCTTCCTTCATTCCCGCCCCCCCCCCTCCCTCCCCTTTCGTGTCTTCTTTCCCCTCTTTCCGACCTTCAGCTTTTCTTTTCTTCGTATTCCTTGCCTCGTTTCGTTAATCTCGAACCAAGTCGTGGAAGGTGGCCAACCCGCCCAGGGCTGTTGGTAATTTAACTTAATATCGTTTCGGTGTGTATATACACCCCTTCCCTTTCCCCTCCCTCCCCTCCGCTCGTCGGTGAACTTAAATTAATACAACACGACGCCGAGCACAGCACACACTTTAACCCTTTTATTATCGTCCGGGAGTTTCGAGGTTGTGCATCAAATTACTCTCTTTCCGCCGGTGGAAGGGTACCGGCGGGCACAATTCATTTTCAACCTCCCCCGTTGGGGGGTAGAAGAAGGGGCGGAAGAAGAGGTCGTCGGGGAAAACGGCTGAGCCCGGGCTGAGCACAACGACGACGACGACGACGACGACGACGACGAGGACGACGACAAATCGTGCCTCAGACGGGTTCTTACAATTTGAATTTATT
This sequence comes from Apis laboriosa, assembly GCF_014066325.1. Lineage (NCBI taxonomy): Eukaryota > Metazoa > Arthropoda > Insecta > Hymenoptera > Apidae > Apis > Apis laboriosa. The sequence continues at coordinate 7,065,942 of NW_025224135.1, forward strand.
TCGAAACTCCCTGCAGAAAGGAGGGAAAGGCGCGGAGAAATAAGGGAGGAGGAGGAGGAGGAGGAGGGTACGTATTTTCCCTCCGGCGAATGTGAAGGCGACGAGGAGGAGGAATGGCGTGTAAACGCGCGGCTGGATGCATCGATTCTTTCCGCGGGGTTATACACCCCTCGGTACACGCGTTATCACCGATTCCCAAAAGGGAAACGAGAGGGGAGGGGGGCAAATACGAGGGAGCTCGAACAAATCCCAATTTGGTTATCGTTCGTTTCGCCATTGTGACGAGGGTTGTGCCATGGTCGACCTTTATCAAATAGCCACGCAGCTTGCGTGTACCCCCTTGATCAAATATTTATAACGCGATCGTGTAATTGGTTGGCATCAAGCGTTGCACATCAAGCTTGACTTTCGTTCCCGACTATTTTCGGCTGGGATAAATGGGGTGTACAGGGAGCAACAGAATTTGGTATACGAGAGGATCCTCCAGTGAGAAGGATGTTTAGGAGGGGCGGGGAGGAAATTTTCTCTCTGAGGGCGAGAAGGAAGATTTATTATTTTTAAAATGGTATATTAATTTGTTTAAGGGTTAATTTTGCTTTTCCAAACTTTTTCAAGCTTCGTTTCAAGGGATTGTTAGAAATAATCATAACACCTTAGTGTCGATTTTAATTTATTATTTGTATAATTATTCTATTCGTATTATTATCACGAATTTTTCTTGTGAATAAAAGGGAATACCGTTGTTTAAAAATATTCGTCCATTGGAATTGTTTTTTTTTTTTTTTTTTTTGCGAATAATACAATACCAAACAACGATTGTTCTTTTGTCTCTATTACTATAGAGATTTCCCTCTCGTTGCGTATCGAATAATGTCGAGCGTTAATCTCTCTCGATAACGCCGTTTTTTTTTTTCAATTCCGGCTCGATTATCACGTAACACCAATTCGCTGTCAATTAAGACGGAATTTTACGATATTTTTATATTCCAAGCCTGGCAGACAGTTTATTGGTAGCGCGATAAATAATGCGATTCGAAGATTGCGCCAATCCTCGTTGTACTGATGATTGAGAGACGCGCAATAATCCTTTATTTTGTTTCGATAGAGCTGTATTAATTATAATTATTATTTTATTATATTGAAATATACGATGTTGTTAAGTAAAGTTTGTAAAAAAAAAATTATATTATTGCAATGAAGAAAGAAATATTACTATTACGCAAATAAACTAAACTTTTCGAAGTGAAAACGCTATAAAAGAAGAAATTAAATTATTACATTTCCTCAACACATTCTTTATCATTCATATGATACTATTGTAACAGTAATTCAAGTAACAGTCAAGTAACATTATTTTATTTACGAATCAGAATACCGAGAGTAACGTTCAAAGAGACGAAGGAAGAGACAAAAGTTAAACGCAAAGATTGCAATACAGTCTTGACAGAAAATTTTCTTGCTCGAAATTAGTTTCCTAAAGGATAAAGTTAAGAGAGAATACAAGAGTGTATATAAATTCTTTTGAGCGATAAAATCTTCAACGAATCCTTTACTGATAACTCGCAAGAAAAAAAAAAAAAGAAAAGAGAAAGAGAAAAAAAAAGAAATTGAAAGATCATTCGAAACCACTATCCCTATCTCGGGATAGATATATCGAGATATATTTCGATTTCAAAAAAGGTACAGTTTAGTATTTTGTAATCGGTAATAAGATTCATTGAATCGATTAAGCCGGTGCACACGCAAACAGGAGAACACAACGGCCGAAAGATACCCGAAGGAACCCTCTTCTGGGTATTTATTTCATCCGGGAATCGAGATCCTTCGGGGAGTACAACCCCCTCCCCCGTCTCTTGGATCGCGAGAAGTTTCTACATGCACGGGTCGCGTGCAATTCCTTGCCCTCGTGCTGAACAACTTTTTGAAGTCTCCGCCCGTAACGGAAAACTCATGGTTCCCGTAGTTCACCCCTCCTCTTCCTTACCCCCGTCGGACTTTATCGTCGAAGAAACTGGAGGCACGATTCTTTTGTGCACCGGGATATGCGGCGAACCATCGCTCCGAGACAAAATAAATACGGTAGTGCGCTTCTTCTTTGCGTGTCCCATTTTTCTGAGGTACATCGTTCCTCGTGTTTTTTTTTTTTTAATTTTTTCGTCGTCCTCTTCTTTCTTTGTCCCTCCCCTCTTCTTCTCGCATAATTTTTTTTTTTTCGCTTCACTGGAAATTTCTTAGCGCGAGCTTTTTCCCTCCAATTTCCCTCCGTTCAATTTTTTGTCGTTACATCATTCTTTACATTTCTTTCCCGGTTTTCTTCTTATCGTTATTACTTTTGAAATTTTCACTGTAAGTTTCTTCTCTTTTTGCTTACTTCTTCTTCTTTTTTTCTTTTTTTATTATCTTCTTTGATTTCTTGTGTATTCTCCCTTCAATTTTCTTCTCTCTTTTTTCTTTTTTTTTTTTTTTTTTTTTTTCATTACTTTATTCTCCACGTTTCTATTTCTTTCTCTTTTTTCGTTTACTTCTTATTTTCTTATTTCTCTTCTATGTATTTTCTTTGCTCTAAAGATTCTCATCGCGAGTTTTTCTCTCCTCTGTGTCGGTTTCACCCGATCCTTCTAACGCGTATCGATCGCCAGCATTTGACTTGTAAATATCCGGCCAACGAGAACATTAGATATGCATAAGGCGAAAGTAAAGAGTTTATACATATAGCTTCTGTGTATATATATATCATATAACCTCGGGGCCTACATGAGAAAAAAAACAAATATTGTGACAATATTCTAACAAATATTTTACAAATGTCAAGAATATATGATCTTATTTGAAGAAGAATGGAAAGTTGAATTGAAAAAACATCTTTAATATTCAAGTTTCAAGAAGAATTTTTTTCTTCAAACTTTCGAAAGATATTTTAAAAGATAGAGGAATAATAAATTTCGAAAATAAACGTGAAGAAAACGATACTTTGTACGTATAATATTATATTTCTGATTTAAATAATAATAAGAAAACTTCGTTTCCAAAAAATTAAATAAAAATTCTGTTCTCTTTATCAATTAAATCTCACCTACCAAATCCATAATTCTAAAACGTCCTGTTCATAGAGAGGGTGAGAAATAGGGAGCGTGAATTCTGAGGCGGTTGCAGGAAAATGAGACAGAGGTAGACTGGTGGTGGTGTCCTTTGGAAACACTGCCCGGAAGGGAGCCACTACGTGCCTTGTTCCAGAACGTGCACACTCGGAAGGAGTTTGACGTGGACATACGTCCTTTACGTAGGCACGCGTGCATGCAAGTCCAACCCTCTCACGATGCTTTGCATAGACAGGGAAGAGGTCGCGTTTTTTCCCCTTCGCCGGTCAGAATTTCAAATTTTAAATCTTATCAATCAAAATCGCCTGGTGGTCACGTTGCATCTTCTTTTGCTGTTGCGTTTTAATAAAATCTTCATCCATCATTTTTGCCCATCACGTTTAAACAAGATTGTTATCCCTTAAAAATTCGCTTACTTTTATTAATCATTATTGTATTTAGAAGAAATTTTTTTTACAATAATACAGTAAAGACAACAAATGGAGAGATGGAAAGGAAAATGATTAATCCTTTGAATAAAATTTAAAAGTTTTTGGAAAATTTAAAATATTCGAATACAAAATATATTATTTATAAAATGGATCACAAGTAAAAATTCTGAAGAGAATTCGCAGTGAAAATAAGAATTTTCAGTGATTTATCAAATTCTGAAGAGAATTCGTGACATTCGCAATGGAAATAAGAATTTTCAGCGATTCATTAAATTCTTCTCGATTCACAAATATACCATCTACTGATCACCGGATCTTTTTACACACAAAAAGTCTTCCTTCTCATCGATTCTTCTCGCTTAATATCCGCTATTTTGCGAGTAATCGCGAAACCGGCGGCCAATGAATTATGAGGTGATCGCCGGTTTGCCAGACCATTATAGATCCTATCAATTGCCTCTGTCACAGATACGTTCGAACGATATGAATGCCAAGCGTTCGCTCGGGTCAATCATCAAGTGCGCATCGTCTAGTTTTCACGATACAATTATATCGATATGTTAATTAAATCGAACCTCGGAAACCTGTTGTGCGTTAATCTGCTTATGCATCGAAATTCATTCGTGAATAGGTGAATACGTATCGTTAATTGATGTTCGATGTATCAATTTTCATAAAATTAAAATTAGAAGAAGAAGATTTATCTATTTTCGTAAAATAATAATATTCGGATTTTGTTGGTTGGTTAAGAAGTGATGTAACTCAAGATTTTTTGAACAAATTGTTAATATTTAAAAAAAAAGAAAAAAACGAAATAATATTAACAATATAATTTGATAACAACATGTATTATAATTGACAACAAGTATAATATTAAATTAAATTAAAATTGAATCAAAATCAATGAATAAATTTGATTATATTATAAATAATTATTTTATATTATTAATAATTATTTTTATCATTATCATTTAATTTATGCGATGTTTAATTTAAACGCAGGAGAATCATAATGGAAGTATCTATCTCTCGATAAACCAATGATAAACCGAGATACAAATATTTATATTACTTAAACATTTTACAATATAATCGATTGATAATTGAAAATTCCTAAATATAGAAAATCCCGATGATCTCACGCGATTTCTCATAATTTCCCAACAAATCCTTTAAAAATCCAATTATACGATACATAAAAATCTTTGAACGATCTTCAGCAACAAAAACCTTTAAACGGATCACCGAATCGAGAGCTTCCGTTCCTCTCAACCGATCGCTCGCGCCAATTAAATCGTCCAAACCATGGAACGAATTCTTCCTTCCTTTTTTTCAAAGCCCGCACTCAAAAACGATCACCACAGCGCCGTTCCGTTTTATTTAATATCCGCGCTATTCGTGATTCGTCTACGTGATGACATTATCGACCGAGCAACGGATCTAAAGCGAGAACGACAGAGAGACAGCTTCATACCATCCCAGAAGGGGATGAAATCAATCGAATATACATTATATCTCGATATAATACGAATAAAATTTTAAAAAAGTCTCCACAGCTTCACACTCGATCGATCCTTTTCCTTCGAGATAACATAAAAAAAAAAAAATTGCAAGGTGTTTGTTCCTCATATTATGTTATATATCGCGAAACTTCGATCAAGAATATTTTCATACATAATCACGAAACTGGAAACTGACCTCGACGCCACGAGCGAAATAAGTTCGTGGTAATTATTCACGGGTGGGGGGTGGTGGAATCGATTTCAGAGATCATTGAGGGATCCTTCTCCCGGGGATGGCCGTCGTCTATATACGGTACATTATATTCCAGTTAGGACGGGAACTTGGGGAAGATTCAGTTTCGAAGTGAGTCCACCACCAGGGACGTAATAACGAAACGGCACCGGTGGAAAAGTTTTTACTAAATTGCTTGGTCGGGATACAAATCGGTGGACGGTCGAAAGTGAACCATGGAGGGACTGAGAGTTTCGGCTCCCTCGGTGTGATTATATTATTTCGAACATCGAACGTGTTTCCCCCACATATCATCGATTTAATCTCGTGAAACATAAATTGGTAATCGGAAATAGTAGTTTGGGAGGGGGAAAAGGATGAGTTTTAGGGATGAGTTAGCGTGGAAATTGAGTGGGAAATATAGAGAAAAGGAAAACTAGGTTTAAGAATTAGATTTCAGAAATGGTATTTTTCAATTTATATTTGGGATGTGTTTTAAAATTGATTCTTATTTTTTGCAATTTTCTTTTATCAGATTTATATTCAATAAAGGATCGAGATACCTCTTGAGAATTGAAATTTATCATCCCTAAAGTGAGTCCTCTTATTCTTCCAAATTGTAAATTTCTCGTAGATGAAGAATATACATTTATTTGAAAAATATTAATATATTATTAAAAAACAAAATAATAATTGATTATATTATTGTCCATTTTGTTAAAAATTTATGTTGCAAAATGAAGTTGCGATAATAATATAACAAATTTTATATCGCATTACTATTGAATATAAATTCCCCCCTCCCCAAAAAAAACGATTAAAATTTTATGAATACGATTGTAATTTTTCTCACAACTTTTTAACATCGAATACACAAAAATTCCGTTCACAATTTATTTTCAATTATCTCAGAATTGTTGAAAAAATTCACTTATATTCCTAACTCAACAAAAAAAAAAAAAAAAAAAAAAGATAAAACGAAAAAATTCAGAAAAAGCAATATCTCCGCTCATAACTTTGAACCATACACGAATAACCATTTCACATCCCACATCCAATAATTAAACACACCGCAACGGTCGTTTATCACGTACGCAGCGAATGCAAAAACAATGGAAACGTTTCTGTTTCAGAGAAAAGGGAGAGCCGATTTCAAAAGGCCAAAACACATCGCGTCACCGACAGAAGCGGAATTCAAATATCATCCAGACTTCGTTGATATTTCATCGGCCAAAAAATCCACGATTTTCGGTACTTTAATATTTTCATTGGCCAGTGGGAGGCAACGCGTATCCCTGGAATCGAAATGTTCCGTTAAAAATCGGGGAAGCTTTCGATCCGGGAGAGATAATTGTAGCCCCAGGCGAAAATTAATGGACCGCTGTATATTAACGATAGAAAATACGTTATTCATCCAATAATGAATATTCCCCGTGTTCGACGTGAGTGAGTATCGAAAAATAGAGAGGAGTATCGAACGATCGAACTATAGAAGGGTTCGAAAGATATTTCATAATTTGATCATTTTTCGAGCGGGTACATGTCACGCGCGAACGTTCACCTCGTTTCGAGCTACATTCCCGTGTCGAAGAATAATGAAGGATCGATGATATTTTAGTTCCGGATAATTAACTAATCCTTTCCTAATATTTAAACTTTCTAAAAATGATTTATCAATACTGTTATTAATATTTTTAATGTTAAATAATTTTTCTTTTCTTTCTCTCTCTTTCTCTCTTTCTCTCTTTAAAAGAATTTAAAGAAATACAAGTGTATAGATATTTCATTTATGCTTCCAGAAAAGAATTGGAATTATTTTTTTAAGACGGATCGTATCGTTATGGTAAAGGCGCCGCGTAATCGACTTTCTAATTATAAATGAGAAACGGGCAGAGACGGCGGACAAAGCGCGAAGGGAAGTTTGAACTCTCCACGCGGGGTCATTTTCCACCGATAAGCTGTTAATACTTAATTACCAATGAATATCGATACCGCCGACGCCGGCTCCGTTCGAATAATACGTACGTTGATAATACGTAGCCGCCGACCCCTGCACGAAATGCTTCCGCAATTATTCCCATATTTTTTGTCTGCGCGAACTCGACAAATTTTTATGACCACGTGAGCCCACGATCCCTTTTCGAAAGGGCAAACGTGGTCGTTAATACGAACAGGGGTTGTTATCTCGATTCTGATCTCATAATATCCATAACACGATGGGGAAAGTCGTATTTATAATTTATGTCATAAATGGTGAGTCATAAAATAAATGACTGATATCTTTCTACGTTTTTTTTTTTTTTTTTTCTTTATTGATTTTGAAAGTAAATGAAATAATTTCTTCACGAAAAAAAGTGTATATTTGAGAACTATAATTTAATTAATTTCATTAATGTAATAAAATCTCGGTGCGCTCGATGAATCTTTCTGTTTTGCTTTCAATTTTATGATATTAATTAATTACCGTATTAATGATTGAGGCAATTAATGTATTATTTTAAAAAAAGGAACGATACAAACTCTATTGTACCAAAAGATAATGACGTTACTTTAATCATAAAGAAATTACGCAACTATTTATCAATTAAAAAACCATTTTTTTTTTTTTTTTTTTTTTTAGTAAAAAATCATTTCAAACCATGCACGTTCATTCAAACAAATCCATCCATTGATCATTTAATAATCTTACAGATATTCCACCTTCGCTTTATACATATAAATCAACACAAACTATATAATACATACATAAACGTCCGCAAACGCATGTGCGAAATGGGTATAATGAAGAAACGTGCGTAGATGGCGGTAGAGGCGCAGACCTCCGCCATTACGCCCGCTTCTGGTTACAGGCTCGTATTCCTGTAATACGACAGGGATATGGGGAAAACCAAGACGGCACCCCAGAAGGCTCGAAGCAGGATATTAATATGGGTGAGGAGTCGATATTACACCTGCTGCCTCCCCCCTCACGGGACGACACCCTTTATGTAACTAAACCTCTCGACGTGTGTTTGGCCACACGCACGTAACGCAGCCATGTGCGCACACGAATATAGGGAAACGGCAGAATACTGCTTGTGATTACGAGATACAACCGTCTCCGGGGAGGTTTCTAAGGAAGAACGATGTCGCGGCAAGGGAACACGCACACGTATACCTATGTATTTACGCAGATGGAGGATCATATGGGTCATCATATAGCTCCTCTTTTCGGCGATTCTATCCACCCTTTTCCCATGTGTTCCTCTCGAGCAAGTTTATACAGAAAGGATTAGAGACAAGGGGGAAATTTTTCTGGTAACACGTTGAGATTTGTGTTAATTGGGAATGAATAGGGTGCTGAAACCAGTTGAAAACAACATGGCTCGTTGTGTGCATTAAGAAATACGTAATGCGTTCTTCGTGTTTGCCGAAACTCTTTCTGATGTTGTTTCGTTTATGGGAAGTTGAAAATGGGGTGTTGTTTTTTTCGTTAATTTTTGGAAGAGTTAATCTTGATTTACTACGAGGGGATGGTGAAACATTATGTTAGTTGCTGTGCTTGTTTCTTTTTTTCTTTTCTTTCTTTCTTTCTTTCTTTCTTTCTTTAGTGACGAATTTTGACGAAACGAATGATTCAGAAGTATATTTAGAAGTAGGTTTTTGATATAAAAGTAAATATAATATTTCTCTGAAAATTTGGAGCAAAGGAATACATAATTTTGCAGCCAAATATATACTTACGCGGGCGAAATTACACGTCGCTTCCCTATTTTCAAACGTATCCACAGAGAAGATATTTGACCGACACAAAGTTGCATATTTCGTTGCCGTAATTATGCATCGGGGGAACATCATAATGAGGTTGTAAAATACAAACAAAATGCAACTGTTGTCGAATAGATGATACGAAGATTATACCACAAATTCTTCCTTTTTTCTTTTTCTCTTTCTTCAACATCTACTTGTGACATACGAAGACATAAAACGAAATACACTATATATAATACTAATCACTAATCTTTTGGAAAATTACGAAAAAAAAAACTTCATTCGATTCGAAAGAATATTACTATTTCAAAATTCGATCTTTTTTATTGAATATATTCTTCAGATAACGAATTCACTGACGATATAACTATTTAATAATTTTCTTTCGCAACAAATTTTACATTTTACAACCGGTTTCACCGTGATCTTTCATTTCTTCAAGACACTTGTGCACATTACGAAGGAACTTGCGAAACTAATCGGACGAATAGTGGCGAGCTTTTGTTATTGACGTGATTGAAGCGCGACGTTATAATTCTCCTTCCTATCTCTCTATCCGTATGAACACATAGACACCGCGATATAATAAAGTGCACAGATGTCAAAGCAAGACACAGCTGTGCTCCGTAGGAAACTCGTATTTATCAGCGGATTGCTAAGATTACGCGGCTCTATTCATCTAATAGGATATCCTTGGGGATCGACTTGAACTGTCCGATCGAAACCAGTATACACGAAGAGAGTATTTGTAAGAAGGTAATAAAAGACAGGATGTATTGTCATCGTTCGTTGAAATGCTTGGAGGATAGCTCGTCTAAGAATAACTTGTCTAAGAAAGAGTCGTCGTTTTCTTTTTGAATTTACAAAAAAAGTTACTCAATATAGAAATTGAACGATATCGAAAGAAACGTGGGATTATAGGATTATCTTTTTTAAACAATCCATTTAACAAATTTTAATTTTAACGAAATCGATATATTTATTTATTTTATATAAATACTTAGAATTTTAGTAAAGAAAATTATTGATTTCAGAAATTCAATTTCGAAAAATTTGGAATGTAAGAAGATTAAAAAAAAAAAAAAGAGGAGTGAATTTTCTATAAATCATCGAGCTCATTGCTTTCATTTTGTTGAAACTATTGCGACTATGCGATATACGCGAATAAAACTGCCAGGGTCGTTTTGATAAATGCGTTGTTTGAATATAATTAAAGAATATTCAATTCAAGAGGAATTGATACTTTCATAACACGGTCGAATTATGTGGAATTAAAATGCGTGGAAGTTTTTCATCGGTATGATTTATTCCTCGGATGCGAAGTTTTGAGTGATTTATAAATATCAGTGATGTTGGCTTTTCAATTTATCGGATCAAGCTTCGTAATTCTGATCCAATTCCAGAAACTAATAAATTTCAACGTATCAAAATGATAACGTGACAATGGCAGTTTCTGCGCGAGAATGAGAAATGGAATGTGATTTACTTTTTTAAATTAAACGATCATTATTTTTTATCTTATTCTTTCTTTTCTTTCATTCCTTTATTATAGATCTACAATATATATTTGACCATGGTCAACGATGGAATACCATTATAAATTTTCTTATAAAATACAAGCGTGTAGAAATTTAACATTTATAAAAAGACAAGATTATTTGATGGATCAAACTTTCCCCCATTTTCATTAATTTTCTTCAATTTCATCGTAATTTATTTCAGTCTTGCAACATAAATTTCCAAGAATGGTAATTAGAGAAAAATTCGTTTAGATCTTTGTTCTTTGCTGTCAAAGATCATATTACATGAAATGAAAGTAGAAAAATTCAGTGACTGATCTACCGTACTTTTTAATCGTAATGAGAATCTTTCATTAAAAAAAAAAAAAAAAAAAAAAAAGTAGAAAATTACGAACAAACGATAATGAGCACGTTATGGTAACGGGCCAGATAATGAGATCTGCTGGCGTAAATCTTCGGTTGCAAGGTCATTTATCTGACGGTAGTATCAAGGATTTAAAGCCTTTGCTATGACATTATGTTCTTGGTAATTTTCTTTCGAGGCATGAGAAAATATGAGAGGCGGATTTCTTGAGTCGAAAGGGGTGGATTTATGTGTAAAAAAGTAAAAAGTATTAAAACTACTATTAAGAAAGTATTTTTTCACTTGGAAAATTTATCAACAATATTTCTATGCTTCTTTTTTTTTTTATTATGCAAATGTAAATTTAAATTTAATAATCGATCAATAATATATATATATATACTTTAAATTTATTAAATTAAAATAATTTATATAATTTCTGAATATTTCATAATATTATTAAGATCTGAGATATTATAATTTTTCAAAATTTTTTATGTTGGATGTTGGATTGTTGAATATCGTCTGGAAAGATGATTAATAAATTTTGTGCAGATATCTTCATTATCTTTCTCCTTTTATCTTTCATTCGCTTTTCCAACCGATTATGAATGCAAATACGTGAGAATTCAAGAGGATGGTGAACGTCGAGGATAACAAGTATTTTCTGCCGTATGATGTAATAGAACATCCCTATTATTCTCGATCTCGTTAAAATTGCATTGGAAATCGTTATATCGACGACAATCTTCTTTGTGATCGTGAAATGTAATTCCTTATCGAAATTGTGAGCCTTTAATCACGCGAAAATATATTTTTTATCGCGTTTTATGTCGCTTGTTTCTTTACCTTTTTTTTTTTTTTTTCTTCCTCTCCCCCCTTCTTTGCCAGAGAAAATTCTTTTATAAACGAAGCATTTATCGGCAGAAGAAATTTAAGAAGTTTTGAATCGAAATACAAAATTTGATCAATTGTCGAGAAACTTTATGCGTTTCATCCATTTGAAAAAGTTACTTTATCTAAGAAAAATCAAGTTGAAATGCCAAATTGCCAAAAGTCAAATAAATTTTAAACAAAAAGGAATAAAGGCGATCTGTGAATCAAAGAGTGTTCGTAAAATCAAATGGAATAGAATACTCTCGCGGATACTCGAAGAAATAAGATCTGCATTTGTGTAAAAGGAAGAGGAAAGGAGAGAGAGAGAGAGAGAGAGAGAGAAGAAAAGAATCACGGCGAAGTGAGTTAGATAAACAAAAGAATTCGTGGAAAAGTTAGGACGGAATCGGGAATTCAGGTATGCACTTCACGTTCTTTCCGATATCGAATCGTGTCGCGGCAACGCAAGTTTCGCCCCTGTCTCGTGGCGCACCCGTCACGGTAGTTCTAAGTTTTCTGAATATTTACAGGCCACGTGTCGCGACACGAAATTGCGTAAACTTTTCAAATAAGCCGGATGATTGTGTAAACCATCCGGGAAACGAGCTACCGACTCGTTTCGTCGCGACGTTAATCAGAAGCTCGTTAAAGATACTTCTTAAGGTGTATCTGACGTGCTTGAGATTAATTTCAGAAACTCTAGTTGGCTGATTAGGGGATCCTGTTATCGAATTTTCTTCCTCTGAATCTTTTATTCCCAGCTTGTTGTTGTTCCGTTGTTGTAATAAATTCGAAAGAGATTGAATTTCTCTAAGACTAACTCTTTTGAAGAGTAGAATGATATATATAGCAACGCGGATTTAGATATTCGCTTTATTCACTTGCGAAGGGAAACGATAAATTTTTAAGTTTAACGAATTGCTTTAATAATCTTATTTATAATATTATTATTTTTTCCTTAACCGCGTAAAAAAAAAAGAAAAAAAGAAAAAAAAAAAGAAAGAATATCGAAATCCCATCTTAAGGAAGCGCGGTATTTTCTTCTTCCTTTTCATAATGAACAGCCAGAAGCAAAACTTAGTTTTCAAAGCTAGAAGGTAAAGATTGAGAGAACTTGCGTTTTTTTTTTTCATGTTCACGAGATCCTTTGATCTTTCGACGTCGCTATTAGAGTTCCGGTTTATCAGCCACGCGCAAATGAGAAACTTCTGATTCTGTGAAATATTCAGAGAACGCGTACCACCAGAGTTGTCCCTCTCCGTGAAATATTATTTGTCGGGATGAAATTATTTTTAAAAATGACATTTCGTACAAGATTGTTTCTATGGTTAAATCACAGAAACGGGGGAGGGTAATGCATTATTTTTATTATCGATAAAATAGATATTATAGCATCGCGAGGAGGTATGCAAATCTCGATTGAATTCATCAATGACACGATTGGATATTATGTTACATTTCAGCATGTTCCGTCATATTTGATTTCTGATACGAAAGCTATCGGATTGACGAGGAGATCTCGTCAATAATAATCAACACGTTATTATAACGGTTATTAATTTTGGTATTTGCGTTGCTGTTAAAATCGTGTTAAATTATTAATATCAGAAATGACAGAGAAATACAGTGAAACGTGATAAAATAGACTACGAGTGTTTCAGTTTACTTAACACGTTCTAGAATTCTTTTCCTTTTTTTTTTTTTTTATCTTTGATCCCGAATGAACGAACAAACGAAGATAAAAATTTCGATATGATACTTCAAATTCAAGATCGATATCAGACAAGTTTATCGATTAAAAGTTCGCTAATATTTCTGCTTAATACGCCCGACGAAAGACACAAAGAAAAAAATTCGCTGAAATTTCGTTTCATTTCGCGTTACAGCGATAGTAATCCCAGTAGAAAATTTTAAATCGAGCTTTGATTAAATTGTTCGGCATATATGCACGCTCGCGATTCTCGATTATCTTATTCCCGGAAAAAGGGGAAGGAGGCGTAAAAAAATATCAACGCTAGTTCCCTATACGAATTTCGTTGCAAGTTGTGCAAACAATCACCGACAATGAACCTTCCTTCCTCTCTGCCTATTTTTCTATCTATTTTTTTTTTTCTTCGTAAGAAAGAAAGAATTCGCTGTACTGTTTAGAAAATCAACCTCGCCGCTCGTGTTTCACGAGAGACGAGGTAAAGAGAAAGAAAGAGAGAGAAAGAGAGAGAAAGGGAGAGAGAAAGAGAGAGAAAGGGAGAGAGAAGTAAAACTCAGGGCGAGTAAACAGGAATACGAATACCTGGCTGGATATCGAGTAGAAGGAAAACTTTGAAATTTATCGACTTAATCGTTTCAGGGTAGGAAAACCGTCGGGGTGAAAACGGGCCAGGCCGCGAACTTACCCCGAACAAATTTGAACCGGTTGTTTTCCAACCGGTCATTGGACGAGGGCAACACAACCTTAACGTATAAATGTAAATGTGAGGAACGCTTACCCTTAATTTAGATAGGAGCGAGAAATCCGTGACCGCCTTGAGCGTCACTTTGCCAAGGAAATGTTCTGCAACAGAGACAAAAGGGAGGAGGTTAATCGTTAAATATATAATCGACGAATAAATTGAAATAAATTAATATAAACATTATTTTTCATCGTGTTATTTCGTGTTACATTATACTCTTTTAATGCATCCAATTAGAAAAGATTACAGATTAAACGTTACATTATAAGAAAGTTTCTTGCATTTTAATCCAACTTTTATGTAATAATATGATTAATGGAAGAGAACACTTTCGTTTAATCATCGTTTAATCTTTTTCTTTTTTTTATACGATAAAATTAATATTCTTACATACTTTTTTTTTTTTTATTAAAATATCCTATGAAAAACTTTAAATTACAAATTCGAATACTCGAATATAAATTGTTAGAAAAATATTAATTCAACCTGTTTCATTAAGAAATTCTATATTTAATAATTTTGGCATTTTTATAAAACATAAAAAATATTAATTCGAGCTACTTTTTTTTTTTTAAGAAATCCCATCCACTCCGATAAGAATCCAAGGAACATCGCACGCTCCATTGCCTCGAAGAATAACGGAATAACTCATCGACTTCTCCCTTTCCCAAATTACAACCTGCGAAGAGAACAATCTCCTCCAATAATCCACCGAATCCGCAACCGCTCCCAATACAAGCGTAACATCTAATTTAATCCTGGAGAAGTAGCAACCCTCCCCGACGAAAGAAGATAAGCAAACACGAGTCGAGTCCCCCTTTGCCCGGGACAAGAATTTTTAGCTTAGATTCGCGTAAATAATTCATCGAGGACGAAGAGGATTTCCGGTGGCGGTTCGCGGATTCCATCCCACTAGACAAACGCGCCCCACGTGGACAAAAGGGAAGCGATTTTTCCTCCCCCTCCGATTAGAAAGAGTGGGAACACAGAGTGGAAGGGACGATACCGTGTCGCGCGGCTCGACAAACAATGAAACAAAAAACTTTCTATTAATGGTAACAAAGGGAGGCCAGCCGCAGAAATCTATTCACGAGTTATGCGCCGAATAAGCCGCTTTTCGAGATGACCGCTTTCAATTTAACGTTAGCGCGTCGAATATTCGCGGAAACCGCGACATAACATTCGATTCTCTCTCTCACTCTCTGTCTCTATTCCGGTAAACGGAAAAGTTTGCGTATCGATATGTGTTATGTGGCCGATGCGTGTCCACTGTATCGAGTTGGAATCGAGGAGGCGCGATCGTCGATAAATTTTCCGCGAGTGTGGCTCGCCGTGGAACGCCGCTGAAAATCGATGACACGTCGGCTCGGTATATTCGGTGTATTCGCTCGATATAAAGATGGGGACGTGGTAAAGCGGGGGATCGTTTGTCTTGAGAATTGGAACGGAACCACGACAGGCATCGAGAAACTTCAGGTAAACGGAACTGTGCCATCCTTGGCGTGGCACGAAGAAGAAGAAGAAGAAGAAGAAGGAGGAGGAGAAGAAGAAGATAAGAAAATCGAGGCCCATTGGAGAGTTCTTTTTTCTTACCTTGAAGTTGGGGGAAGATTTATTTGGGATGGCCAGGTTAGCCAGTTCTACCACAGATTAATAGGGATAAATCTTGGGGATCTGGATTTTCAGATTTTACATGTTGCGTTCTCGTTTGTGTTGTGCGGGATGAAGGAACGAGTATTCGGTAATAAATAAGGCGTTCGTTTTTATTTTCTTTGCAAAATATTTAAAATTTGAGAAATGCAATCGATATAGAGAAATTTCAAATGAATATAGGATAAGTAATTAGCTCAAAATGTTAAATTTTTAATATGAAATTAGCAATGTTAATATCCTTGAAATGATGGAATTAAAAAATGAAACAAATTAAATAGATTATAGAAAATTAACAAGTTAACGAGGAGACAACAAAAGGTAAAAAAGGAGAGTTTATAAGGATTAAAGGTAGAACAATAGAGGACTGCTATCTTTTATCTTAATACGGCTAGAGTGAATTTTAAACACGTTATATTATAAGAAACTTCTTGCATTTTAATCCACCTTTTATGTAATAATATGATTAATGGAAGAGAACACTTTCATTTATGTGCTTTAATAACTTTTTCCTTTTTCATACGATAAAATTAATATTTTTATATGCTTTTTTTTTTAATTAAAATATCCTATGAAATTACTACTTTAAATAAAAATTACATATTCAAACATTCAACAAAAATGTAAAATTAATATTAAATGTACATATAAAGAAAAAAGTTATAAAATATTTTTAGATAAATTCCTTTGAGAGATTATATTTCGAATAATTATAACATAAAATATTATAACAGAAAGCAACAGAGAGGATAACTCTTTTCGATAATATCTACAAAATTTCCGAAATATTTAATACTAATTAGCCGGTCTAACAAACGTGTTCGTTTTATCTACCGAATTACATAGAAACTCTCTGATCGAATTACATAGAAATTAACATTCGTTCGAACGCTTTTCCAATTATGATAAATTCAATTTCATTCTACGAAAAAAATGAAACGAAAATTTGTCACTTTTGTATTCTACATTTTAATACGTAAAAAAAAAAAAAAAGTAGCATCAATTCCATTGAATTCCAATTCAATCTCTAAAATTTATCATCACCGATTCCCATCAGAAATGAACTCAGAAATTATCGTCAAGACTTGGAACCGTTAAATTACAACCACTTCAACTTCCACAACCGATAATCCACCAGAATCCGTACAATAGTACGACATGCAATAGGAGAGTCGCGGATATTGTCCAAAGTCATAACAAAGTGCTTCCACTTTCGCAGCCGTATTAATTGAATGCGCTATCACGAATACCATCTGAGAATTATCGATCGAGCCTGATTGGACGTGAGCTGGCAAGGACTCGAGGTCTTTCAAGGATCCTCACCCCCTCTTATAATCAACTGTTTTCAAGGAATGGAAAAAGCATTCGTTTATATGGCAAAATCAAAAGGGGAGCGAGGAGACAAATTTTACGAGAGTAATCTAAACCCAAGTTCCAGAGGCACGCAGATCTATACCGAAAATGTTTAATATTCTAAAGACGTACGGTGGTGCATAGTTTACGTTTCCCTCACGGACGCTTGAATTACTTCTACTCTTATTGCAGGTTTTTCCTTGCTGCCGTTTGTATCCCTGAATTGGAAGAAAGGGACCATTCTTTTTCCTCGAATATCGTTATATATTTGTTATGTTTAATATATTTAATATTGTTATATTTAAATTTGCAAATGGTTGATTATATTCTTGTTACTATTAACATATAAAAGAATTTAATTAATTATATATTATGAACGAAAAAGTATATTTTCATTAATGAACTAAAAAACTTAATTAATTTTCATTAAAATTATTTATATCATGGAAAAAAGAATAACCAAGCTGATATGCCATATATTCGATCATCGATTCGAATATAAATTGCAAATCGTTTTGCTCGTTCGTGTTTTTAAGATTATTTATCCTCGACATCTCCTCGAGATCGAGAGGAGAGAAAATTGAGCAACGGTTTTGAAGGGTTTCATAAGCGACAAAACTTTATAAAATCTTGACGACCATCATTTCGGCAAAGTGCAAGGGAAAGTATCCGTATAACGTCTGTCAACCAGATGTCTCATGCCATAAATATTTTTCACAGATACGCTCGGTTTATTCCGCCTAAGCGATCACCGAAATTTCCAGCAATCTTTCTACCCACGTGTTCTCACTCCGGCCGTTCACCCCTCCAAATAGATCTTTTGTCTTAGGCTTGACCATCCCTTGTCCAATCCAACTTCTCTTAAACAGACCTTTTCCTTCTTCCCTACCTTTCTCTCCCTTTCTCTTCCAAGCATTCTCTCCCAAGTTTGTATCAACCTCACTAAAATCGTTAGGTAGAAACGATATATCGTAGTCGTAAGTTTAAAGTCGTTAAATTTAAGGGACGATGATCCAAACGATCCTGTTACACGTTTATAGAAGTATCTCTCATCTCAGACAACTTGCAAAAAGTCATTTGCAAAAATCTCACTCACTCAAAAATGATCTCAGAAACATTTCAAGTTACGTTCTAAAACTTTCGTAAACTTTAACTTCTTCCAAATTTTATAACTGTGCTGCATCTTTTCCATCCCGATGAAAGAATAAATCTTACGGTCAAGTGAAAAATTTAAATCTTGTACAATACAATTTCTGCACGAGAAAAAAGACAAAAATTTCGTAAATCGAGGGAGTTTGGGCGGGTTGCATGCCTTTATGGGCAATTGTGCGCGAGCTAAAACTTTGGCCATTTTCTCCGGACACGTTGACGTAAATACATTGACTCGTGTTGTAATCTAATTTGTCATCTGGAGCTTGCCATCTTCGATAAATTTCACACGCGCCTCCTATAACTAGATTGCTATGCGGAGAAAAAGATACGATTCGAAGAATCCGAGTGTTTCGGCAAAAAAGAAGAATTAAAGTCGAATCTCTTCGTTCCGATAAAATATCGAAGAAAATATTTTTCGTTGTACAAATTGTTACGAAACTCGTAACAAATCGAATAGTTCTGAGAAAGATTGTACTGATTTTAATGAAATATTTTATTTATATATGTTTCAAAAATATTGATGCGGAAAATTTTTGGAAAATTCAATACGAATCAGAGAAATTCGAAAAATTAATCTTAAAATGAATAATTAATTTTAAATAAAGTTTCAAGATATTACTTGTTCATTAAAATAAATTTATTAAGCATAAACTTAAAAAGAAAGATTTCTCTGGTGATTTTTCATGTTTTTTAAACTTAAAAAAACCTATTCTATTTCTCACATCGAAGATTTTACGAAGATAAAGACTCCGTGCATTAGTTTCATAATTTATCTTGCATATTCAGATTGATTGATCAACGAATGTTAATAGAGAAGGGGAAAAAATCAAACGACTTGATATTAAAATTGCGTTTAATATGGAATTTTTAATCATTTGAGAATGAAAACTGTAGGATGTGATTTTATGTATTATTCACGTTGAACACATTGATTTTATTATACATACGATATATATAATGCAGCGCACAAGTTCTCTTCAGCCTTCTCTAGTAATTTTCCTAGAATCATTAATTATTCAAGATTCATCAACATTTGTAGAACTTTGATTAATTTTTAATAATTATCGTTCAACCGTACGTTGTTCGATCAAAGTTTTCTTATAATCGTGCATTTGCATAAAAAAGTAATATTACATAATCGCACAGTGAGCACTATTTGTAGACACATACCTTGATATTACTTGATTGAAATGAATATAAAGAAAAAATAAAAAAAATACCATAAAAGAAGATAGAAAAAGATACGAAAAAGATAACTATTAATTGAAAAGAAATTTTGATTCATTTTTTCGCGATTAAATAAATAATTGATACGATTATTTCTCGTTATCAAACGAAGAATCAAGCATGGATACGTTTTTCATTTTCCATTTTCATCCTCGTTTAACTATTTTATACTTTTTTTTAAATAATTTTTCCATTCTTTGATGCATTGAATTTCAATTCAGCAATTTTTAGTTCCTAATATATCATCACACCATAAAAGAAGATAGAAGAAGATACGAAAAAGATAACTATTAATTGAAAAGAAACTTTGATTCATCTTTTCGCGATTAAATAAATAATTGACACGATTATTTCTCGTTATCAAACGAAGAATCAAGCATGGATACGTTTTTCCTTTCCTAGCAAAAACATCGGTTTTACTGCATCTTGATAATTAATTACCATGGTTTACTATCAAGGATGGCTGTCATTGAAAAAGATACACAGCTTGTTCCAAATTCTCTTATTAATTTCGTCGATGGATATCACGAAACCAATTATTGTCATGCGAAGGTATTTCCACTCTGTTATATATATAGTTATTAGTTTCACAACTCCGTGCTATTTCACGGAGAATTGAATTTGAAATAAAGTGCTTGACAATTATTATAGGTAAAAGAATCGGGCATTCAATAAATAAAAATAAAAATAGATATTTTTTACTTTTCTTTTTTTTTTCTGAAAGAAATTTAAATATCAGATGACCGATAAAAAAGTGATAAAATCTATATGTAGCTTGTTTCATAACTACATTGCAGATGTTCGTGCATATTCATATTTCCATAAACAGAACTAAAGAAATGCAATCTAAATAAAAACTTGTTTATTTTGAATATTTCTGCATATTTTTGCACATTAATATTTCCTATGTGTAAACATGTAGTTTCTATCATAACTATTAAACGACGAATCAAATAATCGTATCAAGAAATTAATATATCTCTTTCTTTTCAATTCTTAAAATGTATTTTTTGAAATTGCACTATCTCGCACTCGTGCTCATTTTCTCCAATAACACGTTTTACAATAAAAATTTCAAACAATGACGCTAGCTTTCTATTCAGTCAGAGCCTCCCTTTTAAACTGCAAGCAAAAGAAAAGGAATAGTAACAAAGGAAGGAAAAATTGAAAATTAAGTTAGCTCAAAGGAAACGAAGACTTCGTATCTTACAACCTCTACAAAACCCATATACAGAGCAGCAGTGGAACAAAACTTTATCGCTGCGGTTGGCACATTTACAAATACACGGAAATGTACCACCACGAAACCTACCACCGCATTCAAAAATCTTCTATTTTCGACATATTCCATCAAGGAGGAATTCTCTCAACATCTCAGTCCGCAACGTCTATAACGAGGCAAGAACCGCAGCTCCCTTTTCTTTCAGGCTATTTCTTCGCCGCGTGAAAAGAGCCACCCATCCCTCCCAGCAGCGGCAGCAGAGGCTGGGCCGGTAACCAACCTAACGCGGGATCCCCCCTTTTTCTCTCGATTTCAAATGCGAAACGTCTACGCGCCGGCAACGCGCGGCTTTTCTTGCCTTCTCCGTAACGGCCGTAATACGAATTAAATTATTTCTGCCGGCACGAAAAGGGAAAGAAAGAGGTCAGGAGGAGCAAGCCGTTGCTCCTTATCGTGGAACAAAAGCGGACGAAACCGTGGAACGAACGAAACGTGGCGGAAGGATAATAAGAAGGAGACGGTGGCGCCGCCAGCGGCGGTTCTCAGAAGATTACGGAAGAAGAAGAAGGATAGAGCGAATGGGGGAAATTAAAGAAGGATAAAGCGCGACGTTAAATCGGATACTTTATACGTGTAATAAGGTGTAGAAATGCATACTTATGCGCCGCAGGAGTTTCGCAAGACCATTAGGAAACGAGAAGAATAAGAGCTTTTTCCTCTCCCTGTTTAGTTATTCGCCTGGCGAGAAATCGCGAGATGGTTATGTTCAAGCGGTCGTACTCGTCGGCCATGACCGTGATGGCGATCAAAGAAAATTTTTCGAGTCGTGGGGAGAGGTTAACTTGCGATTCCGAGTGTGCATACATCTTTTTGAGGATAAGCAACTGGTAATGGTGTATGCTGAAGAGATTAGAGAAAAATATTTATAAAGAGCGAGTATAGAAAGAATGTATTCGCATATGTTTATTTTCATTTATTTTAACTGCATACGCGTTAAAAGTTTTTATTTTTATTACACTGGTTAATATTTTTATTACACTGGTTAATATTTTTATTACACTGGGAAGTAAAATTATTTATATATAGAAATTTATAATAAGAATATAAGATGTATTGAATTAGTATTAATGTAGTATTGGAATTTTTTTGAGTTTCCAAGAAGATTTTTAATTAAAATATATAATTACTTCATTAAACACAAGTTTGATAGACTTCGCTTTGAGCTGAGGAAAGTTTTTAATTCTCATTTCCTTTCTCCATAACTTCTCAACTACGTTATCTACTTAAGAATTTGTCGATGCTGTTCGTGGCATTAAAAATAATGTTTGTAAATCATAATATTCTTTCACAGAAGAAAAATATCTCTAAGTTATAATATATTGAATATATATATATCAAATAAAAACAATTAGAATGCAATGCATACAGAAATTAAAGTGTTATCGCAAAAAAAAAAAAAAAAAATACGAGAATTAAGGACGTAATAAAATATAAAAGCATTAAATGCACGACAATGAACAATAGTATTGCTTGACACAACACTGTTGTCTGGAAAGCATGAAAAGTTTCTGTTTCCAAAGAGTGCTAGTGATTAGTGAATATCTCGTGTTGAACAGTGATGCTTCGCGCCTTTTCGACGAAGTAAAGCAAACGGAAATTACAAAGCTTTTGTGCAAAAGCAACTCTTTTGATAGTAGACGCTTTTATTCTTTGCAAAACTCATATGATCATTCACGTTTCAGTCACGTTCATCAGTTAACACGTTTCTGACACGTGCAATGTATTTTCAGTACGCCACTGAACTTTCCCTTCGTCCCAAATAAATAGAATAAAATATAGGAAAATAACGATTCCTCTCGTACCCCCCTTCGGATCTCCTCATGTTCTACAAAATTATTAGTAATAACACGCATTAAATATTCGTTCACAAATAAATTTCCACCCGACGAAAATTTACAAATCGCATAATTCTTATCTTCATCATTATAAACTCGTATCCCGAAAAATACGACACGTAACCTCCACGTGTTCACCTCCTCCCTGATCGTTTTATTTTACCATCTTTCCAATATTCCGAACGACGATAATTCCACGACACCGTATCGCGTTGACACGATAACCGATAAAATTTTCAACGAGCACGCTCCATTTTTCCTCTTTAACCATTTTCGTTCAAAACAGATTTTTCCTCGCTTTGGGACGGCACACGACAATCACAGAGACCCCGCCGTATATCTCACGTGTCTCTTCCTAACGCGGCCGTGTTACAGATGTTCGTGCCGTCAGCCTGGCAGATTGGACCTGGACGACATCACGCTTTTCGACGTCGTCCATCTTGCGCCGGTTATTCGAGCAACCTTGGCAACGATCTATCCCGAATTATACGCATTATCGGATTCGCTCCACGGATTAACGAGCGTGATATAAATAACCGTCACGGTATCGATCCCTATATCGCGAAGTCTAGTTTTTCCATTGTGTACACGCACCAGTGTTCTATGTCACTATGTTCCTGTTACAACGTTGGCAAATATTTGTCGGAGTCGAAACACAACGCGGTCTAATGGCGCGAGCTAGACACCCAACAATACATCGATCATAATAGTTTTGTATCTTTGTCCTTTTGTTTCTGTTTGTTTTTACATTTTCTTCTTTTTTTTTTTTTTTTTTTTTTTGATATAGAATTATTGCATTGGTTTTTGCATTTGTCGATACATATAGATATACGACCACATTTTTTGCGTTTCTGTTTAATCTTCGTGTCAATAGAATTGGTATGAAATAGTTATTTTAATTTCTAAAATGTATTTTTTTTTTTTCTATGTCATCACAATTTCAAGAATCTTTATTTTCTAGATTTTGCTCAATTGCAATTCTATCTTTTTCCAGTAAATGATGAAACATCGTGACGACGAACAAACAAACTTTTGCCTTATTTTAAGAATAAATGTAACTTACAAACGTAACTAAAAGAGTCGATAAAAGAGGAGAATTCTATTCGATCGTTGTTAAAAAAAAAAAAAAAGAAGATATAAGAAGATAACCGGTTGTCCAATAAATACAGGATTATTACGCGTGAGTTTACCGCGTGAGAAATCTCGAAGTGACGTGGAGAAGGAGGGAATTCTTGCATCAAGTAAGTCGGGTGGATGCATTATCGATAGCAACAAGATTTTCCAACGGTTCCTTCCTCGCGGCTAAACCGGAATACGATCGGGGCGTACGTGGAGAAGAAAGCGGCGAGTTTCCATCTCGTTTGCTTGTCGCGCGGCTTTTTATCCAACCGGATAGAAAAGTCGACGGCCCTTGACTTCGTTCCTTTCTTCTCGTTCGATTTTTCGCCCAGTTCGAATTTTCGCGCCGGCAAACCCCTCCCTTATGGATGACGGGCTCAAGGATAGTGGTGGTCCTTTTCTACTCGAATCGAATTCGCCATCCCCCTCCCCTTAAACACGCCTCGGTTATTCCATCGAATTGATTCGCGATGCGCGAGGAAAAAAAGTCAGTGTTTATTCAGGAGCATCCCCGAGATGAGGTTAGATTGAAATCGAACTATTTTCAATTGGCCCGCTTCCCAAACCCTCGTACGTTGCAAATCGAATTCGATCACCGCGATGATACCCTCGATTATCCACCTTATCCGCCTTCGCCCTACTCCACTTTCTCTCCCTTTCGTTGCCATTCAACGAGATCTCGCACCTAATACGAGGCTTTTAATTTATCTCGAGCATGGTGAAAAGGTAGGGGGAGGGGGAGGTGGAGGGAGGGGAGGATGGACTGGCAATGGACCGTTCAAAGCTTCTCTGTTTTTAATGCGATTTGCTCCTCGAGAAGGGTAATTTAAATGGTTCCGTTATTGACTTTTTCGCGATTGATGTTTGTTCTTTTTTTTTTTTTCTTTCTTTCTTTCAGACCCGGTATGATGGTAACTCCCTTTGAAGAATTTCCTTCGATATGTACAATCTGCGAGGGAATCGATGGTTACATTCGAGCGAATTAAATTTAAAACGATTTTCATCGTGGGGAAACGTACGCGTTCCACGAGTGGCGTGAATTTTTTTTTTTTCATCACCATTATATTATATCGTATATATTCTATATTATCTGTATTAATACACGAATGAAATAATACATAAGAATTTTCGTAATATCTATCAAAAAGATATTTTTAACGAATTCGGAACGGAAAATAAATTAAACCATAGGAGAATTAATATTTAAATTGATTGGAATATTCGTGTAATATTTCAAGTTGCTTTTTTTTTTTTTTTTTCAAATAGATTCTTTATTTCAAAAATATTGAACTTTTATACTTTTACCGTTCACCAATACATTTTCTTATATTTTCATATCTCGTTCATATTAGATTACTTCGTCGAGATTAAAATAATGTTTAAAAAAAAAGTGGAAGAGGGACGATGAACGCGGCCGAAGAGGATATTGCGAATATCGGTCCATAAATATTAGTTATTTTTTTCGGGAGAGACAAGAATAGGAAAAAGTATAATTAAACTCGTTAGAACGTCGGAAGCGATTTTTATTCCATCCACTTTCGCGCGGTTAAAATCAGATTTTAAGGTTCAGCCAATTACCGGAGAGCTCTTTTTTCTCCCCCTCTTCTTTTTTTTTTTTTTTTTTTTTTTTTAATTGATTTAAACGAACGTCAATTAGAAGTATCGGAAAATTGGCCCCACTCGTTACCTCCTCTTCGATTCTTTGTAATCCACTTATCTTACACTTCTCTTCTATTACAGAGCCGTCATACTTTTTCACGCTAACGAAATAACGTTTTTCAATAAGCCTAATGGAATATAAGAAAGACCCAAGCTTACTTTACGAGCACACAGGGTCGAGGTCTGATCATTATTTATTATTATTCCGAATACGAATTAGCAAGAGGAATATTTTTGTTTAACTTACGCGATCCGGCGATCCGTAAAGATTCGCAATTCAAACATCCAAACGGAGCATAAGTCAACCTCTGCAACGGTCATGTATAGTGCATTCTATATTTGATTTATACTATCCACACATTTTGTTATATATATATATATATATATATAGACACGAAAACACGCGGCACGTGCGTCAAATATTCAAATAGAAGTCAGACGTTGCGATACAGCCGCAATTTAAACACAATATCGCGACTGTATTATTCAGATATTCCACACCACGCGTCCACCCGGATTTGTGCCAGCATACTGCACCGTTTGTACACAGATTTTCGAGGATCGCGTTACAAGAAAGTATAATGGAATCCTTGGAACGCACTAAGATCATGTATCAAAATATATCTTTAGTTATTGAAAAAAAAAAAAAAAACAATATAAACTTGAAATCAACATCTGCACAGCATACACTGCTACTCGTTTAAATTTGTGTATCTATTAACCAATAAATCAATAATTTTCGATAAAGTAAATAAATATTATATTATATTTATTTATGACAAGTAGACATTGAATTATTAATAATATCGAAAATATTTTGATCTCGTACTCAATATTTTTCTCAAATATTCACCTTAATCTATTTTTAGAAGAATTTTCGCATTCTGTACACCCACGCACGCACGCGTGCTCTTGTTACCACCGTTAGGATCGAACTGGCTATTTTCCAAAGACACTCGGCAGGAATTCCCTTCTTCGGTCCTTGAAGAGGTAGGCAGTACGCAGAGGTAGGAGTACACTTAATTGATTGGTTATTGTTTCTATTTATACCTGGACTCGAGAGACCTACGCCATGGTGAATGAGATCCGTACATCAAGGGTAGTTCACGAAATTTTATCTATCTACCTGCCCTCTACACCCATGTCTTTCCACTTTCACGATTGCGTGCTTTTGAGAATTAAGGTCATCGCGCATTAAACGACACGCCATATCGATATATTTTATATTATTATTTATATTATTTATATTATTATTATTCGTAATTCGACCGAATTCGAAAATCGAATTCAGTTCAACCTATTTATGTACGAAATTGTTCTAAGGATCCGAGTAAAATTTCTTGTATTTCTTTCTGATAAAAATTTTTACGTTTATTCTGAAGATTTTTAGAAGAAACTTTTTAGAACGGCGAATAAAAATTAGGATTGAATGTAAATAGTGGATTAACAAGTTTCTGCGCAATAGTAAAGTTTCTGTGTGCGAACTATAGCGTATTAACCGATCGTGTTCGGTTTTCGATGTTACAATCTGTGTGTCTCTGTAAATTTACATGGTGTCGCGGCTGAAAGCGTTTAATCGGCTTTGATGTTCGCGCACTCGCGAGTTGTTATTTGTCCCTCGTGTAAAAGTTACCATATATCC
Source organism: Apis laboriosa (assembly GCF_014066325.1). Lineage (NCBI taxonomy): Eukaryota > Metazoa > Arthropoda > Insecta > Hymenoptera > Apidae > Apis > Apis laboriosa. Next base: position 7,093,063 of record NW_025224135.1, read on the forward strand.
GATGCAAACGATGGTAAGTAATAAGCTGCGAGTTCGTTACATGCTCTGTCGGAATTTTGAATATTTCCCTCCACACTTTTTTTCGATTTTTAGTTATTCAATATTTTGCAGGCAAGATGAATATTCGTTTGAAAAAAAAAAAAAAAATATTGGTGCAAAAAAAATATTACTTTGAAAGATTTTGTTACGATAAGTACACGTTATCCTGAATTTTTTGAAAATATCCCAAAATGTATTCGAAGTGGATATCTAAAATGGATCTAAACAATTCCATTCGACGTTTTATTTTATTAAACGCGCGATATATAAATACAAAATTAAATAAATTCAATAAAAGTAGGTTTCACAACTGCTAACTTTCTGTACTTTTCTCTCATTTTCTTTCGCATTAACGCAATAAAGAAACAATGTAGGCAACACGGCGTTAAAAGAAACAAGCCATTAAATTAAGATCTTTTTAGCAAGCAACCGAGGGAATAAAAGGAAAGACAGAGAAAGCACAGATTTCTTTCTTCTTGCTTCTTTTCTTCCCTCCTCGCATCTAATGTTTCCCGGTTCCAACAAATTTGTGTTTCGCGCAAAAACTACGCTTCCAATGCTTTCCTCTTCCGGTGTGTATACATACACATATCTCCACCAACGGTGTATTGGATTATTGTTTAAATACACGCGCGCGACACGTTCAAGTTGTTTTTGCAATTAGAATTGCTCGGTTTTCGTCGTCCCCGCTGTTTAATCCAGTAAGGAAAGTCGCTTTTATTTCGTTGAATTCGATTTCCGGTCACGTTCTCCATCGTTTATTTGTTTTATCGAGTTGTGTGTCGAAACAGTCGCGTAGAAAATAACGGAGAGAGACCTAGGAGAGACCGCTCGATTTCGAGGAAGAAATTTCATTTCGCTGACAAATCTTATCGAGAAATCTAGTTTTCATTCTCACTTAGATTCTGTAGATTCTTAGACTCTTAGATTCTGTATTCTAAATATCTTTAAATTTATGGAAATTCTTTATTGTTTTTAAATGGACTCCAAGATATTAAAACTAGATTTTCGTATAAAAAAACTATTCAAACGTTTTCTAAGAGAAATATTTGATTTTATATTCTATTCTATTCTATTTTTATTTATTTATTTTTTTTTTATTTTTACATGTAGCAACTATAAATACGGGAAGGAATGAAAATACAGGAAGTAACAACGCGGGAAGCATCGTCAATATTTGTCGTCGTGATCAATAACCTCTTGTGGCTCTTTGTAAATCTTCTATTCTAATTTGATAGTCGGTATACACAACAAGATATACAACACGAATATAGAATGTTAAGATACAAAACGTTATAATTTTCTTCTGAACAAAAAATTATTTATATATATATATATAAAATCAATTTTCAAACTCTATAAATTTCATCCCTTTTATAATTCAAGCTTTTTCAATTTATCAAGTTCCTTTCCTCGAAGAAAATTTCTTCCATTCGAACAAAATAAAAAAAAAAAAGAAGAAGAAAAATAATATATTATAAATGCGTTTCGCAAAAAAACTGCTATATTAGATTTATTATCGCCATCGCGCGTGTTCCAATTTTACTGGCCGATCTATAAATCATTTCAAGGATTGTTACTGTACAATTGAAAAATCCGTTCGAATCGTTTCGTTCCGATGCTAAAATACCTTTACAACGGATATTATTCGTGTCGAAACTGATCATCGACTTTTTCTAACTACATACCAATATCACTGCGACGTACGTATGCTTCAGAAAAGTGTTATTCAGGAATTGTATATTGGATGACCAAAGTCGCGTGTTTCTTCGTTCTTTTTCTCCTCTGATGCTCATTCACGGGATGAATGGATCGAAAGATACCGGTTATAATTTCTCAAAGTTACCACGATGTATTTTTCTTCGTTTCATTTCTTACGATTACCTCGCATCGTGCACACGAGAGTAGAACTTTGTTTTGCTTCGTACGAATGATTAGATTAAAATACTATATTTTAAAAATTATTGCTTTAATTATTCATCTCGCAATTCTTAATAAATCGAAACTGTTATTATTTCTACGAAGAAATCGAATGATATGCCGATTTGCGTAATGGTAATATCTTTTTACTCGTTTAAGAGAGAGAAATTTTCTTTCACGGATAAAATTCGAGCTAAATAAATTACTAAATCGTGTATACATCTATCTTGCTATAAAAATAAGAAGAAAAAAAAATTCGCACGGAACTAATAAAATTTTATCGCTCCTCGTTCCACAATATGTATTTTATTCGTAATACAATTTATATATCCACATACGAGAAACGAATTTTTATTGTTAGCAATCATTCAATCTCATTTAAAAAAAAGAAAAAAAATAAAAATAAAAAAAAAGAAGGGAATAAAACACGCGCAAAATAAGCCTGACTCGTCCTAAAAACCTTTCTATCGATCTCCTCTTCTCGGAAAGTGGAGAACTTCTCGAAGATATCGCTAATAACAAACAAAATAGCACAGTAACCGCGAGCGAACAGTTTTGAAGTAATAATTTTCCTCGTTGCACGAAATCCTTCCAACTTTACGTTCCAGTTATGATCGGGCCAGTTTTCGTTTGTCTTCGTTACGTCATAACCATCGTACGCCATTGTTACATTGCACACGTACGGCTTAACAATTTCCACGCGAAGGAATTGTAAATCTTTTTTCGAATCGATCTTTGAAACGCGAGAAATGATCGAACGAAGATAAGAATACACGGAGAAGGAAAAAAATAATAGTTCCTTTTCTTCTCTTTTCTTTTTTTTTGTTTCGTAACTTTCTTTCGTTCTTCTTTTTCTTCTTCTTCTTCTTCTTTTTTTCTCTTCTTCTTCCATTATTCTAGAGCGTATTGTGAACCAACTCTTGGAGCTGTTTGTGTCTCGCGTTTGTTGAAACTCTTCCCGTTTTTGCGAATAATTTTTTACTCGAGCCCGCTTAAATGGATTTTGTGTGTAGTTTATGTTGACGGCGTAAGAGCGCTAGATGGCGCATCGTTTCGAGGATACTCTTGAAAAAGATGGCCTACTTCACCAGCCTAATGACATAATTCTACCGGATAACCGTGTCAAAATGGTAGCAATGGAACAATACACATTGTATGAATTCCATTCCTTCGTGCTTGCCTGCGATATCAATTTGTTTAAGAATATTCCGAGCTTCTCTTTCTCCAAGATCGACGCTATTTTGCATCTTGAAATCAATTTAGAACGCAGGGGTGATATTTTACTTTGTTCATTTTAGAATACAGAAATATATATAGGGGGATATATTGTTTTGTTTCTATATATATATATATATAATGATTTTTTCATTTTGTAAGTTTGTTAAAGTCCTTAAACGAAATTAATGATATATTGTAATTACAATTGTGCGATTATATTTTATTAAATTTGATAAAAAATAAAATTTTTACTTTATATCGTTCATTGTTCGAATATTAATTTAACTCGTTAAATTGGCTTATCAATTTAGAGTATTTTTATTACGAATTACAGAAAAATGAAGAATTTTATCAAGACGCTAGATTAAACGAATATCATAAATTTATAATCGACTAATGATTTCCTCGGAAGAATTGGAATACCTCGTTACTTCGAATTTAAATGAAACGAATAAATTAATAGTTAAAATTTTATGTTCGTATCAAATAAATAACTTCCAATATTGAAATGGTTATTATCTTTTAAACGACTCGAGAAATCGATTTATGCAAAGGAATAATTCTATTTAATGAAAAGCCAGCAATTAGATACACAGACACATACACATATACATGTATATACATATATACATATATAAAAGAAAGTGATGACACGGAAAGATTAAGCTTATTAAATTATGCAAACTTTTTCCTTTCCAATTTTCCTTTTCTTCTCATTCAATTATACAACTTGGCCTAGTTACCGTAATCATTCTTTATATAAAGTGTGGAATTAAAAACAAAACTTGATGACCCCCTTTATTTCTATGCAAGAAAAATATGCCTCGAGTTGAAATTGAGTAATTTCAATGGATGAACACAGAACGATAAAAAAGAAAAAAAAAAATACTTTCCATAATCTGTAAGACATATTTAAAGAATCTTTATTCGGTCTTATATCTTTATAAACATTTACGATTAAACCTAATATTTAACAGACTTCCAACTTAAACCATTTCTCTGATATGGTTCTCTTCTTATAATTTCAACCTGCGAATCAATAATCTATCGTTACATTACGTTTTTAATTCACCGCAAATCCGGAAATCGCGCATTTTTCCCTGCAAATATTTACCAATCACGCTATCCTCCTATTCTTCGCAAAATCGTATTCGCACTCCATATTTCCATATTCCTCGTCCCATTCGGCTTCTAACGACGCGTCTTCCATAAAAAAGGCGACGAGGAGAGGTAATAACCTCCTGATAGCCGTAAAACTGTTCTTTTGTATCCCGTATAACAACCTGCACCCTTGAATTACGGATCGATACCATTTTTTCTCTCTCTCTCTCTCTCTCTCTCTCTCTCTCTCTCTCTCTCTCTCTCTCTCTCCCCTTTCCTCGTCGCCGTTAAAACAAGCAACAGCAGCAGCAGCAGCGTAATTACGGCCGCAATTTTTCCATCCAACACAACACAATCTCGTGAGAACGCGTTGGCAAGACAGCGAGGCTCGTTTGTCGTTTCGAACTCGCCACCCCCGAAGCGGGTCGAAGCGAATTCGTTTCAAATCCCAGAGAAGTTGATGCAACTGTAATATCGATTAATAGTTGATACGCGAACCTTGTTCCCCCCGTCCTCCTTTCCTCCCTACGTCCTCCCTACGAAATTTATAGGCGTAACGACGCGTCCGTGTCGCGATACAAAACACGAATACTCGACGATGGATGAGGGGATGAATCGATTTGGAGGAATTAATCGTACGTTTCGAGGGATTATTGATCATTGGCGTGATTATTGAAAGGCGCGGATACGCTGGAGATTGCGCAAGAGGAGGTCATGGGGTGAACTTAAAGTCGAGGAGTTTGTATAGGGGTTGACGCGTTTTAAACTGGGTAAGATGGGGTTGTTATACGATACCAGGAGGATAAAAAAGGTTTTTGTCGAAAAGTTTACTGGGTAATAATACTCGATGCGAAATATAATTTCTTCTCTCGTGTTTTTAAACGTATTTTTTAGGGAAAAAACGGAGGAAGACAATGTCGCTTTTCAACGTTACGAAAGTAAGACGATCATCAAAGGAGAATTTAAATCGCGTCGGCGTGTTGAAACGGATCCCAAAGGAGAAGCGAGCCAGAACAAATCTCATTCATTTCATATTCTATCCCTCATTCTGACAAAAATTGATCGAATAAAAAATTCCTTCGTATCCAAAACCCACAAACAAGCGTCTGAATCCGGAGACGCTTTCGTCTCCGCTTTCAATCATCCGCTTTATTCTCAATGAAAAAAAAAAAAAAAAAAAAAAACACGCGTGTGAAAAAAAAAGGAACGGACAAAGAAAGAGAGAGAGAGAGACAGAAGAGACAACAAACTTGCAAAAAAACAGAATCGAGAAAATCGAGAAGAGAAAAAAAGGCAGAGAAAACAACAAGAGAGGGGAGAAAGAGAGAGAGAGAGAGACAGAGAAACCTCGACAAAAGTTTACACGGTGCGCGAAGGAGCAGGAGGGAGATGTCCTGTGTGTTCGCCAACAGGAAACAGGGGGATTAACGAGAGAAGCGAGCGGCCGGTAGCCGATACTAGTAGTAGCAATAGTAGTAGTAGCAGTGGCAACAGTGGTAGTAGCAGCGTACGTAAACGTTGCTTTTTAACGGCACGCTGACCCCTTTCGACGTCAAACGTGTAAACGGGTGACGCGTTAAATCGGTACTCCACACCCCCCTCCTCTGCCCCCGTGAGCCGCGGCGCTCAACCGTGACAATGAGAAACAAAGAGAAGAGAAACACGCGAGGAAGGAAGGACAAGCAGCGCTTCGGGGAGAAGCACGAAACGCAGGGACCGTGTGTGCTACGCTAATCTAATCGTGCGTGCGTGCGTGAGTGCGGGTGACAGAGAAGGTCTGGGCGGATAGAGGGGAGGCAACACTCCTACCCCTCCTTCCATCGTGGATGTAATACGAGTTAATACGTGTCGAACATCGTCGGGCACATTCGGGGTATCACAGTATCGCGAGGCGTCGCGGATCGTGCGAGTGCGCGCGCACCACACAGATGCATCCCCCCCACGAACGGACGTCGTTTGGGCGGAGTGGCCAAGTCACTCACAGCTGTCCTCCGCACGATATGAGCACGCATGCTAAGCATTAATCATATCGAGAACACCCTTGGCTTCCTCCTCCCATACCACCCATTTCTGGACACCGGCCATCCAATCCTCCGATCTGGTGGTGGCTTATACGCGTACAGTTCAACGCCACCATCTCCTTTCCATCTCTGCTCGCAGCCTCGTTCCATTCCCTCTCGGCCATCGTCCACTCTTCCCTCCCCCCTTCTCCCCTCCAGACGATCATGCACACGCACAGGATGCACACGAGAGATGCACGGCCGCGTCTCGCGTCCCGAGTCTCCGGGCTGCGTTTGAAGTTTGGCTTAATGACGGTGTCAATCATCCGCTCGTGGCAAGTTTATCTAGCGGTATGGTAGTATGTACCTTTTGTTGATTTTGAGACGGGGACATGACGCGACATCCACGCACGGGAGGGAAAGAAGAGGAGAAACGAAGAGGATCTCGTTCGTCAGGGCGAGGTTAAAATGAGGAGGAAAGGGGGATGGGATAGGGAAATGGGAATGGGGTGAAGTTATTTTATTAGTATTTATTTTCAGGATTGATCGACGATACGAGAGGTCGCGTTTGTTAATGCAAATGATTAAGAGGAATCGATATGTATTATTTTGAATGGAAACTTCTTTTTTTTCTCAACTTCGAAAGCCGTAAAAGTAAACAATTGTATATTTATATTCTTACATTCCGTTAAAATAATAATAATTATTATCCAGGATCAGTATGTTTCTCGATTAAATTGCTTTTTTCGAAACAGTTTCGTTAAATTTTTTGCTAGAAATAGTGTGTAACAATTACACTGTGTACTCTCTTCTTCATTCCCTCGTAAAATTCATTTAATTAAAGAAAAACTATTTAAAAAAAACTTTGGTGATAACAAACAATAGAGATATTTCTTTTTTAAATAAAAATAATATATAAATTAAAAATCTCTACGCAATAAAATATAGAAAGAGGTTAATATTTTATTAAGCGATGAAATTTCAACCCTAGTTGTTTTTCTAGACACGATCTACATGCAAATAAAATAAAATAATTTTGAACGCAATTAAACAATGCTGTTGTTATATATGTTTGAAATAAAGACAAATCGACTTCCGTGTCGTTGGTTAAATAGATCCTCACCGAACATTAATCAGGGAAATTATCGGGAACTGACACACAATAGTACCATCGGTAAAACGAATTAAATAAATTATCCGTCGGCGGTTAATTCGTGAAACGATAATTAGTATTAGTTGTAGCATTTAACGATTGAATAAATCATGATAGCGCAAATCGTCTCGAACCAAGATAAACAATATCATATATATATATATACATATACGTAAATGAATGAATATATTAACATAATAATCCACGTCCACAACACAATATATCCGACGTCCGCATAAAACAGTGTCGAAACTCGTTGTCGGCTCTCATAAATTATTTATAATTTCCTAGTGTGACGAGTAGAAAATTTGTTTCACACGTAGCGTGAACGATCTTTATTAAAGTTGATTAACGCTCGCTGCAAAACAATTAACGCAAACGTAACGCACATTTAATCCCAAAAAGACCAAAGAGGGCTCCTCGAGAGGAAAATTTGAAAAATTCGAAAATCTCTCTCTTTCTCTCTCTCTCTCTCTCTCTCTCTCTATTTTTGCACCGTCCTATTGCTCGAATCCCAATTCTTGTAAGATTCACGTTTCTAGGTACAATTTCCACCATTTCTTAAACCGAAATAAAATAGATATTCACCGGAAAAATGATTTTCTTAATGAGTATCATAAGAAAAAGATGCGAAATTTGCTCGAGAGAGGTTGTCAATTGGCAGAGAAGGGAGCGAATCGAGAAAAATAAACGATTCAACGAGCGAATGTTGTGGATCGACAGATGCGGACAGAACGGAAATTGTCTGCGCTATTTCTGGCCATTACGCGACACGGCCGCGAAACGATGACGCACGATAGCCAAGCGCGTCGCATCGTCTTCCGTAAGTGGGTTTATTACGCGACGCAGAGAATTCGCTCGAAATTACAACGAGCCGCCTCTTTTCGAAATTGCGTTCGATCGCGCTTGAATGCGAATCGCGCATTATCCCCTCCCCCGATAATGGCCGGATCATGGTGGAAATTGGCGTTGCTGTCCACCGAGATTCTAGGATTCCGAACCGAGGTGAAAAGCGTTCTTACCACTCGAATCCTCCTCCTCCTCCTCCTCGCGTGAATGGACACGCGATGGCCATTTTGCAAACGATTGGAATTCGAACAATCGCGGAAATAGTCTTGGAACTTCTTGTCCAATGATTCGGACTATTGGTTAAGTAAGTCTATTCGAATAAATGGTTGGGAGTTGCTCCATCGAATAATTGTTTTAATTGATTTAATCGAGTGATAAAAATGCGCGTTTAGAATAATGCGTTATTCTTATTCTTTTCTCTTCTATTTCAAGTGAGATGCGTTTAAATCTGATCATACCGACGTTGACTACTTGGAATTCGGACATAGATTTTCGTACAAAAATGAAATGAAAATTCTGAGAATAAATAAGGAAAAATCATCGTTATAATTTGTAACATATCCATTGATATGTTAAAATGGAAATAATTGTAAAAGAAATATGTAAAAGTCAGATAATCTAAAGATCGTGGAATCATTAGCATTTCTGATAGTTAAGATTAGATACCAACCTCGAATTACCTGAATCCTAGATTGCGGAATATTCTACCAAGGGGGTCAAAGGATCCCGCATTCCTCCCATGGTGTAACAACGAAACCTGTTCCAACCCATGAATTCATGAATTCCTCGATTCTGAGATCATTGTTTAATTCCACATTGCACTTCCACAAGCAAATGCAAACTTAAACTCCGCGGAATAAGTTTTGGCACTTGCGAGTTGACCGAGATAATAATTCGATAGTCACATATTCAAGCTTCCAATTCGAGGTAATCGAGACACTTGTTACAGAAGAAAATATTTCTTGGCTAATTTTTAATCGACGCAACTTGGCTTCAAACTTAACAAACAGAGATATAAACAAACATCAAGTTTACTACACATTTTATCTAACAAACACGTACCCAAAGATTACGCCTTTACTCGTTATTCACGAGATTAGAACGTTCTAATATCGTCGAAACGAACATATTCCAGAGACGAGATAACACAATCGTTGCGGCACACCGTTTACGAGCGAGCCGCGTTGAAACCATGCACGAGGACACGTGGCTGGCACGCGACTTTTCTCACGCGTGGGTGTACGCACGTGCTCGCAAATAAATCGTGAAAACGAGACCGCATTATGCGAGAAACGCATCGCCTCGACGTTTCGGTTGAACGAGAGCGACAGTGCAATCAAATAAAGACTCGATTGCGATGGGTCTCTGTTTGAGGGGCGAGGAAAGGGAGGCGAGGGATATAATACCGGTCGAAAGATGGAGGGTTCACCGCGCCTTCAAACCGATTTGTATTCGGTGCCTTGGCTCCTTTACTCGTTCAATAATTTTTAGATTGGAAGGAAGATTATTTTAGATAATCACGAATTAATTTTATTTTTCATCGAAGGAATTCGATCATCCTCTGGGAAGTTTTAGTTTCTGCCCATATTTTTGAAAATTGAATGTAATTAAAAATTCCGATAAAAATGTATAATAATTCTTATAAATAAATTCATAATATCGCTTGTTTGAGCGCCTTTCTTTCCGAGCAATGAAAGGCGCGCAAAAAGCGAAAGGAAGTGCACAGTCACAAGTTTCACCGCGGAAAGGTGACAAGCGTGAATAATCGAATCAGCTTAACCACGTGGTGGAATAAGACGAACGAGGTATCCCCTCGGTTTCGGTATATTCATTCCAAGGAATTCCGTAGCTGGTAACCGGGAAGGTGGCGGACAACGAAATGCAAATTCCACATTTATTCCCCGTTAATCTTATTCGGTTGAACGTTTGAAATGCGAAACGTCACGCGATCCTCAACCCCGAAACGAAACGAGACGCGCGAAACCGTGCAATTTTCCATTCCCTTCCTCCTCTCCCTCCGTTCCCTATTTCACGGCCGATGGGACACGTCGCGTCGAGGAGAGGGTTGGTGGCGGTGGTGAGTCCAAACGCGTACTTTTGAATTTCGGTTCCATCGGTTCGCCACGCTTCTTCCTCGTCAATTAGGTGAAAGGGAATGGAAAATTGAAAACTATTACGTTATTACGAGTAGAAAGCGTCACTCGAGGGAAGAGACTCGCCGCGCTTTTTCTTCTTCGCCCCGTTCCAATCCCCTCCCCTCGACCACTCGACCAAGGATCTTTACGCGCGCGTGAATACGAGAGCAACAAAGCAATTTAAAAAGAGATACTCGGCCGCGGGACGTACTGTTTACATTCAACGCTTCGCTGGAAAAGATACTACTTAAGTCGAGGTTGCCTACACAAAGAGGCGCGAAAATTTTTTTCATTTTCCACTCTCCTTGCTCGCTCACTTTTCTTTTTTCACTTTTTTTACTTTTCTTTTTTTTTTTTTTTTTTTTTTTTTCTTTTTTTTTGATCCTCCTCGCGTACTTCGTACTTCGAGACGATAAAATCGAGATGATAAGAGTCTCGCGTCGGTGATACGAAGATACGCTGGTGCAAGAGCATGTGCCGTATATATAAAGGAAGGAAAGAAGAGTTTGGAAAAGGTTAATATTGGAGGAGGAGGAGAGGTTAAAAGCAGCAATTGATCCGAGCTTCGAGTATTTAATCTCGTAAAATTCTGAAAAGTTGAACGAAAGTTCGATCGACGTCGAAGGAGAGAGGGAGGGGTAGTTATGCATCCGGCCAGATTATGGAGTATGCCGGGCTATGAAACCTATACTGTATAATATCGAAATTCCATTAGACTGTCAAGGTTACCGGTTACCTTTTTTCTTCCTTTTTATTTCTTTTCCGTTTTTTTTTTTTTTTTNTTTTTTTTTTTTTTTCTTTTTTTTCAGCCAGTTTCGCTATAGGTGAGTGGAGAGCCGGTTGGGAACAAAGGAGGGAACGGTTGAGAAATAGTTAGCCGGTAGAATTTCAGAGAGCTTGAAGCGAAAAACCGGACCCGTGAGTTAAATTTATTCAATCCTGTCATGCTATCGAATATCGCGTGATCCGGTTCGAGTACCGCGAAACGCGTCAATCTTTGAAGGTATCTCTTTTACGATCAAATCGATGGAATATTATACGATTATATTTAGAATTAAAAATAATTCCCAAGAATTTTCATTTTTTTTTTTTTTCGATATTTTGAACATGACAATAATCATCGATGTAAGATAAGAAAATTGCAAACAATTTATGAAATGTATGATATTTATTAAAATTCTACTATGCATCACGAATGTTTTCCACATTTTACGAAATATATTATTTTCTCTATAAAAACCATCTAAAATTCGTCGTTCAATCGAAAGCGTATCAAACGGATATGCTCTTCCGATATCTCTGCATAGAGATCTCAGACTCATTGTACGCCACGAATATCTCGATATTTTCCCATGGCCAAAGACAATGACGAAAGAAAAAAAGAAGCAAGCAAACTTTCATGCAGTAGACGCGTTCTTTCGAGAATATCGCGTGTTCTCGCGTACCAAAGAATTTAAGAGCGGACGAGAAGGATATGGATGCTTTTATGATCGCTTAAGCATTCGCCCGTCTCCTGATTCTCATTCTCTCTTACGATGCATTCTCGTATGGAGGAGCACACGTATATCTCTGTCCCATCCAACAATATCGAAGCCTGCAACTCGTTCCCAACTAATGGTTCCACGATCGCCTTCCATGGCTAATATCGGGAGTGCACAATCGTTTCCACGTTTCTCATCCCAATTTTTTTTTTTTTTTTTTTTTTTTTTCCTTTTTCGATGTTCGAATTTTTAGGCGGACATGACTCGAAAATGTATTGCGTGAACGAGTAGAGCTCCATCTCTGTGAATCTATAGAAGGGAAAACACAACAGGTGATCGTCTCACAGCTTATCGATTTTCTTTCTCGTGCGATCTCATGCTCGTCTCTATAATTTTATCGACTTTCTTAACTCAACGTAAGTCTAATAGTCTTAAACTCCATCACCACCACATCCATAATTATAGAATTATCTGTGATAAATTATCCTAATTATCCTGGCAGACAGAAATCAATTTATCATTTGAAACTGCCTTTCCACCTCTAGATAAATAGCTTACGCGTAATTTCTCGACGAATATTAATGTACAAAAATATCAAAAGAAAATGATCGCATATATATACCAATTCGTCTTTGATCGTTCAATAATATTGAATCAGAGAGCGTGTCACAGACTGATTAATAATGAAATACTTTCGAACGAACGAAATTTTCCCAGAAAAGTTCTATTTACCCCTAATATCCTTTATAAATGTTATAACAAAACCGTTTATCCGTGTCTCGAATCGAAATCCAATTCGAATTTCGAATTTCGTCATTTTTTCTTTTTTTTTTCAAACTCGAATTCCGCTCCGTATTTTTACAAAATACGAGCCAAGTAACGTTATCTATCGGTGAAAATTTGAACGAGCGGGACGGAAGGGATGAAATCGTAATTGCAGTCATCCGCTCGTCCGATTTCCGTTGCATAATCTGTAATAATGAACACGGCTACACGAGCGGACCACATCCGATACGATAATTAATAATATGTTATTGGATTTTAAAACGTAAGCGGAGGGACTCGATTGCTGAATCAACGGGACCACGCGCGCCATTTTATTGTTATCACAATTTTGAAGCGTAATAATTCAGCGTAATTAATTTGTACGCCGCTACGAGCACGTATCGAGAGAGCGTAGCGCTCGATTTTATTAATATCCTCCAGCCTTACCAGTTTTAAACCCTCGCTGGTTTAATTCGCCGGTTGACGACCCGTTTCGGATGGCTAATAACTTTCGACTGGAAGAGGAGGTCGTGTAAGGAAACGAGTAATTAAAGAAACAGAGAGGATCCCTGCCACTACTCTCGAAACGAGGTTGAAATCGTGGAATATTACTCCACGAATTCCTTCCCCCTCCAACCCCTTTTTATAATCGCCTCTGCCAATATTGGAAGCACAGCTTACACCGAAGGGAATCGTTGGAATTGTTTGTACGTTTCGGAATCGGCATTTAAGGAAACGTCAGATTTGTTGCACGTTTCAGAATCGGTATTTGAGAGATATTTGGGAGATTAGACACACGGTGCAATCGAATGATAGATAATTCTAGATGAAAAATAAATAAAAATAATGTTTTTCAAAGTCTCGTCAGATATAAAAGAATTTTATTTCTGAATGAATCGAATGGATTATCGAACCGATTGAATCAAAATCAGTTTAATTTAAGAAGAAGAAGGGAAAAAATCGTAAAATCGTGTGAATATAATTTTGAAAATTATCCAGGTAACAGGATACCACGTATAAAAGAAAAGAACATAATGATTCTGTTAAACTGTCTTTCGAGTCTTCTTCCGCCTATTAGACGACTGGTCGGATTAAACTATTCAGGTCATTTCCAACTAAGGCTAATATCCTAACAGATGTTGTACGTACCGTTACAGAATAAAGTAACAGTAACAACTTTTCCGTACGATTTTAATATCAAAAAGAAGTTTAACGAACAGGAATGACCCGATCATATTTCCAATATTTATTGTTAAATTTTTCATGAACAAAGACGTTAATTAAACGTGCTCGTTTCGATGAAATTTTCCTTTCCTTTTCGCGAAACACGATTAAAAATTGTAATTGGGACGAATATAAAAATAAAAAAAAGACTCTTGTTACTTCATTTTCAAAAAAATTATTTCCTTTTACAAACACGATATTAACTTTGAAACAGGAGCTAAAGCATATTTTTATTCTTATCGCAAAAATTCTTCCGATAATTGATTTAATTCGATAATAAATTAAAGATAAGTCGATAAATCTATTCTATTTCCAAATTTGTTTCAAAATTTTCAAAATTTTCTATAATTACAAAGAATTACTTAATTTATATTTAGAAAACACAAAAAAGCACGATTGAAATTTCGAATTTTTATATAACGCACGTTATATAATCCACTTACTTTCAAAGTTTTCTTCAAATTCTTTAAACAAAATTCGATGCAACTTCAAACTTCGAAATTACTTCGAACTTCCGTATATATATCCTCTTTTCTAATAGGGGGACAATTAATTTGCTCGTGGGAAACAACAAGTTTTCGCAATAGCCCGCTATGGAAACGCTTTGCTCGCCATTTCCAGTCCATTATTGGACCTGATTTCGACGAGGAGAGGTCGATGTGGTTCAATTGCCGCCCCCGCGCATGCAATACCACGCGCCTCTTCCACGGCTCAGACGCTTCGCGCGTTTCGCCAATCTGGCCGGCTTATCGTTCGATGAATCGCTCCACGCCTCGAATACGTTAAACATATCCCCTTCCTCCCCCGATCATGGTTATTTGCCCAAGTCGTTAACCAAATCTGTCGAATCTGCTACCATTCTTTTCATCCTTGATCAAATTAAGTGGCGATTATACCGTCTTTCGTGACGTAAGTTTCAATTTTATCGTTTTCTGCTCGACATCTGTTTAGGAAATCTGTTAGGAAATTTGTTTTTAAAGGTTTCTTAAAATATTTAATCAGAGTCAATGTTTTTTTTTTTTTTATGAATGATGAAAATTTCATCGAAATTGACGAGATTGTGGCAGTGTTCTTTAAGTTAATCTTAGGCAACGAATTTTTATTTTTTTTAAAAGTGTAGAGGTAATGAAGTCTTTTTTTCTTCTCGTCTAACAATACAAAAATGATAAGTTATTTAATTAGAAAGTTAGAAATATAGAAAATTAGAAATACAAGTGGCTGGATAATTATTTTATCGTAAATAATATCGTTTAAATAATAATTAATCAGATGACGAAAATATAAATTTTATATATTTGAAGATTTTCAAAATTGTAAATCGCATTCTCAGATTGATTTTAAAATTGATTAAATAATTATTTCAATAATTTAGAATTTTTACTCAACTGATTTGTCTCAATTGAAAGTAAACGATAAAAAGATTCTTGAATTACATGATTTATTTTGTGACTTATATTACTTGATTTTTGAAAAAATTTAATATTTCGAATATATTTCGTATCATTTAATATCCGCTTTATATACGACTGCAAAAATTTATAATATCATGAATTGGGAAATAAGGATACAAATATATTTCAGGATAGAAGTCAAGATATCTTATCGTAATCCGAATGTAGCATTTCAAACGGTTCTCTTGTGAATAATTGAAGTCATTTAACAAGGAAATGGGGAATCACGTTGCACGTATAGCGGATCGTCGATGTTTTCTCGAGATCGATGCATTACGATGTTTTTGCCTTCACGTTTTACCAAGGATCTCTAGCTTCCCGGGGTCATGGTGGAACTAATTGCAATGGAGGTAATTATGATACTGTCAGGATAAAGACGGGCAAAGTGGATTGATAAACGGAAGCGGGTGAAAAAAAAAAGAGCAACGCAATCTCGTCCATGTTACATGCCTTAAAAAAACGCTGCTGATGAAGGATGAAACCGTTTAATTAGCCTCTTTGTAAATAGGGGGTGGGGGAGAAAAAAGGAAAAAAAAAAATTGTTACGTTGAAATTAATGAGCATCGTGGAAAAAAAATTGTCTTACATTCGGGCGAATCACGAAGAAGAGAGACGATTAATTTTAAATTTACTTAAAATTTATTTACCATTTTATCAAATACTCTAAATCCTTTATTTCTTTTTTTTTTCCCTGGATCGATCGCAAATTTCTTCTTAATTAATCGAATGTTCCCCCTCCTCCCTGGCCAACTAGGGTAGAGAAATCGACAGACAGTTTCCGCCAACTAAGAGAAAGTTTTCTTAATCAAGATGTTTCACAACGCGCCAACATCTCTCTCTTCATAGAACTTTGAATTTGGAATCAAGTCGGAGGAAGTCGACTTGAAATATTCAATCATAGAAGATTGGCGATTCTAGTAAATTTTTCATACCTCGATCTTCTTCTTTGAACCTTAGCTGCCGCTCTGGGAGTTGGCCAAGTACACGACGAATTTTCAAACACGATTTCCCTGGGAAACGAGATGTCGAACGAGAAAAAGAGATAATTTCGAAATCTTGCGATACACCGAATAAGAGAAAGAATCTCTTCTCGTCTAAACAACGTAATTTAACATAAAACAATTCCCTTTCTTCTTCTCCTCCTCGAAAAGAAGAACGTCCCTCCTACTAATCCTCCTTAATCGTCCTTCGAGGATCCTTCAACCTTGAAGAGTGTCGTGGAACAAGATCACGGAAGCCGATCGATCTCAACAATACTTTTTCCCTTTGACAGATGGTACGTAATTTCTCATCAACAATATCATCGCGGTTGGTTTACGTACGTACCCGTTAATGGTGATCCAGCAGCAGATAATATAATTCATGCTCACGCACGTGCGAGGCCCGGTCCCGATAGTTTACGGCTCCGATGATTTACTGGGCCGCCGTCTGTACACACCGTGGACGATTCGTTTCAACGTTACGATTCCTCGTGGCGATAAATAAAAGCGTGGCGTCGAACGTGGTGTAAAACGACGAGCGCTCACACGAGGTGAAATTATCGCCTCGATCCGATTAATCAACGGAAACTGGAACCAACCACGTGGAAATTTCATAGTTCGTTCTTACGCGGATTCGATAATCCTCCCGATTAAATTCGCGAAACTTGGGAATAATCGCGGTAAACGTGATTTCCGTTGCGCATACCTTGCTGCGCTCTTAACGGTTAATGATTCGTGGAATTCGTTGATTGAGATATTTTGAGAGAGCGGAAATTCTCGATGATTTCTTTCCTTTTTCTCTTTCGCGGTCTAGGTTTCTATTAACGAGCAATGTGCGGAATTTTCCTCCCTGTAAATTGTGAAAATTAATGCAAACAGCGGGACAGAAGGAATTAGGAAAGGAAAATAGTTTGGAATTAAAAGTGTCAATTATAAAAAGATTGAGAGAGAGATTATCAATTTTTAATTTTCAAGAAATTTCGATATGAACCGTTTTATAAAAGGTGTACGTGAATCGTGGAAGATGGAAAGATGGATAGTTGAAAAGTATTAAGTATTTAAGGATAACTTAAGAAGTCGAATATTAGGCGAATTATCGGATATGGGTTAGAAGACGAGTTATTTAAGTAATCCGCGAAACAGGAGTAAACGTGGTAGGAACAGGTAAGTAGGAAGTTAAATTATTTGCGATCGAGTTTCGATTATTCGATTTCCGATTATCAGGGTAGATAGATAGGTAGGTAGGTACATTTTATTCGAAGAAGAAACGCGCAAGCCTCGAACTCCATTACGGATAATCGACGTTCCTTTTGTATCGGGGGATCCGAGTTTTTCCCTCTTAGGCTTCCTTTCAAACTTCCTAATGTATTTTCCGCAGAATCGGGGAACCTGCATGATTGGTAGGTTTAATCTACGTAAACGATAGTGGCGGCCCAGCTTTTTTGCTTCAATTTCTTTACGAGAGAAGAAAGAATTCGATCCTCCGTAAACTTTTTCTTTTCCAACGATATTATTATTACAGTTTGGATAGATAATCTTTTTTCGATCGATTTTTAAGGATTGATTTCGTTAATTTTCAATTTTTTTCCCCCACTCGTTTTCAATCTCGCGTAATAATAATAATAATAATGAAAAAAGTAAATTTTCCCTCTACTCGTCAATTTATATAATCAATCAATAACTTCCAAACTCATTTATCGCGATATGTCACGAAGGGTAGGCGAGAATTAAATATATACTTTAAAAATATTTTTAAAAAACCTATTAATATAAAACTATCCATCTTGTATGCAATAATTTTTTAATATATATATAATAAAAATTTCGAAATAATCTATCTATCGAGAATAAAGTTTTTCAGAATGGAGGAATTAGAGCAACGGTATTATCATTTGTCGCTCTACGATCTTTAGAGGGTTGTCGTTAAGTTTTTTCCCTCTCGTTTCGAACAAGTCCCCGGATACAACAACGAAAGATCGTGGGAACGAGAGAGGCAGAGAAAAGTAGAGAAAGACAGAAAGACAGAGAGAGAGAGAGAGAGAGAGAGAGAGAGAGAGAGAGAGAGAGAGAGAGAATGTGTGCACGCAGGAAGCCGCGTTTATACTCGTATTACACAGACAGTGGTCGGCGAACTGACGTACTGTAATTACCGTGGCAATTACTGCCGACACATTTCACGTATACGTAGTGTGGCCTCATTGTGCTGTTCCGTTGCTCGCCTCGAATTTTCGTGCCCGTCGACTCGCCAACTTGCTGGATAAACAGATAAAAGTAACCGAACAAGGGGGTTGAACGGCGTGCATTATAGTTACGGATATTAGCGGTAAGGGATGGGACGGGTCTGTCGGAAGGGGAGGAATTTGAAATTGCAACGGGAACGGTATCATTTCGCTTCTTGACATGCCTTTTCACGTTTCTACGATTCGAGCGTCACGTTTGATTTAAAACGTGTTAATCGGTTCAGACAAGTTCCAAGGGATATTTAAAGATTGATGAATGGATGGAAAAAATTTTGTGTCGATTATCGTACGATATGGATTCTGTAATGAGCGGTTTTCAATCTAATTTCGTAGTTCTTTCGCTGCTATTAATACAGTATCTGACGAGCTTAATTCAAGTACTTGTTAACGAGATAATAAATGATTGAATTACGACCACGAGGGAGAAGTATGCACGTCGGACGAGTTGAATTTGATCGTACACAATTTTCACACATTGGTATTATGCAAACGCGTCTCCGTGGAAATTTTCTAAAAACTTGGATCAACAATTTTAAAAATTTATTATTCAATAAAATAAGGGAACGTGGAAATTATATTTCAACGAGTTGAGCTAACCTATCACCTGAATAACTGAAATGTGAAATAACTATTTCAGTATAGTTGCGGTTTTCACCATTCTTCAAAATTTAATAGACGCGTGTATAACTAATGACGCGTCGAGTAACGCTATTAACCGCAAACTGCGAAGAACGTTAATTTATTCATTCTACAGCGGAAACGCGTGCACGGTAAGTAACATAAATTGGAAAATGGAAAATAAACGGGGAAATTATACATAACTCGTGTAAATCGATTTCGAAACGGTGTATCCGAAAACGAAACGAAACGAAAATCGGCCAACTTCCAATACCTTATGAATCACCGTTATCGTTAAATTACCGCGGCAAAGAGGGGGCGCCACAAGCGGCATCAAACGTCCCCATTCCAACCCCGCCCGATAATACTCCAACGCTATTTACAACTCTCCATCATTGTCGGCTTTTAATTCCCACAAATTTAATTCCAGTCCATTTTCCAACCTGCGCGACATTCGATGTCGGCTCGGCCGGGATGGTGGTTGCGGCCGTTCGTGGTGCGCGCCACCTATTACGGTACGAAATAATAATGACGTATTATGCGCGAGTTACAATAGATATAGACCGAAACGAGTTGAAAATTGCGGCGGAACACGCTTTTGTTATCATAATTAACGAACCTCCATCCTACACCCGAGCTTTCCTAACAACTTTCATCTTCCTCGAGTGACCGCTAGAATTCCACACGCACACTCGGCTCCACCGGTGGAGGAATACGAGGAGCCAGAATTACTGCCAAGTCCAATGTGGAATATGGGCCACTACCAGTATTACCCATTCGGCAACCCTGAAATTTCAAGGTGTTATCTTGTAGGTTGTACGAAGGTTGGCTCTATTTTAATCTCCCCCTCCCCGACCTTCTATGGAAACTAACTTGACCGCGGGCCCATCATTTCCGCTTTCTCGTTGTAGTTTGTAACGCGAGCTCAACCTCGTTCCGGCTTAATAACACGCGCTAATTGAGACGGATCTCTGCGGATACGCGGCAGGATTAAAAACCGCGCCAGTGTCGGTCACTGGGTTTAAAAAGGGGAAAAGATTAAAAGTGAAAAAACGGAGTTGGAGAAGAAAGAAGTTGTGAACGATCGATGATCGATTTGAACGTGGGATTTTGACGAATTTGTCTGGTCGTTCTTTTTTTTTTTTTTTTTTTCTTTTTTTCTCGTTTTCATATACGCGAATTTATAATATTTGTATTATTGATTTATTAATTTTTATTAATTTTAATTTTATGTTTTATGTATTGTAAGAATGCGATTTTCAAAAATTACTTTATATGTCAATTTCAATGTTTGAAGTTTGATTGAAAAATTTTAATTAATAAGTATTGGGGATAATAAAGGTTTTATTGTAATTCTTGATCTTTTATCGAGGAGGAGAGAAAAACTATCCGACAAATTAAGCTGCACAAACGGTTGACAGGTTCTTTCAGCCTGTGTTTTACTTTCGGAAATGACTGTCACTCACAATAAAAAGCGAATTATAGTGGGAGCACCGGTGAAATATTTATAAGTGAGTGAGTCACGAGCATGATGGATATTTGAATTGATAAGTGCTAATATAAAAGCTTGATCGTTTTCGTCCGTATTTAATCTATCATGTCTTCCTCTAAACCTAAACACGTGATACAATTAAAATTTCGAAACAATTTTTCCAATTTTTTTCTTTCTAACAACGAATCGAATTACAAATTTTGGAGAAAAGGTTTCACAAGAGCGAACAAAGGGATGTTGCCCATCGAAGAAAATTATTTTTTTTTACGGCTGATTTGATATCGTTTACCACCCCTTATCTATAATTCATATACAAAAGCATAAAAATTTCCATGAGAAAACTTAATAAATCCCTCGCAACTTTTATAGCTGATATATTATCCACGGTTCACCAATCGATGAATAATTCACAACATTACCTTTCGTTCAAACATCGCATCGGTGCATGCTCAATGACGAAATCTTATCAAGGCAATTATGATAACGACTAGTGACCGATAGGAAAGCGAGATAAACGAAATTTATTGCAAAAAAACACGATCACGAACGTACCTACTTACCGATCTACGTTAAAATCAGCATTATATACATACGCTTAAAAATACACATGCACGAAAAAAACTACACCACAATATTCCCAAAATAACGTAATCAAACTAACAATAAGACCGATTAAATATTTTCTTTGTACACCAATAATTATTCTCTTTCACTACTTATTTCACTTTCACATCATTACATAGTCGTTACTTCGAATCACTTCTCGTTTTCGCAACAATCACCACTAATAATAAATACCATTGGATAAACAAAGAAAAAAAAAATTGTCGCTCGAAAATTTGGATTCGTTCTCGAATCATGTTCAACGTGATATTATAGGGACTGTATTAAACGCGCGTATCGCGATATCCAAAAGAGTGACACTTGGATACGCGCGTTCGATGATGGAAACGCACGAGAGAGTTCCATTTGACGATGAAGGGGCGAGAAAATGGAGTCGCGTGACGGATTTACGCGATTCGATTCGGTTCGGTTCGACGACCTTGCGTTTTCGCTCCTCGTAAACGCGCCACAGATTCGAATCTGCCCCGCTGGCACGCGTTTCCAGCCTTTTTTCTTCTTCTCTTTTCTTTTTCTCTTTTTCAAACAGAGGCATTTAAGCTCCGCGGTACGAATATCATCGCGCACGGTCGCGCTCTACAATGCTGTACCTTATCATCGCGTTTCATCGCTCCGATCCCTTTGAAGCCGAGATTCTCTCGAATTAAGTTTCGTAAACGGAGGCGCGATGGAAAGAGAAAACTTCTCTCCTTATCGAGCCTCATTTTTCCAGCTTACCGTATGCACAGTAACATGCATCAAGTTTCGAGCACGGCACGGGGAAGGTGTGTTAACACTCTGGAGGCCGTTGATTTGACAGGTACATGCGAAGTCTTTTAATAAATATCTTTGGATAAAAGCGTCATATGCATTGTCGACAATAGAATAATTGTTCGTTTATCGAGGATTTAATTTTTTAAAAGTATAAAGTTTTTCTCACTTCGCGTCACGAATAGATTAGATAAATTTTAAAATTCAAACTTTCGAATTTTAGATAATTTAAATTTTTCGGATAATTGAACGTTCTTCGTTGTTAAGAGACAAATTATTCGTGAAATAAAAGAAAGTCACGCGTGCCTCCTTAAAATCCATCCTCGTTAAATTTATATAGTCTTGACTTTCTTTTTTCCTCTCTCTAATTGATTCATTAAAAATAAAGGTCATTCTTTAGGAATTGTTAAAAAAAAAAAAAAAAAGAAAAGAAAAAAAATAGGTTATTCGAGGAGACGAAAATAGAAATGAGAAAGGGGGAAAGGATTGGATAATAGGGTTGGGAGGATTGATAAAAATTACACCGCGCACGCTTTTGGCTTCTGTACACTCGAGATAAGCGCGTCGATCTAGCGTGAGATTGTGTCTTCTTGTTAGAATTTGCAACAGCTGTCTCCCTCTCGCCCTTGGGCATCTGCTCCGACCGTCTGTACGAGTCGAACTGCCCGTCCCTTCTTTCTTCCCCTCCCCTTTCCACTTCCTGTCAGCGTGAAACGAAACGTTTAAGACCGATTAAACTTCTTCGAGAACATGTTGATTAATTCAACGTTGTAGAACACTCGTACTTGCACTGTGAACATTTTTAATTCTTCGCAATATTGGTAATTTTTTGCATGGTTGTAAAGTGTGTATCACTTAAATGACTTCTTCATCGAATCGTTTACGATTTTATTGGATTTCATTATGAAGAATTAAGATTGGATACATGATTTATCAATTTATCTTCAAAAATGGAAACGATATTCGTTGACTCGGCAAACGTGGATTTGAAAATGAGAGAAAGGAGAAAAGAAATAAAATATTCGAATCGCGCGCTCACAGAGATATTTCAGAATTTTTAAGAAATATTTCGAGAAGAGTTATTTCAAAAAAGTTTCAAGAGTATTTTGAAGATAATTTAAAGATGTTTCAAAATTGTTTCAAGGATATCTCGAGACGATGTCCAAATATATATCGTTTCCACAAAATCAAGAGATCTTTTTAAAGATATTATTGCCCTTCTCTCCTTCAACAATAGCTAATATCAGCCTACAACATTTTGTTTGCTCCGCCAAGGATTAATATCAGCCGGGAAAATAAAATGATATACAATTTCACAAAAGGGAAACGATTCCATCGATCATCATCGTATATTGCGCAACACCGTCCATTCCAAACATTTTCTTCCACGTTTGTGAAAAGGGAGGGAAACTAAGACTCGTATTCAAGATGATCGTGACAAATGGAACGAAGTTCGCGCGGGCCAGTGACAAAAAGAAATAAATTTCTCCTTCCTCGAGTGACGTCCACGTCACAAATGACGTACGACGAAAACAGAGCCGTTGTTTATTTAACTGCGACGATCCCCCATCCCCCTACCTTCCGCTGAATACCACTCGTGCGCATACTGATTTCGCAATATATAATTTCGCGTTTACAACCGTTTGTCCACGGATCCTACCCATCCAAAATATTTCGCATAGCAGTTGACAATTACGTCCTCCTCGTTGTTTTGGTCATGAAGTTGTTACACGATCCATGTATCGCTGATTATCTCCTTTCTCGTCTTGTCTCGTATATATACTTTTCTTATACCTTAAAAAGATGTGATAGAAGAATTGTCGATTTTACATATTAAATATTAACCTTTTGCACTCCTATTTCGCTCGGTCGAACGAACAGCAACTCCAGACTCAGATCCACGCGTTCGGTGCGTTCGATGGCCTCATAAGATAATTACTCATAAGATTACATCTCATAAAATTACGATACGTAAGAGTTTAGAAATCTATTTATGAAGCGATATTCTAAAAAAATCAAATATAAATAAATATTATCGCCGTTCAAATTGCAACAATTAGGTTAGGTTAGATTAGGTTAGGTTAGGCGTTAATTCAAGTAGTGACCGAAAGTCATCGCTGGAGAGCAAAGGGTTAATACTGTACAGAATGGCAGAAACGATGATCTTTGATCATTTGACATTATAGAGAGGAAAAAAAATGTTTAACTATCTGAATTTCTAACTTGGAATCGTATACACGTATCCTTTCGTTTTCGCCGAATGAAGATTTACGCGAGAAAACGCGTCGTAGAGATATACACATCTCTGGAGATGTGTCTCGAGGACCAAGATTCATACTATGGGTATCATAAACAAAAGTATCGGTGACATTTCGCGCGGTCGACACGCTGGATTTCCACTGCAATCCGTCGACGAAGACGCGTTCGAGTATGGGCCATTGAACGCGTACACGTTTCGTGGTCTCAACGACCATGACAAAAACACGCTACTTCGCGACTATGTGAATCGAGAGACAAATGCGTGGAATTTCACGTGGAATTTACAAGGAAATAAAAGATAACGATAGATTCGTTGATAAAATTTCGTGCAATAAATTTCAATTTTCTTTTAAATATGTATATTTCGCAATAAATAAATAAATATCGTGAATATCGTCTAATCATTTAATTAATTTTTGCAACCAGAAAAATCTACGCGAAGATGCAATGCGAGAAATGGTTTCGTTACTCGAAAATTTAGAATTTCGATTAGAACCGAAATAACTCGGCTAAGAGATCGAATGAAATCTTGATAAATAATTATCTCGAGATTCGATTGATTTCGGACGATTCGAGAGCTATAATTGTTGAACTCGAGTCACGCTGTTTCGAAACTTTTGTGCAATAAAAGTTATACTTTTCCTGAGTCTATATATGTACGCTATTTTGACACATTGGATGTTTTTTTCTTAATATTTTAAAAATTTTTTCACAATCGCATAAATATCCCCCTCCAGATATAAAGAAAAAGCAAACTTTTCGACCTGTACAACTTTTACACTTGTAACAACAGCGTCATCGCCTGTAAATATTTTATCCTTACACCGACCCCGTTTCCAGTCGTAGAATTGAATTAAGCTTTTACAAGTTTATAGCGGCACTTGTAAAATTGGCTCGAGTTTAGTGTAGCTTTCACCCTGATCCGTGGAACGGTAAGAAGAAAAATATCGGCCGATGTCCAACCAGCAAATCCAGTTTGGCCGTTAACCACGGAAAATATAATTTCGAACAAAAGAAAAGGGGGTGAAAGCCGCGGCGGAGATAACTATTACCGGTTGTGCTCAGGGTTCGTAAAGAATTTAATGTGCGTGCCGCTTACAGGAAAAGTGGAATTGGCTTTCTTGGCGTTTCGACGGCTAAAATAAAAAAAAAAGCTTCATCTTTTATTTCCAAAATCTCAAAAGAAGGCGTCGTCGCTGATTTTACTTTTTGCTTCGAACTTGAAATTGACGTAGTAACTGAGTTAAGTTAAGGGGAAATATTATCACGTATATATTTTTTCCTAATTATCACGATTTATGGGCTTTTTTTTTTATTATTCGATTTAACAACGAATTCGAATAGTAAGAAATCGAGAAAGGATTCGAACGGAATCGTATGACGTATTTGACCTGATTTACGGAATGATACGTATCTTTGTGTCCCAATAATTCTTGTCGAACCCGAGCTTTCCTAGATTGATTTTCACCAATGTATATATATCGTACAACGAACTACGAAAATAGCAAGTATCTATCCGAATAATATCTCTCAAAATATCCCTTGTAAAAAAATTTTGAGAAACTGAAAATTAGCATCCTTAAATGCCTCGATACGTATTATAACTCTTGTACATAATTTTTCCAGATATATATATATATATATAAAATAATAGCTCGATATAATTTTTCGATTGTTCCACAAAGCAAAATTATAATTTTAAAAAAGTTCTATCTTTAGATAAGAGATTCCATTCAATACTTCCATATTTCACTTCCTTCGCCTCTCCACCGATAAACTATCGGTGAAAATTGGGCGCAACGTGGCCAATCTTCTTCTGCTCACTTATCCCAATTCTACCGTCGTCAAAATGGAGTCAGCAGGTTTGCCGACAGCGAAACGAAACGAATCGCGATCGATAACAGCACGTAGCGGTACGTAATCTCTATTAGCTGCGGCTATCAACTAACCACGACGTGAATGATCTGTACCGGTACGAAATAATCGCAATTAACTCGAGCTATCGGCTTGTTGGAAGATCGATATATACGTGTACCGACACCGGAATAATCGCGATTAACAACCGGCTCCATCGGCCGGCCCGTAATGTCGATTTCACATGGTCGTACGTTTTTTCAAGGGAAACCCATTTACCCACTGACGTATTTCCGCGAGAGGTTTATCCCACCCGTTTCATCCATGCTTCTACGTATCAAAAGATTCGAGAAACAGGGTCACCGGATGTTCCCTTTTCAATCCTTGATACATTCTCTATTTCGTGATCAATGACTCGGTGCTATCTCTTCTTCTTTTTTTTTTTTGCTTTTATCTCTCCTGTTCTTTTCTTTTTTTTAATCTCTCTTTCTTTTCCTGTCTATCTATCTATCGAGTAATATTTTCGAGTTTCAAGTTTGTCGAAATAAGAATTTTCAATGGGATTAAACTTGGATTATTGGAAGAGAAAAATAAAATTCAGAAAAAAAAAAAAAAGAAAATGGAGATTTATAAAAATAGCTCGACTCGATGGACGATGGTTACGGGAACGAAATTACCACGAGTTTGCCCAAATCGATAAATAACATTCAACGGTTTCGCGTTATATCGGTCGCGATCCCTTTCCGTTCGATGCATTCAATTTCCACCGATGATGGCCAACTTTACTTCACCTGAATACCGGCCGACGCCCGCCGGAAACCGCATCCTTTGCGCCCGCGCGCAACAAAATCGACGAGAATATTCGACGAGAGCTTTCGCACGGCCGAAAATTTACGCGATCGGAATTGAATAAATGGGTTTGGCGCGCGCGTGGAGCCCTCAGGCATGCGAGGCAGATGCGTTATCGGTCATATGTGACCGATACACAAGCGGCCGGATCGTAATCAACATAACGGGAGAATAAACGCGCGCGTAGGCCGTGTCCACGAGTCACCAGTGTCGCACCACACGCAATCACGCTCTGCGTATTACCGCACGCGAGTGTATACGTCTCGCGCCCTCGATTACTCCATAAGCTTTTCAGCTCGTCGAGAGAGATCTGATATCCTCATTCAGCGGTTTCGGACCGTAATATCTCCTCCTTGTGGAGATCCCCAGTTTCTCTCGATTTAGCGTTTCTTTCTGAGAGAACGAAGTTTTCGTTTGAAGTTGAACGGCTGAATGCGCTTCGAAATTTTCGATAATGGAAATCTTTTAACGAGATATAATTCTACTCGTAAGATTTATAAAAAAAAAAAATTAATTTAGTGCCTTTTCTAAAATAGAGTTATATCATTTGTTATAAAAAGGCATAACTTTCACTCATCAATGAGATATTCGTTATTATTCTCGTGACATTTTGCTCGCAAAATTATTCCTTAAATATATCCGTTATCCAATATAAAGAAATATCTGGGATATCGTTCGAAAAATGTGTGTAGTATTCTTTTCAGAAATTCTTTAAAAAAAAAAAAAATTAATTTAGTGCCTTTTTTAAAATAGATTTATATCATTCGTTATAAAAAGGCATAACTTTCACTCATCGAATTATTCGTCATTATTCTCGTGACATTTTGCTCGCAAAATTATTCCTTAAATGTATCTGTTATCCAATATAAAGAAATGTCTGGGATATCGTTCGAAAAATGTGTGTAGCATTCTTTTCAGAAATTTTTTTCAAAAAAAAAAAATTAATTTAGTGCCTTTTTTAAAATAGATTTATATCATTCGTTATAAAAAGGCATAACTTTTACTCATCGAATTATTCGTCATTATTCTCGTGACATTTTGCTCGCAAAATTTAAGTGCAAATTATTCCTTAAATGTATCCGTTATCCAATATAAAGAAATGTCTGGGATATCGTTCGAAAAATGTGTATAGCATTCTTTTCAGAAATTCTTTTAAAAAAAAAAAAATTAATTTAGTGCATATTTAATGCTTTTTTAAAATAGATTTATATCATTCGTTATAAAAAGGCATAACTTTCACTCATCGAATTATTCGTCATTATTCTCGTGACGTTTTGCTCGCAAAATTTAAGTGCAAATTATTCCTTAGATTTATATCATTCGTTATAAAAAGGCAAACTTTCACTCATCGAGATATTCGTCATTATTCTCGTGACATTTTGCTCGCAAAATTATTCCTTAAATGTATCCGTTATCCAATATAAAGAAACGTCTGGGATATCGTTCGAAAAATGTATGTAGTATTCTTTTCAGAAATGTACGATACGAGGGAATGGGAAAAGAAACGGGTTGTTAAGAGTTGATTACATTACCCACCGCATACGGGGAACAACACACGTGGCACGAAATTACTGGGCAAGCTGCGGTGCACCGCTGCGCACAGTTCTCGTTTGCGCTCACATTCGGATTCATAACCGTGTTCCGTGGCCATCGCGACGTTCACACCGGCGAAATGGAGCCGTGTAACGAATGGCGGAATTACAAGAAAGTGGAGAATTATATGAAGGTTATCCCGACGTGCTCGGGGAAACGATACTTTCAGCGAATCGATAACCATCGTAACCTTCGCTCGATTCAACTTTTCGAGATTGAAATTTAAATTTACGAAACGTAACCGAATGGATTATTGTTAAAACGGCGGCCATTCATTCGCTACCCTCTTAAGCGTAATTCGATATCGATTAAAATAATTCGAAGGGGGAATATTTGAAGATCGAGTTATCGATCCTTAAGGATTTCTAGCTCGAGTATAATTACTGTGACGAATGTTTTGTAAAGTTACTCAAGCGCAAGTAACGTCTCTTCGAAATTTCTATACAATGAAAATATTTGAATTAAACACGAGGAGGGAGTAAATTTAAAGGAATCGTATCAATTCGTATTAAATAGATTTTTTGAAGATTTTCGTATTTGAAAATGTATTTGAATTAATTTTTCAGAGTTAATTCTACTGCGAGAGAAAAGGAATTAGCGGAAATGCTTCGTCAAATTGGAAAAGAAATGATTACGTTGATTACGATTAAACGAATTATTTCTATTATTTTTGATCACAAAAAGAATTACGAAAAGAAAAAAATAGAATCTATAATAATATTTCTTGCATCTTATTATTCAATTTATAAAAGCCACAGTTGCACTTATCAAAATATTTAATATTCAATATTTAACAAATGAGCGCATCCAAATTCACGCGTGCTCTCCTTTTCAAAATTCGAAAAAAAGAGATACCTATTGACATATTTCTATTCAAAATTTGCTGTAACAAATCTACTCACGTCTGTGGAGATTTCCTTGGCGGCGCGTCGGTGCCTCGTCACTTGGTCCACGGATCGATCGTCGTTGCATCAATGTGTCGCTCCTGATCGCCGTCTCGAAGATTCCTCGACGACGTGAATGCCGACAATCCCCGTGTACGCGTGACACTGAAACACCAAAGACGGATGGCTCTTTATTAAATCATACAAGGCTGAGTGCTTTACGACGTGATAGATACGGATGGATGTAAGAGTGTGACAAAAATCATAATTTTCAGAATTAAAAAAAAAAAAAAAAAGCTTTAAGCTTCAATTTTAAAAATACGTATCGATACGTTCAAGTTGGTTAAAAGTTGTGGCAATTATTTATTCTACTATTCTTAGATTTTGATTTTTTTTAATACACCAAAGTCACTCTGAGCAGTGTGTCGTGAAGATTTTTATTTTTGGCGGCCATTGTTCATTGAAAAATTATTAACAAACACTTTTTTTTTTTAAAACGATTTAGATCAGGTTAATTTTAATCAAGTTTATTAGCAGGGAAATCTGATGACTGACCGGATTAAGAGAATCAACTCAAATCCAATTAAAAAATCGGCTAACGGTTAAAAACAGAATTATGATTTAATTTCGATTCGAAGCGATGTATATCGAACTTGGATTAGATTAATAACTTTTTAATGAACAAGGATCAACAAATAAAACCATCGCAACACTGTCCAATGTGATGATCTTGGAACTATTAAAAAAAAAAAAAAAAAATCATCGAGATCAAAGCTTTTCGTAAATGTTTACCAAACTTATTAAAGATTAAAATCTATATCTTTATTTCACGACGATGGAATAGAATTTTAGAATAAAACTTTTCTCGAATTTTTCTCCCCATTGAGCGCAAAATCCCACGAGTCACTGTGTATAATATCAGGTAACATCGACCTGTCGCGAATCGCATTATTAAATTCCTGATACGGCCACGCGTCACCGAACGATAATTAACGCAGGCTATACATTTTTCACGTCACTTTTAATTGCGATCTGTAACGCGTTCCGCTTTAATCAGCCCGAACTAATTTTCCGCGACTTCGACCAAACTTGCCGTGGTCGTGCATGATTAAAAAGTTTCGCGCCTGACCGCGAAACGAGCCGCGGGGACCTCTTTTAATTTGGATTTAAGGTAACGCGCGAAATAGGGCTTTATTTACAGCCCAACCGTGAAAATCGTTGTTCGTGAGTTCATGCCAGGTTTTTTCGGGGTTTTTTTGGGAAATCGTGAACATTGATATTTGTCTTCGTCGTAGTTAAATAATGCGTGATGTTGTACAATAGAGGCTAAAGTAATTTAATTTCTACCTTTTTTTTTTTTTTAATAATAATTTTTTTTTAAGATAAAAATTTAAAAAGGAAATTATAAATTCTGTTGAATTTTTTAACATCCTAATTTAAAAGTCTTCGTATATACAGTTTCTAATATTCAAACTTGTTTGCATAATTTGATAAACTTTTAATTTGCATTGTTATTTCTTCACCACCTGTTGAAAACGCAACGCAACTGGATTTCAAATTAATTTATTTACCTTGAAAGAAATTTTTCAAGATAAAAAAATATTTGTAAACATCGTCATTGTCATTTTCCAGCCAATTTTTCACCATATAAATTCAATTATATAATCGAATATATAGTAAATACGTTATGTAACTAATCAAATTGCAGACTTATCAGTTTTCTTTTTCTTTTTTTTTTTTTTTTTTTTTTTTCTTTTGTTACAAGGAATAATAGGCAATCATAAAAATGTAACGGGGAACAAAGAAGTTTTTTGACAAATTTGGAACTGTCAGTTGCAAAAAACGGGCAGCAACTGCAAGTTATTAGCTGTCGCGCGAGCATGGCAGCAACCCATGTTGAAATAGTCACGCTGCACAAAGAGCACGGCAGATAGACGTAACAAAAGGGAATATGGGGTCAATCGGGCACCGACTGCGAGTAAATCGATATATAGAGGAAAATGAACGAAAGCTGACGATAAAAAGAAGATTGATTTACGATGGTTTATCATTGGCCTGGATGAATGAATGGAAAGGCAGTCGATCAGCTTTGTCAGCGGAGGAAGGGGAGGAAAAAAAAAAAAAAAATGCACGAATCAATCGGACGTTATTCTATTCCACCGTGCGAATGCGAGCAATTTTATGAATGTAATTCACCACGAAACCACCACGATATTTATATAAATATCTACGAATAATAATTTTACGAGGTCATTTCTTTCGAAAATCTATCGAATAAAATTGTTTTTAAAACAAATTAACAAAATAATTCGGGCAAATGCATTTCGAAAATATTTACTTTTATTATTTATTTACTTTTTCGTGTATATACACAATATCACGAATTAATAAAATTTAACGTTAAATTTTTTCCCATATTGTGAACACACACACACGCGATCAACGAATCGTGAGAACAAGCGTAATCTCAAAATATTCATAAAAAAAAAGCTCGATGAGATCACCTACGTTATATCTGAGCGTAAATACAATTCTTCCAAGAAACGGACATTCAAATCTCACCGCACGTTCGTCGAAACGTACGCGAGATCGTCGTATACGCGCCCCTTAAGTGAATAGCGCATTTCTTCTCTCCCCTCCTCGTTCTCTCCATAGTCTTTTCAATTCGCTCGCGGCTTCCATAGCCAAATGGTGTACATATATACGGGAGAAAGAATCGTCGAAGTGCATCGATGGCCGCGGAACAAGAAACGCTCCGCAGTTTTAGAGTAAAGGAATACAATCTAAATAAACAAGGATTGAATCTACAATCTACAAAATACATGGGGGAGATATTTCTTTGCTTCGAAGTAGATCAAGATTAAATAAAAATAATGTATACAAGCAAAAAAATAATCGGATATCCAACGACGAATTTATTTTTTTCACTTTCACATTCGCTCGGGAATCGATCAAATTTTCGTTCTCGTTTTCAAAATCGAATCTTTGAATTTTTGAAAATTTCTTTCTGAAAAAAAAAAAAAAAAAAAAGAAAAAGAAAAATATATTTCGAAATGGCGAAAAAAATATTTCCTCTTTCTCGTCTCATTTTCGCGGCATTATCACCCGACTTGGAACACTCCTCTTCTCCACACACGAGAGGAGTGGTACGGTCGGCTATGGTCGAAATTCAACGTACTTGATGACAACGAGGGGCGACGAGGGTAAGGTTAGATGGAGCTGTACTTACTGTATACGCGAAACCGTACTTAAGGGACGTGTACAAGCGTGGCACGGTTGTTATCTAAACGCGGGCGAGGCATATACAGGGGGCGAGCCTTAAAAGGGGTGGTTCATTGACGTCGCGAAGGTGACGACACGCACACAAAGAGTAGAAGCCTGTGTCGGTGACTGTGTAGAAGCAACCGTAGATGCAACCGTGCTCTCGTAAGTTATGTATCGCATTCTTTGGAGTACACAACCCTTTCTCGAAACGGCACCACTCTCATCCCTCGACACCTTTTACGCGACCAGTTCTTTCTCCCCCTTTTTTTTTTTTCTTTTTTCTTTCTTTCTCCTAGCTAGGGAAAGCATCTTACTCCTTTCCATAGTTGCGCACCGATGCGGTGTGCGTGTGGAAACGCTCGTGGACGGCGACGACGCGTCGCATGGATACAATGGGAACTGTAGCGAGACAATCGACGATTCATAAGGGTCGGATGAGAATGTCCCTGTTCCCTGGTAAATTAGTCTGGATTGCGGCTATGCCAATGATCCGCAAAAGGGGGATCCTTTTTTATCCTTTCGACGATATATTGAGATTAGGGGAATGATTGAGAAAAGTGTGTTTGCGAGTTGGTTGAGCGGAGAACTTTAATAAATGTTCGCAAGATAGAATTTAAAGTATATAAATGTTTCAGTAGTTGCAATTAATCAGATCGTTATTAAACGCGTATCGGAAGAATTATCAATTTTAGACGATTATACTTCTGCATTATTTTCAATATTGCATGAATGAATCTTGCGATAATTTGCAATTTTTTTTTTTTTTTTTTTATATCGAAAAGTTTGATATAAGGGACTCGAAAGAATCAAAAAGTTTGAGGGGCGCCACGTTATAGAGAACCATTATAATTAGTGGCTAAAGCTAGTTAATTTCGAATGAAACTTGTTTAAACTTCTTTGAACTTTCCCCTCCCGGTTTTTCATTACTTTTTACGCCCTACAATTTCTCGACAATGAAATTTTTCACGATCTTGCTAATATTTTACTTGCTGCCATTCCCTCCAACAATTAATCCCCATTTTCAATTTTTAAAATTTAATTTTTACAAAATTAATATCCGATATACGATAATATAGCGCATAATCATCGTAATAACATCCATTGATACGTTATAAATACTTATTTTATTTTATTTGCCAGAATTAAAACAGGATTTAAAAAATCTTCCAACACACTTTTTTTTCAAATTACAATCTTTATATTATTATTATTATTATTATCATTATCGCATTAACTTTTAAAAGAAAAATCTTTCTTGAAAGGATCAACAAATAATAGGAGGAGGGACTATAATCAAACGCTTTGTCTTCCATCCACCGTGAAGTAAGATATAACCTGGGACGACGAGGTTCACGGCCATTTGTTATCTAGAAGGCCGGTATCGAGCATCGAGAAGCTATTGAACCACAATGTACAACAATGTAAAGAAGCAACACGGAGGTGCAAATTTGTCGGTTGTGGCTGTGGGATTATCGAAGATAGGCGGTGTTTATCGTGTACCGTGGGAGCGTTTAACTCGATCGCATCATTTTTAGAGAAAGTTTCTCGGTTCGGTAAAAACCGTTCATTCGATTTTTTATGTCCCTTAATTTTTTTTTCGAAAGCGACTAGCAAAAGTTAAACTCGTTGAAAATGAAATTATCTAAGTTTTGTAGATGGCTCGTAGAACGTTGTAAATGAAAATTCGTTGAAGATAAAGTTTTGAAATTCGATAACGTGATAAGATAATAATCGTGAAAAATAAAATAGAAGTTGTGAGAAATTGGAAAAAGAATTTTTGTTCGATTGCATTTGCAAGATGTATTACAATTTTGTTAAACGTAGTTAGATTCTCTCTTATATTCGTGGAATAATCCAGATTATGTCGCAAACAGTAAATTAACGAACTTGGATCGTTAAGAGGGGCAACGTTGAAAGGTGAAGCACGTTCTCGGTCGTTAATTGTAAAACGCTGATCCTGGAAATCATAAAATTGCAGGCGCGCCAAATTTCGGTTCATCGGGGCAAGGAATATATCAAACTAAGATCCATATCTTGTGTCTAAAATACGTCTTCTAATGCAAGTTGAATTTTCGATATCAAAAGAGGTATTAAATATCCTTTTCAATTTAGATAAAATTGGTTTCTAGATAACGGAAAATTTAAATAATTATACATAAATGATATAGTACAAATTTATAAGTTAATAAATTTTTTAAATGGATAAATTTTCCATGAAGATAATTTTAATTGAAATAACCATTCAAATAATTCGAGGATTAAACGAAGGCTCGCGACGAGAAGAAGTTTCAAATGCAAAAAGAAAAAGAAATAGTAAGAACAATCGGCAAAAATCGATTAAATGATCGATTATTGATTCAACTTCATTGAGTTATAAAAGTGGTCCTCCTCCCACGGTGTAGAAACAATTTTCGAACAATTGATGATATCCCGTGAATTCTCGTTAACCCGGATAAACTTTTATTTTTCATTTGTTGTCTCATTCGTTTAAGAAGAATCGACGTGTAATTAAGAATTATTCTTCTTTATTAAGTCAAGAAGATTGGCGGGAAAGTGCAAGTATCTGGAAAATTTCCAATCTTTTTTCAACGATTTCACCATTATCACTGATCTTTTATTTCCTTTTGACAATTCTATTTATTGAAAATGTTGTTCATTCACGCGGTAAAAACAATATATCAAAGTTATAATCGTAAAATATTTCTTTACAAATGATCAAGTAATATATTATTGGATACTTACACCTTGTTCCAACTTCGATTCATCATACCCACGCGCTCACGCCGAACGATAAATCGTTTCCTAGCTCATAACGTGTTACTTCCGTGAATCGTGAACCCGATGAATTTACAATCCCCTCGCGTTTTATCTTCTCAACGTATGAAGTGAGCCGGAACATCGTTTAAACCGTGAGATTACCGTGTAATAATTCAAAGACATTTATTTCTCTATAAATCAATAATAATCGTCAATAATAATACGATGGTTTCTGATCGAAAAACAAACGGAAGAGAGCAACATCTTGGGCTATTTATCAACGCGTTTCAGAGCTAATCGGTTTTTTTCGGCATCAATGGGCCAAATTTTTTCGTTCGATCGTACTCAATAATTCAAAATCGAGTAAACGAGCGATTTTTAATCGTTTTTGGGACCCATTCACGCGACCTATGAATACCTATTCGATATCGACTCGATGAATCATTGAATCGTTTGTTATATCGCTCCACGAATATTTCATGAGAAATTTTATTGGAGACTTTTGATTAAACTTCGTCGCAGTGTTAGAGTAACATATTATCAAAGTGATAAAAAAAAGAAATTTCGACGATGAAAGTTGAAACGATGTTACGATACCGCGACACGTCTACAAAAGAATAATAATTTAAAATTAATCTAATCACGAGTTTGAAGCTCAAAATTTATAAAATTTATAAGCGTGAAATGCTTTTTGAAATTTATTTAAAAAAAGAAACGAATAATAGATGAAAAATTAACGAGCAATAAATTTCCTCTCCAAACGATACAATACTCGTACAAACGAGCCCCGTTCAAAATTAACAAAAATATACGCGCGTAAGATAAATTACTCTCTTTGGAACACTGTTCGAATTAAGTTGGCTGACACACAAGACGGGGGTTAAAACGGTGGAACGAGGCCGAATAAATTCCAGAGGCGCGTGTTTAGGGGCGGCAAAGAAGCGGAATTTACTATGGGTTAGCGTTATCTGACGCCGCTAAAATTGCCGCTATGCAACAAAGAATTCCAAGCGTTTATATCTGGTTGGGGAGGGGCGAGCGCTGATTCGGGCCGCCCATTCTTACGCTTATCTAGTAATTCTTTCATACGAAACGTTTCTTTTCTTATCCGCAACGTATATTACGAGATATTTCTCGGCTGGTGATAGCGACATAACGCCGGATTCAACGCTCCACTCTCGAGAAGATACACGACCCGATGGATCGGGGAATCCTGTTTCCCTTTTTCACCCCTAATAAATGCCCTCGGCAGCGACCTCGTGTTAGGCATGACAGGGAACGCATCACGGAAGCGGACTGTATAACGGCTTATCTCGGTGTAACGCGATATACACGGTCGATTGCTTAATACAAGTGGTTGGGATAGTTCGTATTCGTGTTTTGATGGGGGTTGGGAGGGGGAAAAAATCGCGTCGGACTTCGAGGAGGGGGTTTGTCGAGCGAAATGACAATTGGATTTTATGGAATTTTAATTATTAATATGTGAACGCTCCAAAATTTCGTAGTTTTCGTAGAAACTTGTTCAATAAATGATAATTAAATTTTATGAAATTTTAATTCTCGAGTATTAACGCGAAATAAAAAATTTTTTTCTGTCGATTCTTATTAAAAGAATGAGTTTAAGTTTTGTAATTTAATATTTTTAATATTGTTATTATTTTAGAGAAGTTATTTTTTTTTTTCTTTTTGTCTCGAATTTTAACGCGTATACGCGTTTAATTCTGACATCGTTTAATTCGTCCATCCTTGGACGATGGAAATAATTATTTCGATTATATTATACAAAATTCACAGACCAGAGAATTCGATACGAATAATTAATAATCATAAAAAATATTTAATAAAATTAAAACAAATTAAATATCCCAATTAAATAATGTACTTTTTAAACAACCAGACGATTAATAACAATTTATATTCAACAATTATTTCAATCATCCGCTTGCCCTCCAAAACCATACAATCTAAAACCATACATTTTAACTAATCACTTAAACACGAATATCGAGAACATCGTAACGCGCATAATCGATAAATATATATAACAATCCCCAAATGCACAATTTTATTCGTTTTCGAGGAGAAAAATTCGTTTTATAAAAACGAAAATAATTCCTATTCTTAAAATACAAAATTTCGTGAATGGACAACAATGAAAACCCCCCAAAACGCACGAATCGATCCGAATTATTTTCAATTATTCCACCACCATTGACAGATTCCACTTTCACAGGTCAAACTCGATATATCCCAATTCCAATTCCCCCCACTATATCCTCTTCCCCCCATGAATCCACATCCACGCACCGTGTACCCGCATCTTGTGCATACCCGCAATGTGTCACGAGGCTCGCGTGCCACGCTTCCACTTGTCGTGGTTTGTTCGAGTATCGAGCTTCTCACCTTTTAAGACCGAATCACGAAGGAAAGGACGAGGAAAGGGAGGGAAGGGCGAGAAGAAACGAGTCAACCCGTTCGCGAGTGAATTTTAAATCGTGAATCGAATGAACGGTTTCGAACGAAAGGTAGATCGTGTCCGGATAAAGATATCGGATTAAAGCGATGGGGTGGTGCCGGTGTGAAATAAGGTGCACGGTGTTGGCAGGGGATTTTATGGAGGATTTTACTTGTTGCTGAAGGGGGGCGTCGTAAGTTGCGTGGACGGATAAGCGGGTTCGAGGAGTTAGTCGTGCCATCGCGTACGTGAGATAGGGAGGAAGACATAGGAAGATAGGAAGGTGGAATCGGTAGATTATCACGTAACACTTACGTTCTTCGCGAGTAAGGGGGTGGAGAGAGAATTTGCGCAAGGTTTAAACTTGGAGATATAACGTTGTACGATGTAATTATAAATTTGAGACGAAGCTGTTGTTATATTTTCAAATTTGTGGTTAGTTGTTGTATTATTTTTGATCCCAATCACTCTTAATCCTAAGATTTAATTCTGAACCGAGCTCTAAGTTATTTGTAAGCTTCATATCTCTTTATATCATCGGATATATATAAAGAATTTAATTTCAAGGGAAACTTTTCAATTTCCAAACCAAATATTACAAAAGAAAAATTCTTTAAATTCTCAGGTTTATCGATTCCTCGGTGAACAGTTAATCCAGAAAAGAAAAATATCTACGTAGAAAAGAAACCAGAAGAAGAAACCGGTATTCGTCTATCCCATCATTCCTCACCGTGGAATATGATCCACGTCACCGTAAGATGGCGGTTCAACGAAACCGAGAAGGAAAGCAATATTTCAAAGGTTAAAGGCGCAGGAGAGGGGATCTGCGAAATCTTGCGTCGCTCAAGGAACAAGACATTATGTAAAAGAGACGCCATAGGCGTCCCTCGCGGAAGACGGATAGCGTCGCTTGGCCACGACATTAATCTCGATCGATGCATGGAAAGTTTAGTGTTCACGCGAAAATCGGATCGGTAGATATCCGATAGATAAAGGGGCATGGTTTACGGGGTGAGAGCGTGGCCAACCCTCTCCACGAATCCTCCACTTGCGTGTAATATATTTTTATCACGTTTCCAGGCGCGGCTGCACGAGCTTTCTCTCCCCTACCGCCCCTAAATCATTTTTTATGATAGCCCCGCAGAAGAGGAAAATTTGTCAGAACGAAGGGGCGAGGTCCTTTAAATTTGCCGAAAAGTCGGCCCACGTAGATGCGGGGCGCACATACTCTCTCTCTCTCTCTCTCTCTCTCTCTCTCTCTCTCTCTCTCTCTCTTTGGTCTACTTTTGGGTTCCACGACTCCCAGAGGACGGCCGACGCGACTCCTTGAAATGAAATTCTGACTAGTGCCCGGGATCAGTCGTAAATCGAGCTGGATAGACGCATGCTCAAAGATATATCGAAGAAAATCGATAAAACGGATAAAACGAATGATGAGTTCTGGATCGAGTTGTAATTGCTTATTGTATATTACACATAACACATGTAAATATGTTAAAATCCGTGTTTGCTTATTTAACATCCACTAATATATATATATATATATGTATTGTATATCCACTTTTTCAGAAATTTTAGTTTTTACGAATAATATTTTTTATTCATATCGCTGAATCTTTTAAATCGGTTAATTATAAATAAACAATAAACCATCGTATGTATTTATATACAGAGTTCTACACGCTAAAATAAGCGGAAGAAAATCATTACGAACTTGTATAATTGCATAATCAATTGTCGAGTTAATTCGAATAAAAATATTGCCTATATATTATGACACGTGAAGAAGAATCAGTTCTTAAATTTCTGGATAACTGTAGTCGAGCGCTCTATGCGGATATTGAAGTTCGATATAGAATATATATGTATATACATATATATGTAAGTATATGTTCGATGAATAATGTAAAGGATTGGAGGGCCACGAAATAGGGCGGTCGAATGATAAAATTAGGGGCTAGATTGACGTTACGTGACTTCCTTACGATATCTTTGTCGAGACTTCTCGAGGATTAAGTTTACGAGGTTGGGATACAGGGAATACAGATATTTTTGAGGAGAGTTGCCAGGGGGAGGAACTTTGTGAATTATTGGATCAAGTTTATAGGTAGATGAGAAGTCACGCGCGTTTGTAGTTGCTTCGTATGTGTGATGGAAGGTTCCCCTCTTCTCTGTGTTCACTGATTCTCATTTGAATTGCGATTCTTTCGAGTCGAGATTTTTTCCAACGGAAAAAGAATTATTTAACTGTAGATATATATTTTCTATATTCGATTTCACGTAAAAAAACGATTCAAACGATTGAATTAAAATTTTCTCAAGAAGAGAAAAGATTGATCGATTAATTACGAAGGATGATATAAATTCGTAAATTTTGCAATTAATATAAAAAAAAAGAATTTAAAAAGTTTCGTCTTCAAGCTTCATATTTTGCACGATATTTTGTTATATATAATTATAATTAATATCTCTTATTATACCACTAATTGAATGAAATATAAAAAATTTTCCTTTCCCTTCAGATGCGCGTAGAATAATTGCTTATCACGATTTTATTTCAACCGTGAAAAAACGTAATATCACGTTAGCGGCAATTAATATGTTAATATTTCATAGAAAGGGTAATTTTTTTTTAATTTAATTAATTGAACTGATATATAAAAAAAAAAATACGTTAATTGACGAATTACCATTTTCGCGATAAATCGATACGAATTTGTATCGCATATAATTGTATGCTTAAATTTTATTGCATCTTCTACAGATTAAATTTAATCGTTTCATAATTGACAAACGGAAAATAAGCATGGAATGGAATCGCGTGCGTTTGTCGCACTTTAACTAGATTAATCGAGAAACACGATCGCGCGTGTTCGTGATGAAACGATCCTATTTAAAGAATATAAATTCCAATCGCTTCGATTTTCCAAGTAATTACAGCTTACACGTTCATTTCTGTTAAGCGAAACACAATCGCAATTAAAATTGGTATTTATTCACTGCAATACTCCGCTCGACTAATCGGTTAACACGGAAACGGTTTATAAAAAAAAAAAAAAAAAAAAAAGTACAAAAAAATATTGCATCGTGTTATCGATATTCTCTCCCTTCTCACAGTTGCGTATCATTAATTATACAGATAAATTTTACAAGAATCTACAAGTACCATTCGTTCCCTCGTATCAGTGTATTATCAGAAAACACTCGAAACAACGAATTGGCAAGAGAATCGCCAGGAAGGAACGATGAAGGAAAAAAAATCAATTCGTTTCAATACAATCTCCAACCCAATTAACACTTCTTCTGTGGATTACAATGAACAACAAACAACTCAACTCCTTTCCAAGAATTTATTAAAACCAGAGAGACACGATTAATTTTCTTCTTCCTCCATTTCGATCGTTTAATCTCGCTTGATAAAAGAAAGAAAACAACGTAAAAATTAAGTTCCTGCTCCCACGAACCATACGTAAACGTAACGTGTTTCGAGAGGATATTACAAGTTTATCGATAATTTCCGAAAAAATATCCCATCGATCAAAGCGAAACTCGTTCGAACGACGAAATCAACCCAGTTTCGAGGAATATGGGGGGAAACGACTAAACGACATAATCGATCGACGTGTTTTTCAAAGGCGCAAGCGTCCAAGGGGTGCAGCCTCTCCCCTGGGCTCGAGGGAGACGTCGTGCACGCGAAAACGCGACGCATTTTATTACACATAATAATAAGTTGCGCGTAATCGTCCGTATAAGCCCTGGTAACCACCCCTAATCGTGATTCCGATGATTATTGCGCCGAGAGATAGCGGGCGCCATTTTAGCGGAATTAATCGTACATGGCAAACTGCGATTACCGTTATTAAATTATGGCCGGGTATATCTGGGTATTGATAGCAAACGATAGCCGGCCGTACGTATGGAATTAAACACACGTAAACGCGTCCTTTATATTATATTTCACATCGTGATCCGTGAAACATAAAGGTATGTATTAATAACATTACATGACCAGGGCTAACGACGACCGCGTTGTCGAAAATGTTTCCAAATCCCCGCAAAGCCGGATAATGGACTCCGTTTGGACACCGGGGGAGGGGGAGAAACCTCGTGTCCACGAATGTTAAAGCTCGATTTATTTATAACGCTTTAATCCCGTCTTGGCCGTTGAATCGACGATTCGATTATTAGGATAATTGCACTTTATATAAAAACACGTTCGTTTACTGGATGTAATAATAAATGAGAAGTATTTTTTAGAATCTGAAGATAATATTCATTTATTAGCATTATTATCGTTCTAATATTCGATATCGAAATTAGTTTCTGAAATATTCTTCAATTACTACATGAAACGTTTTGTATATTGACCTGATTTCAGTAATAAATATAATTTAGGGTGATGAATGTGAAATTTCGTATAATGAGAAATATTTTAGGAATCGAACATAACGATAAATTACAAATTTTATTCTTATACGTTTCAAATGAATTTTAACACGAAATCAGTATCTGAAATATTCTCCATTTATTATGAAACGTTTTATATATCGACTTAATTCTAGTAAATAATAAGTATTATAATGAGAAATATTTTAGAAATCGAACACAACAATAAATACGTAATCGTTTCGAATGAACCTTAAATCAGTTTCTGAAATATTCTCCATTTAAAACGTTTTGTATATTGACCTAATTCTAATAATATAATTTAGTATAATAATAAGTATAATTTAATGAGAAATATTTTAGAAATCGAACACGACAATAAATACGTAATCGTTTCGAATGAACCTTAAATCAGTTTCTGAAATATTCTC
Organism: Apis laboriosa; assembly: GCF_014066325.1. Classification (NCBI taxonomy): domain Eukaryota; kingdom Metazoa; phylum Arthropoda; class Insecta; order Hymenoptera; family Apidae; genus Apis; species Apis laboriosa. The sequence continues at coordinate 7,135,832 of NW_025224135.1, forward strand.
CATTTAAAACGTTTTATATATTGACCTAATTCTAATAATATAATTTAATATAATTTAGTATAATAATAAGTATAATTTAATGAGAAATATTTTAGGAATCGAACATAACGATAAATTACGAATTTTATTCTTATACGTTTCAAATGAATTTTAACACGAAATCAGTATCTGAAATATTCTCCATTTATTATGAAACGTTTTATATATCGACTTAATTCTAGTAAATAATAAGTATTATAATGAGAAATATTTTAGAAATCGAACACAACAATAAATACGTAATCGTTTCGAATGAACCTTAAATCAGTTTCTGAAATATTCTCCATTTAAAACGTTTTGTATATTGACCTAATTCTAATAATATAATTTAGTATAATAATAAGTATAATTTAATGAGAAATATTTTAGAAATCGAATACGACAATAAATACGTAATCGTTTCGAATGAACCTTAAATCAGTTTCTGAAATATTCTCCATTTAAAACGTTTTATATATTGACCTAATTCTAATAATATAATTTAATATAATTTATAATAATAAGTATAATTTAATGAGAAATATTTTAGAAATCGAACACAACGATAAATTACAAATTTTGTTCTTATACGTAATCGTTTCGAACGAACCTTAACGCTTAAATCAATTTCTGAAATATTCTTCTTTACGCGTGAAACAGTTGGTATTGGTTCCGGTAGCAACAACGGGCGATTAGGGATAGGTAATAGAACGAAGACAACTAAGGGAAGTCCGAGTTTCGTTGATTATGAAGGAACAGCGTGGCGATTGCCTCGAACTCGGCCACGATTGACCGTAGAATGGAATGCACGATAATTGGGCTGGCCTAATTGTATACGTCTCGTATGTTTGCGAACGCGTGCACCGCCACTACGGTTGGGCTACGAGGAATCGACTCAATCAGAGAGTATGCAGCCATGTATAAACCTATTCATTCTCGTGGCTTACGCGCCACGTTCGTCGCCGCCCGTGAATATCGTGCAAGGTTAACCGCAGAGAACGGGACGTTAACAAAATTAAATTTTCATCGGATTTCACCCTCGATGCGAAAATCTTATCTTATCAGATATAAATTTTTATGCAAATTTATTTATTCATTTATTTATTTTTTTGCGAACGAAAGAAAGATAGAATCTAATTAGAGATTTGTTCCACGAGTATAAATATCAAATTAAATAAATAAAATGAATATCTTTTATTGATGCAATACGAATATTTCTTTGCGTACAATTTATTTGCGCGATTTACGTATCGATACACGAATCATAATTTTCTCGAATTAAAGGTATCGTCCCTCCCTTCGAGTTCACTAATTACAATCTTAATCTTACTTCACACGTGAATAGACAGGATCAACAAGTTGTACTGTTGTTGGTTTTCCACGTGTGCGTGTGTTTGGATTGGATTTGGAGTTAGGTTTGACTTGGGGTTAGATTAGGTTGAAATTGGGTTTGAAATAAGTTAGAGTTGGGTTTGGTTTGGATCTGTGTTAAACTGAAATTAGGTCCGAGCCGAGTTTGGATTGGTCTCTAGTTAGGCCAAGCTTTGCTAGATTAGGCCTAAATTGAGTTACATATAAGAAATAGATTTGGATCGCGATGTCTTATCGTTTAATGCTGAATTCTGATTCAGATTTGTCATAAGTTTGGGTTTCAACAATACAAAATTGAATTTATTACAAGTCTTGGATTAGCCAGGATTCGTTTATCCATATATTTTATTTCAAAATTCAGAGATAATTGGATCAAGTGAAATGTAAGTGTATTGTAATTAGCAAATATACATGTAATACATATAAATTAGCATTTGACTCTATCAACTTTTACTTAAGCTCTTTCGATTGTCGACATTGAAGTATACAAGTTAGAACAATATCCTTTAAACCGGTCTTACGATCGACCAATGAACCAGAAATTCTTTCTTACTAGTCACACCACTATCTAACACGGATCTAACCTAAAGTTAACCAGTCAAGTTTGTTCAGGTTTCTTAGAATTCTTCAATTACATCATCACAAGCGAATTTTATCTTCGATCGTTATCGACGATCAACAAGCAACGATCCCACAAGCAAGAACTTGTTTCTACATCGAGACTTATCGAAAGACTCAAGAAATCTGGAAATTTGTAGGTCAATGAACTACTAAGGACGGTTTTTCATCCCGAAAAGTTTCACACTCCATATTTTAAAAAAAAGTGGCCGGAAGTTAAGAATAATCGTTAAAGAAGCGATACGACGAAAACTCGTGGACAAAGCTTCCAAAGGACTTTACGCCCTTGGTTCTTCTTCTTCCTTTTATTTTTTCACTCGAGAAATGATAGATGACTGGGCGTAATAAAATGGCGCGTAGTTAGTAGTCGCTTTATTTTATCGCGCGATGCAACCGCATCGAAAAAGGATGTAACACGCGAACCACGCTTTTTCGTACAATCTTTTTTTTTTCCTTTTCTTTTTATCCTCTTTCCTCGCGTTGTGTATTTAATGGAATCAGCGAAATAGCGAGATTGCAAAGAGAAAGAATAATTTGATATACGTGGAAGGAGATGCAGGTGTTAAGTTCAATGCCGCATGACATAAACTTGGAATTTTTCGCTATACTTTTTCTTAATATTACGCAAGCGGTGAAAAATACTAAATTTGAAAAAATATTTCGTCCCAACAATTATAGAAATATACTTCGAATCATCCCCCAGTTCAATCTTCGAAGATAAAATTTTTAATTTACGATCTCGATATAATTATCATCGGAAAAAGTGCATACGCATCATCCCATCCCTCTCCATTATTCTTATTGACAATACACCGAATACATTGAATGAAGCAAACCTATTTCTCCTTTGCTTTTTCCAAAGCTTTCCCATTTCCTCTCTCGATCAATCGCGAAAATAAACACGTTAATTACCACGAACTGACAGGTCGGCTTCGACACTGACGTTGAAACGTTGCATACCCTTTTCTTTCTTGGATAAAGCAGGATCGATAATGAAAGTAACACGATTGTTCGTGACACGTTTCAAAACGGGAGGGGAAAAAAATAATAGATGATCGTTAATAAAAGTCGTGTTGTGGACGTGCGATTAGCGGCTCGCGTGGTTGTGTAATTAGCCGCGTTTGTTGTCTCCGCGAGCGAATAATAATAATAATAATATCGGTCGGTGGAAACGAAGAATTTTACGTAACGTTGCCTGTTGATGATACAACTGTGACAAACTGTGGCGATTTCTTCTCGTTTTCGAAAAATTCGATTCGATTCGGGGGAACGATAACGGGGGAGAAACGGCGTAAACACGCGAGTGTTATACGTTGAATGATCTCGAATCACTGCGAAAGCATTAACCGACTCGCTTTTGTGCTTTCCACGCGACGCTTCTATTCAATTAACAAATCCTCTCCCGATGCAATTATTGCTTCGCTAAATTCGTATGCGTGACACACCGAGCTTTGTTTGAAATTCTGGCAAACTGCTTAAATTATTCAAATTCCATGCTCGATTTGTTAATTATGCATTCGTGTAAACGCGGCCCCCAAATAATTTATTAGACCGTCACAAGGATCACGGATCCAGGGAATCATTAGATATATATATATATTTTTGTTAGAATTAGGGATTATATATTATGTTGCAGAATGTGTTAAACTCAATGTATTGAACGAACGAGGTTCATTTACGAAATTATGATTGTGTTGAAATTATCGTATCGACGATAATTCGATTATATTTTTCGACGGTGTGAATTAGAGTCAGAAATGAATTAAGGAACGTAAGTAGGGTTACGATGTAATAAAAATATCATAGAATAAAATTTTATACACGATTTACGCGTAATTGGTTATTACTATTTTTTACTTTTCCAACTTGTTTTGATTACAAGTTGTTCTATACGTGCATATACAAATATTAATTACGGGCTAATTATGATCAAAACTTCCGAACTAAATTTCGTTTCACATAAATGAAATTGTTGGCAAGAGTTAACTTCTCCTAAGATATACATATTCTGCGTTACAAATTTTACGATATTATATTAGCATATAAAAAAGAACATGAGAAATGAATACAAAATTAACGTCCATAAATTACTATCGTCGTACTTTTTTTGTTTATTGACACATGTATAATCAATAGAGATTTTATTATAAATCTCGTTCAATCCGTTACACGATGTTGAATTTAATCGTTCAAGTAATATACAATATTTACATAAATTTAGAATGATTGTCAATCGAATTTAGTTTTAAACAATTCATACACTTTCCTCATCTCAAATTTCTTTCCATTTCTCCATAATTATGTGATAAAAAGACCACATCACACCCGTAATTTATAAGACAACACGTTCTCATTCGCGATGTTCTAATGGTATCCGAGAACAAATCCCTGATAAGCTACGTCTCTCCCGTATATTAGATCCGGAAATTCCGCTCCGTTCCTGCTCTGAATCTCATCGCGTGAAAATTGGAAAAGTTCAAAGCGACCGTCAGCATTGACGCGCGCGAGGTTAGAAGAAAAGAAAACCAAACCTAGCAAATGTTCGGTACAAAGGCGAGAACAGGTTAGAACGAACGCTGGATCGACCGAATAAAATAGAAAAAGAAAGAAAGAAAGAGAGACGAGAACGAAAAAGAGGAAAATGAGAGAGAGAGAGAAAGAGAGAGAAGAGAAATCGCAGAAAGACGGTCCTCCCATTGTTCTTGCAGCCGAGGGCACTGTTCGATTTCACGGTTTATGTAGAAGAACGGGGCCCGTGGAACGAATCAATTGCGTGAAAGTATGCACCATGCCGGTCTCTTAATATGGCGGTTCCCTGAATGCTGATACCCTGATGACTCTTATAAAGCATCCTAACCTGGGGGCTCCTTTGCCTTTACACCGTTTTCCCGCGCGTGAGAGAGAGAGAGAGAGAGAGAGAGAGAGAGAGAGAGAGAGAGAGAGAAGCGATTCGAAGGGGCGAATCGAATCTTCCGCTTCCACTGTGTCAGCTCCAACTTGTTACTCGATCAAGCCGGTATAATTACGCTTCTACGGACTGGGTGGATGCTTCGAAGCGATCGGTTACCGGTCTCGCCGGTATTTCCATCGAACACCTTTAAAGTTCGCCTTTTGGGGAACGATGGGATGGATGGGGGTAACTAACTCTCGGGCGAAGAACGAGGCACGAATACGTAATATTCTATATAGATATAGAGATCAGTGACAGATGATTCGAAGTTACTTTTATGATTATGTTTATAAAAAAGAGAAGAATTTGAAAAATTTGTGATATCGTAATAAAAGTTTTATTCTATGAAATTGAGACGCGTGATAATTATTATTTTGTTGTACGTTGATCGAATGCGAATGAAGTTAAAAACGATTCTTCATTTTTATCCACGCCATTAATATCTTTAAAAATTAGCAACGGACGATCAATCATCCCTTCGTAAATCTTTGTTCTGCTCATCAGAAAGTACTTCTTATTCGGTATCGTGTGGATAACAACTTTCTTCTTCTTCACGAATTCTCGAATAAGTTTAATGTGTCTCGAGCTCGAGGAATGCAACGGCTCGTCGTTCCTCCCCTCTTAGGGGAAGGGAAGAAGAATCAGAATCCTTATTTCCGCGAGAAAGGCAGCATCGTGTCTCGATTCTTTACAGAGGATGTCGTCGAATGGCGACTGCGACTAAGATTGCGACCAAGTGTTTCGAAATTCTCGACAAAGATAAAAGAAACGCGTTAAAGATCCCCTTTTCTTTCTCGAGCGTGGAATGAAGAGAGATAGAGAGAGAGAGAGAGAGAGAAAGAAGAATTACGAATGCTTGACGGTTCCGTTCAACGGTTTTCGTATAACGTAACCGCGTTTGAATGATTCTTGGGATACAAATGGACGTAAAAACTTTCTCGCTGCAAAAAGAATCACGATTTACGAGCAAGCGGCGGCAACACATGGACGACGACGATTTCAATACCAGAAAGGGAAATCCTTTTTAAATCATCTACCTACTCATGAGAGTGCTTCTTCATTTTTAGATAATGCGAGGACGTATGAATTACCGATATAATGCTTAACGTTGCTATTCTTAAATTGATAACAGCAAATAAAATATTTTCCTAAAATTCTAATTCTCTAATTTCCCAAGTACATAAATTTATTTTAGAAGTGATCCACAATCTAGTTGATAAATATAATGATATTTCACATAATTATTCCATTCTTCGAAGGAATATCGATTGTTCAAGCAGAAGTATAACGAAAAAGGATCGATTAACCTAACCTATTACCAACGACCATTCGAACTCTTAAAGAAATTTGTCAAATAATATCTCAAACTTTGCAATAATCCACGCGATGAAACGCATACACAAACGTGGACAAACGTGTACACGAACGACTGATCCAATTAATCGTGGACAATTGAACTTAATAGCCGGCCCTCGTTTGGCTTCAGAAACGAATTATCCTCCCCGACGGAGGATGGATCCCGGAACGAAGACCCTCACAGCCGATCTTCTTTCAACGAGCCGCCCACGGTCGCGACAACGATGACAACGACTTATCGAGCCTGTCAACGACTCCGTTACACACGATATAGGCAATTAGTTCCGTCCCGGTGCGCGCTTATTAATTAACCGTGGCCCCTTCCCTCTCCTCCCCCTCCCCCCTCGCCTTCTCCCAAAGGCATTTAGTCGAACCGAGATCGAATCGATATCCGTGGTCACCCGTGTCACGTTGCTCACGCATTTTTTCCACGAGAGTCCATCGAGGCAATCCCTAGGGGGGATACGGGTTGGCCGCGCGGTAAAGGGTTCGGATTAGGGGAGTTGGTTTACGATGAAAAGGGGAGATGGAATTCGAGCGAGTGGAGTGAAAGCGACGGTGAGATTTTCTTCTTTTTTCTTTTTTTTTTTTTTTCCCTTTTTAACGATCTTTCGAAACGATAGATCTTGATCGAGTTTGATAGAGTTTGAGGAAGTAGAGAATAAACGAAGATTGTGAATATCATCGGATAGTTTGTCGTAAGTGTAAATTTATTGAAATGATCAGTTGAATTGAAATTAAATAAAATTTTGCACGTGGGAAAGGTTGAAAATTGTTCTCCTGGCTAAAGATTTATTTATATCAAGGAGTTTAAGCTCGTATAAATGGAGTCGATCGATAAGAAAGAATTCAGTTAATCGAGATAATTTATTAAAATTTAATTCCGACAAATGGAGTTTTACCGAGGATGAAAATTATTCGAATTCGATGGAGCGAGTTAGAAAATAAAGAAGTGGAAAATAGAGAAATATAAGGCACGTGGATGGGATATTGTATACTTATAAAATGAATGGATATGACAAATCTTAATTCTACAACAATTTATGTTGTTTGAAGAAATCTGTAAGATATATTATTATGCTTCTCACGTGAAACGTGATAAGAAGATAACGTGAAAAGAAAAAATTTAAATTTTTGAAACGAAGGCAATATAAATTAATCACTGTATAATATTTTATCTTTAAAATATTTTATAACGTTTGAAAGTTTGTGATACTTAATACGTTAAAGCATATCGATCTTGTACAGTCTAAAATACTTGAAGTCTTGTTCTAAACTGTTTATCTCGGCTTTTAAGAGTTATCTTTGACATGTAAATTGAGATCGAGCTTCTAAATTAAGCCAGATAAAATAAGAAAAAGAAAAAAAAAAGTAAATTTTATTAAATATAAAATCTATGATAAATTGAGATCTTTAAAATTTCATATCGTTTTTTTCGAAGAAATTGCAAAAACTATTTAATTAACGTTTTTATTCATTTTCTACGATATTTTAATATCCTTTTCGTGATGGAATTTAAACTCATTTTCGAGGTTTATCTAATAAATTGGTTATCCCTTTTACAAAATTTCTTCGGATTAATTTAAAAAGAAAATCATAAGAAAAATTTAAAATAAATTGCTAGGTCAAAATCGACGATAATCATCAATAATAAAACAAATATCGATTTTATTTTAAATTAATCAATAAAATTATTTTAATCAAAATAATTATTACACGAAAAGAAAAAGTTTTTCAATCTAATAATATGCTCATCCAATCCATCCAAATATTTAAATTACATTTTCTCAAAAAAAAAAAAAAAAAAAAAAAATCTCTCTCTCTCTCTACCAAAAAATCTCATTCTGCGTTTTTTGATATACCATTATACATACAAAGGGCGTTTATCCCGTGGTCGATTGTATTCCCCCTTCTTTCCCCATCCATTCTACAAAGAGAACAGGAAAATTTGTTGTCCAATACTAGTTTTATCTCGATTCGTATTCGTACATAGAATTGTTCCTCGAAAAGGAAGATGAATTCATGGGGGCCGTTTCCAAACCGATTTTACCGGATATCTAACGAATCAATATTTTTCCTTCCGTCGTAATATTTCTTCCTCCCCTCCCCCCTTTCACATACGCAATTTCATTTTAACGTTATACACTTACAGAAAGATTTCCAGATTATCCCGAATCCTGGCAATCCCTTTTGCTCAAAGGCACGAGATTTCTTGGCTAAATCCAACGTTGGATAAAGAATCTTCAAAGCTTGCAACTTGATTCGTGCAATATTTTCCAGTCTGTCTTAACCATTGTTGCTATATAGATATCAAATAATCCATATAAATAATTGCACGAAACCAAAAAAAAGAAAAAAAAAAGAAAAAAAAAAGAAACATTCTATACGACATTTCGTTCGATTCGAATTCTCGTTTATATAATTTTATATTATATTATTTTATTATATTATATTTATTATTATATTTTATTATATTATATTTATTATATTATATTTATTATATTATTTTATTATATTATTTTATTATATAATTTTATTATATAATTTTATATTATATTATATTATTTATATGTTTGGTAAAATGCGTGGTAACATAGATAATCGTGAATCACTCGCAGAAAATGAAATAAATTCGAATGTGAAGAGAACTATCGAGACTTTAATAAATGTCATAGGTAATGGCTTATTCTTTTGTGCTTATTCCGAATGGCCATTGACGTAAATTAACGTGCGATCAATCAACCCGAAGAAGAGGTTACAACCCTCGGATTCTGTTCATGGATAAATATATACAATCTCTCTATCCGTACATGGAGCAATGGATAAATGGATGTTGAGCAATGTAGAGAAAGTTGCACATTGAGGTTTCGATCATAGCTTCCTCGATTGTGTTTCTTGTTTCTCCGTTCCTCGAGTTCAACTTTAAGATTAGATGCAAATTATCGACGTTGATAAGTTGCCCGTGACTGGAGCGTGGGCTGGAGACATTCTTTATTTCATCGCTTTTTTTGTCGTTTAGAACAGGTTTCCCCGTGAAATTTGAATTACATTTTTCCTTTCAAATAACGATCGATCAACGATCGTTTCCTCCCCTTACCTTGAAATCTAAATCTAAATCTAAAAGAAAAAAAAAAAAAAAAAAAAAAAAAGAAAAGAAAGAAAAAACGATCGCTTCTACAACAAAATTTATAAAATTCCACCTCTCGTTCGTTGTTCATCGCTAACGAGCCAGGCCATTGGCGCTACGAATGTAAATCGCCGTTTCCTCGTTTTTTTCTTAAACCTTTTATCGAGATCCTTAAATCACCGAACGAAATAGAGTTTCGACGTGGCAGGAAATTTCACCTTCGTCGAAGACGTTACGTAAATAACGAAGAGAACGAGCCAGCAAGCGGGGCCAAGTTATGGCGTCCCCGATCACTAGTCCAACTTTTCTACTCCCCTCCCCCTACTCTCTAAACGATAAGAAATTCATTTCCATTCTACGACCGTTTCGAATCGCGCCGATTTTTTTTCGCCTCATTTATCCGCGGATATATAACCTCCCCCGAAAGGAGGGAGGCTTAAAAGGAATAGAGAAAGAGAGAGGGGGAGAGAGAGAACGCGAAAAACGTACTCGAATCCTCCGTTCCCTTCAGTCGCGATGCGATCGACGGAGAAAGAAAGAGAGAGAAAAGGAAGGAGGAGAAAAAAAGAAAAGGAGGGGAAGAAGAAAAGGTGACTCTCCCCCCTCCCCCGTTTGATGTCCCTTATCATAATCGAGCACGCAATTATAGAACAAAAGGATTCCGTAGGATGTAGGACGACTTTGTTCGAAGTTTAAAGAAGAGGATTTCTTTCATCTTTGCGCCGGCGATCCGACGAAAGGGGAGAGCCCTCGTTGCATTGTTTGGAACGTTCTCTCCTGCGAAGGGAGGGAGAGGGATGATGGCGGAAATAGCGAACGGAAGCATACAATGATGAAACGCCACCGTCAACATCGGAATACACTTTCAGTCCGGTCTTTGACGCCGCTCGATCCCCGACTATCCGGGGTTGGACCCCGATCAGCGGCCGGGATACGACAGAGGGGAGGGTGGACGCTTTGTTGCTGTTAGAAACGGGTGATCTAAGAAACGATATCGGCGGGGAGAGGGAGGATTTTTCTTTGTTCTCGCTTTCGTTTTTCTTCCCGGGGATTAATGCATCGGCCTATTGTGGACGGGAAGTTTGGAATTGGCGTGTAGAATTGTTGTTCGGAGGAGGGGGTGGAAAGAGTAAAGGGGATCGTTTTGTAAGTTACGGTAAGTTAAGGGATTGTATTGTGAGCAATGATAATAAGAGGATAAATGGATAAATGAAGTAAAGAAGGATGAAATTTTTGGAAATTTATGCTTCGATTGAAATCCATTGGATTTTTCAGATTTGTATATAGTTAAGATTGTGATTATAATTCTTCTTGCAGGATACATCTTACACGAATCGTTTCTCATTAATGCATCTATTTAAAGAGAAATGAAGGAAACTAAGTTGCTCGTCTAAACTATGTCGCAACATTTGCCCTCACGTTAAACGCTCGAAATGGCATTCGGGATCCTTCTTCTTATCTTTGCCTTAGAGATCTCGTAAACTAAGAACATCTTCATCGTGGCAATAAAGCGGAAGTAGCGGTATAGTAACTCACGAGACGAGTATTGAAGTTCGTGTAGCAGGTGTTGCGTTACAGGTTCGAACGAGTGATCGTGTAGTGGAAGTTTGTCTTGCGATCGTTAATGCAAAACGCAACCAACCCTCCCTCAGCCCCTCCTCTCCCCTTAATTTTCGATCTGAGTAAAAAAAAACCTGGTCCAAGATATCCAACGCGTTCTCCCATGTACGAATAAAAAAACGGATAAAATGGTAATTGTTTCATCTATAGAGGAAGTCGGTCGATAGAAGCAAAATAATGGAATAATTAGTTCGAAGGGTATTTAGAAAATCTCGATACAATGGATTAAGAAAAATATTGAAAAATACTTTTTAATACAAAGATCTTTCATCGAAAAAATCAAGATTGAAAATTTGTCGAATATGCATGTCTCGTATAATTGCCATAATTTTAATAATTCAAACGATAGATAACGAAATCATGTTTGTTTAAAAAGCTTCGCACTGTCTCTATTTGTGAATCTCGATACATAAATTATCATTTTATCACTTTAAAACTCTATTGGAAAAAAAATGGTCGAAACACGATTATCGACTTAACTTGAAAAATATTATAATTCGAAGGAAAAAGCGAAGAAAGAAAACGCTTCAAATTAATAATTGATATCAGAAGATGAGGATCGCGTGATAACGTTCATTACTATTCATTATTACAGCTAGGTTAAAACCTGATTAAATCGAAAGCAGGTCACAATTCTAGAATTCTACGAATTACGCAGTAGTTTTTAATCTTTCTCTATTTCTGATTTCTATGTTCGATTCTAATTTGTCAGAATTGTAATATCCTCGTACAATTATAATTGTAGATAATAAAATCGTTATCAGAATTAGAAAAACGATAAAAATCGGACGACGAACGTTGCAGCAAACGTGATTTCTTTTCTTTTTTCTTTTTTTTTTTTTTTTTTTGGAGATTTCTCTTTTCTTTTCGCGATCAGAAATTGGATAGAAACGAAGTGGATCACGACTCGTTTACGAAAGTACATCGAATACGTTTTCCTGGGAACGAATGCTCGTAACGTGATTGCTTTTAATTATATCACGAGCGAGGATTTGAGAGTTTGTCCACGGAATTCGTGTGTGTGTTCCAAGCAACTATGATTGTGGGACAAAACAAATTGTGTCGTGTTTGCAAACAAGTTGCACAGTTGCTCGTAATTTTCGCTCTTATGCGTATTTATTAATACTTTCGTCGATAAAACGAGGAATTCGAAGATCGAAGCTATGAAATATTCCGCCAATTTGCTTATCTTTGAATATACCGATTTTGAATATAATGAAATTAGATAAATTGTTTGAAATATTGTAAGAAGGTAAAATAATAAGAGAGATTTTAGAATTTTACAATTCACTTTTTCATTCCGAATTAATTTATATTGTGACAAAAATAAAAAAAAAAAAAAAAAATGGAAAGAAGCGAACGTCTGAAATTTTAAATAAACTTGAAGACGATCAAAAGAAACGAAACGTCAAAGAAATTGGTTAAATTAAAATCAAATTACGAACTAAGATTGTCATTTATTGCAGATTCATTTATCTCTCATTGACTTGAATTCATCCATCAATCTTCTAAACTTTATACGAGAAATAAAGGAATATAACGATTTTAAAAAGGCGTTAAAAGTTCATAAATTACGCAAATGTCCATTATTGTAACGCGAGCCAGCATCTTATGTTATTGTTTTGTCGTTCGAACTAGAATGCTAGAATTTTCCCTAGAAGTGGTATGATAATTAATCACAAACTGTCTAAAATACTCTTAACAAATGAAAAGGAACGTACGTGATGCCAGTGGCAGGTAGAATTGAATCAAGTGAACGCGGTTCCTTTTCGATTCATCATAATTTATCTTAGTTTTATATACGAATTCTTCAAATTGTCCCAATGCCGCTGCAGAGAAACTCGTTACAAGAATAAGAGTGCTTGATGGCATAAGAACGTTGGAGAACATTGATTTTTAGCCTCAGGTTTCATCTTAAGGACGTCTCAAGTTTGGGACAAGAAAAGCCAAGATTGCTCATTTTTGTAGCTCGAAGACCGACCAAGTCCTTGGATCGGTTTTTTCGAGTCGATGAGCGAGCCATTAAAGGTAGATAACGCTTTTGTAGAAACTTTCAAATGGAAAGATTTCGAATAGAAAGGAATCAAATTTTCGATAAAATAACATTCGATAAAATAATTTTTAATTAATATTATTTGTTACATTCCGACTCGTATTATTTATAACTTTATAAATATAAGAGAGTGATTCCACTTCAAATTCCAAGTTTATTTATAATTCAAACACGATTCCGATTATTTTTACTTTTCAATATGAAAATGTCGTATCATTCTTTGATTCTCGAGAAGAAATCATTTTATGGCAAACAATATTCGTATCGCAATTTTCACGATCATTAACAAAGTCATAGTGAAAGACGTTTAATTATTTCGACGAAAGATAGAAGATCTTTTCGCGAGAAGAAAGCCTTCTCAGTTTTTGTACATAACAAATACTTGAGCCGAGTAATTATAAGCATTGTTGTAATAATGAAGAAATGAAAAATCCATGACAAAGGGAAATGAATATGATAATACGAACGTTGAATTAAATAATTGGATGTTTATTTAAACGTGATCGCATTTCTTAAACATGTTTACACAAAAGAATTTAATCCTTTGTATCATTTTTAAACTCATTCGAGAACGAGTTTGAAATTTCTCGAGTCGAATAATATTATCTTTCAATTCAAAACTCGTTTTTTTCTTTCTTTTTTTTTTTTACAACTTTTCCACAACTAAATTCTACGATAAAACATTCTTTATCGATAAAAGGAAAAGATACGGGAGAAAATAGGAAAACCGAAAGTGGGTCAGTAGTTTAATCCGCAATAATTAAACAACTCGACGATAACGTAACGTTCATCGGTCGGAAAAGAGAAAGAGAGAGAGAGAGAAAAAAAAAGAAATAAAAGAAGGAAGGAACGAAAGTCGGTCAGCTAGACACTAGTTTAATTCCTATTAATTAAATAACTTGATAATAATGCAACGTTTATCGATGAAAAAAAAAGAGAGAAGAAGAAAGAAAGAAGGAAAGAAAATCGGTCACGATAATTTAGGGAGTGAAAAGAAGAGCGCGTGTCAGAAAGAGAGAGAGAGATGAAAAGATGAGAAAGGGTCGGCTTATGTAGATCGATTGTATATGAGAAAAGGTACCTGATGTTATTTAAAGCGATATCACGTGTTGCAAAGGGAAGAGAATTTACGTAGAAACAACATTGTCCTCGTGTAATTAAACGCAACTTCGCTTTACCTTAGAATAGGTGGATCATGGGATGCAAGGGTGTTGGAAGTATGGATGGTACACGTAAGGGGTTGACACTTCTGCAACTCGTTCTGTATTGAAATATAATTGGTTCGCCCACGGCGTTAATCTTTATTGATTCATACCGGTTAGTTGGGGCAAACCGGATGCATAAATAATGACCGAAGAAATAAATAGTCTCGATGGAACAATGGAGAATGTTATGGAGGTCGTCTTGCTTCCTTCTACGATCAGTTTAATGTAAACTAATCGTTTGCTAATTTACTTATATTTATTATCTCTCGTTATCTCCTATTTTGAGATAGGAATAGATTGGAAATAAAAATAAGAAACAATGTCTGTACATAAACAAGCAAGTTTGAGTTTTACTCGAATATGTTTGCATAGAAACCAAATAAAGATAAAAGAAAACATAGTAATAATCAATTCGTTTCTTAACTTTCGTTAAATTCGTATTTCGTAAACGCATATCTCGAGACCAAATCTTCCATTTTTCATGTAATTCTTTCACGAAACGAAATCGCGTTTGTGCTCGTGACATAAATCGACAGGTGTTAAACGGGATTTGTTACAACACGAGCGACGAAATCGAAACTTTATTTTCGAGCTTTGCATCGTACAATAGAGGGTGGTACAAGAATCGTAGGGCGATGATTGACGCTTTTAGAAAAGATTTCTTGCGATCAGAGGCCGACTGACAGACGGAAGAAATTCGGCTCTGAAACGCTTCCTTCTTTTTTTTTTTTTTTTTGAAAGCACTCGAACCGGGGGAACTCGAGGCGAAGAAGTAATAAAGAACCTGTCGAGAATTTGGCGGCCATTCTTCTTCATTGGCGTACTCCATTTCCCGCGGTGCACCACTATCTTCCACGGTGATACCGGTTTCCAACCCCCTCCTCCTCTTTCCCCACCGATATTTCCTCCCTCGTTCTCTCTATCCCTCGCCTATCTCTTCCCTTTCATCTGCCCGCGCATCTTTTCCCGTCCGCCCGTCTCGTCCAAACTCGGATCAGGCCTCTTTGAATTTTCCGAGACGTCCCTCATATCTGTTTCCTCCTCCCAACGTTTTCCCTTTCACGAAAAACACGAGTACACGAGTCGTAGCGCACGTCACGGATCAGAAGAGAGATCGAGAACGTTGACAATAATGGAGAAATTGATCGAGAGGTATCTTATTATCCTATTATCTTTTCGAAACTTGACATGACGACATGACCCTCTGTGTATTATTCCAGATAGATATTTAGTTACGAGATATACGATATTGGATGATAAACTGTCTGAGGCAATTATATTAATTTAATATAACGAAAGATTATCAACGGTTTTAATACAATATAAAATAGGAAAGCAATTTTATTTAATCGAGATAGAAAGTATATTTGTATACTTGGCGTATAAATTTTAAAAACTCGCGAATAATTGAATTATTCGTGGATTAAAAGGCGAAAATTCAAATTAAACGTGACAATTGACAATTGACGTGACGTGTTCTATCTTCTATTAAGTTCATTTTCTTCACTCGGGTCGATTTTGCTGAAAATGTCAAACGAATCTCACGACTTATCTCCGAGACGGCATCCAACAATCTTTCTAACAGATATCCTCGGTCTGGATAAACGAGACGTCACTTTCTTAGGGACTGGAACACCTAGGAAATTAGGTGGAGCGGGTGGGAAATATTGATCCTCCGCGAGAAAGAAGAAATCTCGAGAAGGGGGGAAATAAGTCGGAACGAGATTTTTCGATTCTCAGAAGATATCGTGTTCGACGTTTCGAAAAGATGTGAGAACGAACTGACTTCTGCAATCAACTCATCCATTGAACTAATTGATCTACCAACATCCATTCACTCACAGTTGAACGTTTGAATAACTCTGTCCTCTTCGTCGCGTATTTATTTATCATGAGATTTCTCTTACACACCTCTCTATTCTATAATTTCATATCATAGAACAGAAAATTCAAGGAATATAGAAACGAAAATGTAGAAGAGATGTAGACTTCTCTTTACAAATTTTTTAATTGTTTTTCAATATTTGTTTCGCAACGAAATATTGGTTAAACAGAATTTACAATTCAAATTGCAAACAGTTCAATTTGCATGCACCGTTAACTAAAATTCAACTATCCCTTGGTGATTTCTCGATATTCGTAGAGTTTGTACACACATCTACGAAATCACCGATATCCGATGAAGTTGCCTGGCGAACAGTTCTATCGTGTATCGATAATTCTCTGGTAACAAAGCTGTGTACAGTTTGTCGACCAATATCTCGACTCTAAACTCTATACATTTTCATTAATTAATCATTCGTGTTAATCTGTATTTCAAATGTTAATAACACTTTGCAATCGGAAATCACAAACGACGTATAAAATTTATCTTGGAAATCGTCGAGTTAGAAAAAGATTTTCTCCATTAACTTTATCATTTATTCCTCTTGATAAATTCGAATACGATACGAAAATATGAACAAAACATGTAATTATTCAACAAGAATGTTCCTTTGGATTTATTATATCGAGGATCTTTTATCGTTTCGTTCGATCTTTCTTAAGAATAAAACAAGATTCTTTGTTTGTACTCGATGAATGTAATGTTGAACAATGTAGCTCGGTGACCTGCTTTTGAACTCTGCCTGAAAATTTTATAGCTTACAATGTGAGCTACATCACACAATATCGAATAACCTAAAAGTTCAGCTTAATGCGTTCAGCTTATGGAATATTACTTACTTTCCAAATAAATTTACTTAGCAATTTATCACAAATATATCCTTTCTTGTCTTGTACGAGGAAAAATAGATCGTATCAATTGTGTTGAAATTTTCGTTTTAAACGTAGCCAAGATGCACGTAATAAATAGAATAATTTTACCAAACTTATCCTTCACGTTATAAATATATAGTTCGTTCTAACACTAAAAAAGAACTTTTTTATCAGCAAAAATTCTACAAAAATTCGCAAAAACTGGAAAAATTTATCAATTTAATCACACGATTAATTGGATACACGTCAGGGAAACGAACGAGTTACAGTAGCATCGACATTCTCTTAACCGGAAAAACAGATTAAACAAATTTTTTCGGGGTCATTCGTTCGATTATCCACGAAAATGGTGTATCCGTAACGTTGCAATAACAGATCGACGATTTAATGGGTTACGTGTATATTAACGTGAGTTTCGATGGTGAATTAATCCGGCCATAACTGGTTAACTGGACGAAATAATATCTCAGTCGACGGAGACAAACGTGAAATGAAATCGTAATCGTGGCGTGGACGATGATTTCTTGATCGTCGAGCAATGAATGTTAATCGCTTCGAGGATGAATATTAAATTATGAATGCTAATTGTGAATAGCGATGAAGCGACGAAAGTGGCGAAAGGGAGGCAAAAGGGCGCAATTCAGTCACGAAGTCACGGTTGCGTTTCTGAAGAATAAGATTGGATTATCGATTCGATGAGGGATAATATCGGGAAATGAGAAGAGTCTCTGCTTGTTTGCCTTCTCCCGCTTGTTTGCCGGCAGCAAGTTTGAGGTATCCGGAATTGAGGTATGGTGGTAAACTTGATACGAACCGTTGAGTGTGGATCGAGGAACGTTGTTCGATGAGGAATTTAATGAGGATCGATTGAAGTCGTAACGACGAGGAACGTTCCATTAGGAATTGACGTGTTTATTGGTCCTTGATAACGCGGTGTTTCTTCTTCTTATTATTAAATCGTAAAGTTATTTTTCACAAAGTTTTTATTACTTTCTTTAAGTGAAGAGAATACGATGCGATTCCTGAGAATTGCCACATTCTTCGATTAAATACAAATTGATTCGAGGAAATAGAAGATTAAGCGATGAGAAAAATAAATAAACAGTGCCTCTTCTAAGGGAGAAACCACGGCAATGAAATTTCTTTGTACAATCTATTAAACTCGGCAACAAGAAGGGGATCGAATTTTAAAGAGGGGGAGAGGCGCGAACATTGTAATCCATAGCATTTATTAATAATTCAACAAGAATCCTTTAAATACATTTGCATTCTTCGCCTCCCTCATTTCTCATTTCCATTCTCCCAACCTTTATTTACACAAGCTTCCAATACCAGGCAACCACCACCGAGCCTCATACCTACAGTGATAAACATCGAAAACTCAACCGAGTTACATTGACTGCATTACTACGCATTCTACAGCAGAAGCTTACACACAAGATCAAAGTCAAGCTTTTTGCCTTCCGCAAATTACCTCCAGAATTACCCACGAAATACCGCCATACGATACGCTACCAATTCCAAACAACCGATCAAAGAGCACTACCCCGAAATCCCACCTGACAAATCTACCATGAAAATCGATAGGTAAAATGGGAACACCGATGCTATCTTTCCAAAAAGGATCGCCATAGAAACTAACGGTTGGATCGCTTTTAATACTCGGCAGAGCGAAGGTTAACGCGGTCTTTTGTGCGTTAATCAAATCCACCGGCGCTTCCAGCAAATATTCAATTTCGCTGGAGGCCGCGCGTAAAAGTTTCGGTGAGCGCGTACACTATGAGACGATCATTGGCACAATTCAGACCCTTTCGATTCCAGACACGATTAAATTCATTTTTCCGCGTATATAGAGCGTCTCAGAAGTTTTCTGGAGTGATTCTTCGTGCAAAAATGAGAAGAAAGAACAATCGTTTTCCCGTTTAACGCATTGTTTTCGAATATCGAGTTTGAAAAATTGTGAATTTTCAATTGAGCGGATACCAATATATGGAAAATTACTTTATATATTTTGGTTGCATTTGCAAAAATTCAGACACGTATTCTTTATATCGAATTAAAATTTTTTTAAATCGGAAAATATTACATCTTTTTCTCATCTTATTTCTTCATCTGCAATTATAAAACCATCCCCTACGAAATACTCTTTGTACTTGCGCTAAACGACGATGTATCTAGTCGTTAAAACGTGATAATTGAACGCGCATGCGCGTGCTCACGTGACCACACGAGCATTTCGCTCGGTCCAGGGGTGGAGGGATAATCCGTTTCCGGATTCTCGATGTTTAACACGCATTCGGTTCCGCGGAAGCGTGAAAGGGGCCGGACACGGAGCTTAAAAAACTTATCGTGCACGTTTTCTCCGTGATCTTTTCCGTTCCACGGTCGCTTCCGTTGTTCCGACACGAAGAGGGAAAAAGGTTCTCCTTTCACATAAACGGGCTTTATGCAGTTTATCTGCGCCCAGCGTGCCTTCGTCCATTCGTGTACACTACGTATCTCTCGGCCGAAGATGGGGAAAAGGAAGGTGGAAAGACAATCGAATGCCGTTCCAACAGTGGCTTTAATCCCGATATCGGGCCGATTCTTGAACTGAAATGTGAGAGGGAACGAGGGAGAGAACGGAGAGAGAGAGAGAGAGAGAGCTGGCTTTATCGACGATTAAGGGATCTTTTAAGCGGAGATCGCACACGGGAGTTGTAAAGAGACGCGTACCAAGCCTCGATGGCTACACCTGTTGATGCCATCGGTATATACGATGGCTTCGAGGGTTTTTTACCCCTCGTAAGGGTAGCGACGAGGTTTTTGCGTCCACTGTGAGAGACAGATTGCTGCGGCTCTTTGTTGGGCAAGATTGAAGTAGGGGAGTCGGATTGAAAGAAGTAATTGGGGTGTTGCGACGGGGAAGTTCTCTATCGCTGGTGCGGTTTTGGTATAAGTGAGGTTTATGGGGGACTAGAAGTCTCTGCTTAAATGCACACCTGCGCGTTTGTTTAGATTTGAATTACAGATCTCGTGTATTTATTGTCGGATATATATAAATCTTAATCGCAGTGCTGAAGTTTTGTCGTTTATTACAACACGATGGAAATATGTAATGTGTATATGTATTATAAAAAAAAAAAAAGAAAAAAGAAATAGATCGATTTCATAAGTTTTTTTTAAGTCTGTTTTTAACATTGATACAAACAAATTTTTCTCGAAATATTAATACTATATCAAACTATAAAATTTCTCGATAGAAATTTAAATATTTGTGGCAGATAATTGACAGTAAAATTTAAGCAAACTCAATTTAATTAATAAAGTAAATGATAAATGAAAATTGAATGAATTATATTCATTTTCTTATTCGAAATGGTTATATCTTGTATTATGATTCATATCTTAAGATCAATAACTTAATCGCGTATCTAATAGTTTATTTATCATAGGATTATTTCCATTGGAAATTAAATTTAATTTGATCAAAGTTGTCTCCTAAGATTATTATTATCAACATTAAACCTGTACACTCCTTTGTTTCCAGGCTCTATTATTATCATATCGATATATTATAGACTCATATTATAAACAACTATTGGAAATGCTTGGAATAGTATCTCTCAAGTTTCTATCGTGCTCATTAAAATGCAATTTAACGATATAATATAATAACCAAGATTCGATAGATTACGTCATATCGAAATAGGAATTTTCTTAGCTAAGCAGAATGTTTACTAAGCTCGTTTAAAAGTTTAATGTTATTATCGTTTACTAAGCCAAAAAAAAAAAAAAGAGAGAAAGACTATTGCAATTGATAATAATTACAACGAATTGATTCTCTTTCTTGATCTGCAATTTTTCAATGTTCAGGATAAAAATAAAACAAAAGGATTGAAATATATTTTGCAAATTGTCCTCTATTTCGAAAAATTTCGAATGTTTTTCGTATTTTTATGAATTGGTCAAATTAAAGTTTCATATCGAAAAATCAAAAACTTGCGAATTTTTATTAGGCTGTTCATTTTTCGATATTATCAAAATTGGACGAGTGTGGAAAATGTTTGGAAAATATGATGCCAATTTTCACGATAGGTAGTTTGGCGTATAAGTTTTATCGGCATCAATATCAATCTCTATAATTAAATCGCAAAATTAGGTTTTTTTATATTTATACACATTTTTTATATTTATATTTTTACACATATTTCATCTATGCTGAAAAGTTTTACACTTTATTTCTATTTATTTATTTTTTACAAGCGTGATATATAAACAGAAATAAAAAAAAAATTTATCGCGATTTTATAGAATATTTTATCTTTGAAATTAATATTCAAAAAGATATTAAAAAATATGGAACGATGAATGTTTGTATCAAGGTTAAAATTAACTAACTAAATCTCTTTCTTATATTCCTCTTGGCATAATATTTAAAATCTATTTATTCAATAATATTAGAAATAATATGCATACAACGACTAAGTAAAAAGAACTATCAGACTTTTTCTTAAATTAATTAAAAGGCTAATTAGTTAAATTAATTAAAAGGTTTCTCGCCATTATGAAAATTTTTACTTATTTTACGTTGTTATATTTTACAAGATTATCTATAGTAATAAGAAGTTAAAATATAAAGTTGGCAAACTTTTTCTTTTCCTTACTAAAAGCTAATTAACACAGTTCATTATAAGCAAATATTTTATAACATGTTTCAATATTTTTAATGCAATCAAAAATATTCGCTTTATTATTAAAATATGATCTATAAATACCAAGTATTTCAGCATTTATCGTGACTCGAATGTTTGTTAAATATTATAGAGAGCAAAAAAGTACAAGTTTTTACAAGATAAATTACTCTATGATAAAAAATGAATGAAATTCTTTCATTGTGCGAAAGAAAGTATAAGTCCATTGAAGACCATTTCAAATTTCCTCATATAACAAATATATCCATCATATTGATATTGTAAATCAAATCCGTATCTTATACAAATTCTCACGGAAAACAAAGCTGTCGTGTTACGTTAAGAAATTTGAAAATACAATATGCTGGACAATCGTACGTATAATCTTTTAATACCCGTTTAAAAAAAATCTATCATCTGCCCTGAAAATAGAAAGCAGCACGCCGTTGGAACAATTTCAACCATTCTTCTCAATTACTAAAAAAAGCTCGATAAAAAATTACTTCGCGTATATAAAAACCGATCAAACATCCAAAAATACAAATAGCTCCACACAAATAATAAAAATTTCCCATAAATATAATTCATGGATTACAAACCACCGAGTTATTTCTACGATAAATTTAATTCTTCGATTAAAATTCTTCGATCGGCCGACAAACGTCTGAATCTTTCGATAAATACGCAACCCCCGTTAAATCACGGATAGTTTATAACCATCCTCAGACAGACAGAGGGTGACGGACGGATGCGGATCATCACGACAATACGCTCCTCCCCTCGTCCGGCCGCGTTTCCTTCAGCATCCGCCCGCCGTGGCTGAATGGAAAGGGTGAAACTTAACGCCTGCCCGCGCACGCTGCCTAATGGATTCACGCGAAATTATCTTCGCGGAATACTAAATGAGCGGTAAGGACTGTCGTATAATTCAGCCCCGTTGCTGGATATTAGGTGTACCCGTTTAACGTCACGTCCCTTCCGTCTGAACGTCGCATCGTAGCATCCGGCCCCTTGAGAAACGACGAGGCTCAGCCTGCGGATAACGGGGGAGGGTGGATAAAGGGGTGGATAAAGGGGGGGTTGAAGACACGGGCAATCGGCCAAAGCTGGGCCACGGGCCTCTCGAGCCCCCTCGACTGCGGCTTTTGTCGACCCGGTTGACTCTTACTTCCTAAATTAACGTGTAACGCGGCCCTCGAACGATCCTCGAGTGGATATCGAAGTCGTTCACCGTGAACGAAACCTGGTGATCCTTTTTTTAATTGTCAACTCGCCTCGTCTCGTTATCGTTATTAAGGAGATTCGATTTCAGAAAATCGACGATTTTAGGGGACAAATGGATTGGAAATTAAGATTGGTCGTCGATTTGAGAAATAAATTGGTGATCGTCGATTGATGATCGATGAAAAATCGAGGAAAGGGAGGAAGAGAGAGAGAAATTCGCCATGTTTTTATCTTGCGGATAGAAAAGGAAACGAGACGATTCTCGGGAAATTCTTGATGAGACCATCTATTCATTCGTCGATATCCTTGTTACTTCTTTCCCTCCCCGCGATCCTTTTTCGGCTAATCGTTTCACAACTCTTCAAAAAAAAAAAAAAAAAAAAAAAAAAGAAGGAACACTCTTTCGTTCATTTTGCAACGAATAATTAGATTGTCGAAACTTTTTGTGTGATCGAAATTCGAATAGCGGGAATCGAGGCTCGGGCACGTTTTCCAAGGGAAAGAAGCGGTGGTGGATGACTGGTGGATGGGGAACAAAGGGTTGGCAGACGCGGAAGAAAAGTGATAGACGACGCGAAACGGTTGGAGGGGACGAGAAGGAACGCGGCAGGCGGAAAGGGAATTGCCTCGGGAGGCGGAGGGTTGAAATAACTGAGGAAACACTGAGGGGAGAGAAAGGGAGAGGAAGCTGGTGAAGGGGGTGGACGGTGAACGACAAGCAGAGATAAGGGAAAGAGAAAGAGGAGGTTGAAAGAAAACGGCGGACAAAGAGAAGAAGCGGAAAAGAGAAAGGGACCTTAGGAGTCGGCAGATAACACGGTCTAAGGAAGCGGAGAAGGGAGAAGTTCAGTGGGGACAAACGGGTCCCCGGAAAAACATTGAATCGCACAAAAGCTGATGATCTTCGACGAGAAGAAGAGCTCCTCGTGAAGAAGGGGGCTCTTGTTGAAAGAGCGAAACCGATTATTATATCCTCTCCCCCTCCCCCACTTCTATGCATCCTCCTGTCTCTCTCTCGCGCACGCTCGAATACGTGTTTAATTATAACTTCCCTTTAATTCCACTTCCCCCCTCCCCCTCCGACGAAGATTACTTTGTCGCGCTAGGAAATGAGAGTTGGTTGGCTAGGGGGATCACCAGTGTCCCGGAAACTTGGTCGTTTAGTTTCGAACTGGTCGGTAGTTATCCAGCTTTCAAGAAGGCCAACCACAGCCAGATAACCGCACGGACAGAGCTGTGAACGCGAGCAGTAGAATGTGCCGATGTAAATATCTTATTCGCCCTCTCACGAGTGTTCGTACGGGGAAAGCTTGAGCAACTGTGGTGAGGAGGGGGGAGGAAGGGAGGGGGAGGGGGTTGGGTCTGGCTCGTTCACCCATCTATCGAATTTGAGAGAGAGAGAGAGAGAGAGAGAGAGAGAGAGAGAGAGAGAGAGAGAGAGAGAGAGTCTCGCGAGGTGGATGCGAATGTGTGAAGCAATTAGATGGAACAAAAGAGATCCGCTTGGAGGAGCTCGATTTATGGAGGGGTTTAATCTGAAGAATTTATGGTTCTCGCTAATGGAATACGCGTAATTGTCGGTCCCGGTGATATTTATTAGAACGGGCGCGGTAAATACTCTTCAAATGGATCATGGGAAATTGATTCGGTTTAAAGTGTCCGTTTAATGCAGCCACGTATCGACTTTGATATATTATAGGTTGGATAAAATTATTTAGCGAATCGGGAAGTCAACACGCAAATATAGGAAGTGAGAAAATTATGGGTGGGGAAATTTGGCGGTCAATTTGTCGCGTTGTACCGATATTAATGATATCGCAAAATTTGATATTGTCGTTAATTGAGCAAACATTTATTTCGGTTTGCATATATAACTCGGTTATGGGATATAATTATAGGACAGAATAAAGTGACTCGAAAACGATTCAAAAATAATAAATCTTAAAGAAATCTTCCCTTCTAGATCTAGAAACTCGATCCAGCTCGATTTGTATGATCAACGATCATCATAATCAAAGATATCAAATCAGAGAATTCAGAGAATATCGCGCAAAGCATTGGGTCGATTAGTTAATTCACGTCCCATCGGGAACTTATGTTTGCCGATGTTAAATGTAATTAATGACTGGGATCGGTAAACGCGAGCGATCCTTAGATGGTCTCGAACATGACTTCCGCCCGAGTCAAGAAATGCACGTAAATACAACACGTTTATCGCTCTGACGGAACAAAATAATTTCGATCAATGTCGTCTAAAAGTAATTCAAAATTATCACGAAATTGCAACAAAATAAAAAGAAATTTCAGCGTTACTTTCTTTCTTCTTTCTTTTTCCTTTTTCACGTAAAAATTTAATCGATCTCAAACGGAAACGATTTTTTCATAAATTATCGCTCCTTTTTCACCGTTTAACCCTCGTGAATATTTATCCACTCAACTTTCCCCCCCCTTGATCGTTAATGTTAATTAACCGTGAGCGTGAACGCAGTTGGGTTTAGATTTCGAGTTTCTCTGTTTATCCTTGATTCTGTCGGTTTCGCGACGCTTCCACGGGAAGCTTTCACGGTTGATGGATCGCCGTTTTTTTTTTTTTTGCTTTCTTTTTTTTGAGAAATCGGAGCAAACGGTTTGGTGTTACGCGAATCGCGAAAGATCTCGTCCGTACAGATAACAAATGCGATGCGACTTCCGAGCGTACCGTTACACCTCGCCGCAATATAAACCGGCGAGAAACGTACTTCGTACCATGATATTTTACCGGATGGATAACCAGTGTGCATAAGGGAAAAAAAAGAAAAAAAGAAAACGAAGGAAAAAAAAATCGAAAACCGACCGTTTTGACGGATAGCCCGGTGATTTTTTTTCCTCGGGCGTGAAATTGCAAAATCATGAAATCGAGTGAAATATGTGCGTTTGCTTTTCGCGCATATGTATTTATTATGGACTTTAACTCGTCTATTTGGACCGATATACAGGGTGTCTCAAGACGATTTTGTAAATGAATCGAAAGAGAAAGAGTAAGAGGCTTTGAAAATTTATACTTTTATAACGTAACTTGTCGAGTGTAAGCGAAATTTATTAATTCCTGATTGAATTTATTGATAGAAGAAATTATATTACACAAGAATTTTCAAATTTTGAATTAATTTTTCATTAAAATTCAAAAGATACTAGAGAATTCTACGAAGAAAATTTAAACGTTGAATTAAACATGAATGTAATCGGAATAAATACTTTATTCAAATTAATCATTAAAAATGTTCGATATAGAGGAAGCTTTTTAACTTTAATTCAATAATAATTCATAATATATATTTAATATCCAGAGTTAATTGTACTCGATAATTAACAATCGAGATAATTACAAAATCAACAGCAATTTAATTTACAATTTACGGGAGATAGAACGAAAAATCAAGAATATCCCGAAACAATATGCTCCCGAACAATAGTATCGCGTGTCATTATATTTTTCGGAAATAAACACGATTCGTGGAAAGAAATCGCTATCAGTTTTGATTAACTTTATATATATATATATATAGAAACGTTAGCTTTCGTTATTGCTCATCGTTTGAGCAAAGTATAATTGAAATAATATTCGTGTATAGGTGAAACGCCGAAATACCACAGGGTATCACACTGTAATATATCAACGCGATATTGTGCCAAAGCGTTTGTTCCGTCTGTCGTTGGGATAAACAAATAAATCAAAGCTCGATTCCGGTCTGCAGAAAGTCCGCCGGCTGTCAAATCGTCGTTTATTGATTTTATTGCGCAATGCTGCGACAACACGGTTGCGGTTCCATCGAAAAACTCGAACAACCGACCATCAGGCGTTGGTATACGTTGTTTCAAGAACGTACATGCGTGTTATCATGCGTCTAGTTTTGCACCTGCGGTTTCGATCGATTCTAGATTTCCTGTTTGCCCCCGCGGGGACAAACGTAATATTCATCTAAAAACAATTTCCTCGGTTGTTATGATAATTCGATCACTTTCTGATATGGGTGATTCTTCAATATTTTTCAATATTTATAAAATTACACGTCAAACCACATGTGTACGTATTATTTTCTTAAATTCCCTTATATACCCTCTTCACCTATAAAACCTATCTCGTTGACTAAACTTATAACATCTTTGGAGCGTTAATCGATATAAAAAGATCTTGTTCAATATTATTTCCATTTCTTATATCGAAAAATGATGTTTTATTTTTTTTACAATTTTTGCATAAGGATTTCTTTAAATCTGATCCTCGTGCAAAGTAAAATAAAAAAAAAAAAACCAAGATCGAAGAAAGAACGAATTTGAGTCAGCGCTCGACTCCGCATTCGCAAAGAGATCAATGCTTGGGAGTAGTTGATCCTCCCCACTTTCCCCGGGACATTAGACTCTCTTTGAAGAAAGTTTACGTTCCCATAGTTTCTTTTCCGAGGAAACAAACAACGGGAACTCGTTCGAAAGACATTGACGACGAGATCCCCTCGCCTCGCCAATCCCGCATGGTTATTTATGATATTCTGATCACCACCGCAGTTCAAAGGACTAACTTCGCGGATACTTTTCTATGTGACGTATACCGTTTCCCTAACTCCGAATTTCCCCTCTTTCGCTT
This sequence comes from Apis laboriosa, assembly GCF_014066325.1. Classification (NCBI taxonomy): domain Eukaryota; kingdom Metazoa; phylum Arthropoda; class Insecta; order Hymenoptera; family Apidae; genus Apis; species Apis laboriosa. Next base: position 7,163,425 of record NW_025224135.1, read on the forward strand.
CACAAGCATCATAAATATGGATAAAAGTTCGTCTTCTTATCTCTATTTGTCTCATTTGTTTGCTCTTCTAACTTCGTATTAGTTGGAAATGTTTGTAGAGCCGTGAGCGTGTGTGATATTGTCATAAGAACTTAGCACCGGTCGCTCTCTTTTCTTTGCATCTCTGATTTATGCTTTCGAAGCATATATAACGTAGATAATTTGAATAAATCAAAAGACAGTATCTACTTTTAAACGTAACATTCATTGAAATAGATTTACAATAAAATCTTATTATTCAAAATATATATATATATAACGAATAACCTAAAAATAATGGAGAAATCGAATAGCTGAAGAAATACCTTTCGAGAAGCCTAACATCCTCGAACAGCCAAAGCTTTCAGTCTGATTACAATATATCCGTTTTCCATAGGAGTAGACATAAAAGTGTCCAGGAACAACATCTTAAAAAAGACAAACCATCTATCGAAACCACTTTTTCCTTTTTACCCATAAAATCGACTCGATACATTTTCAAAGATACAATTTACTTTCTAAACCGCATCATTCTTTACGATCTCGAATCCCTTCTTCTCCACGAGCTTTAAATCACAGCCATGAACCAAAAACGCCCTCCCCCAAAGACATCATTCCACCGAAAAAACCCTCAAATCTACCCTCAAATCACCCTTCAAGATCAACGATCTACCACTTTCGAAAGTAACATGCCGCGCAATATCATGAACCCGTTACAAATGTAACATCGTCTCCATATTGATCAAAGGGTCCTCCACCCCCTGCCTCAATATATGCCTCTACATTGAACGGCTTTCCGATAGGCCGATGTACACCGATTTGTTAACCCACCACGTGCTCGTCCCCCGTCTTTTCGCGTTTATCTCCGCCACGCCATCTGGTGGAGTACGAATCTACTATTCCACATTCCGATCTCTCCTCTCAACGAGTTCCTTCCGATCGATAATTTTAACGATTAAAATTCTGCTCCTCGCCTCGTTGACGCGAGATATTGCCGATATTCGTTGATTCGTACGATTATGATAGACGATATCCCCAGAAAAGAGGCAAAGAATTATCAAGATCCGGTCCGGAACCTCTGACAACGGAGCAATTTAATCAACGGTTTGAGGGGAATCGATTCGGCTTTCGGGACACAATTAAGCCATGCCGCTTTTCGTTTCGAAACGTCTAATTTCTTAACGTGGTTCTCTCCGCGATGGTCGATAATTAAAGCGACATGTCACGCGATTGACGCTACGCCGGTGAAAACGGTTGCGCGCGCCGATTTCCGACGTCCAATTTCGTGGGATGGAAGGGAAAAGAAAGGATTGTTCCTCCATCCCGATCGAGCCATTAACCTTATTACGCGATCGACTCGATTTTCGATTAGGAAACGATGGTTTTGGAGTTGAAGAACCCCAGAACACGAAGAAAGAGTCATTTAACGGGGAGTGGGGATTATATTTATTGCGTTTGCAGATTTGGGAATATTTCTTCGCTTTTGTTATACGACAGTTTTTGGTTCAAATGATTATTGGCCGTTTTTTTTTTTAAATTTTTATTTGTGTACACTTTTTTCAATTATTATTGAAACTTTTCATTTGGAAATTTATTTCTTTAATATTACCACGATTTTGATGTTTTTTCTCTTTAATGTTGTTATTTAATATTATCTTTGTTTAATTTTTAAATTAGGATTATGAGAAAAAGTAGATTATACCGTGATAAGATACTTTGGAGTTTTGCAGTTAGTTTAAAAACTGTTTACCATAGTTTGTTCCGTGGAGCAAGACGATTACTTAATAAATCGTAAAAAGTATTATATTTATCTTGATTTTACGATTTTATAAGTGAAACAATTTCCTTTTCGAGATGTTTTAACGTTTTCACCATTGAAATGCATATAATGTTATTAATTAAATGTTACATAATCCTTATAATATATACAATACTATTATAAAAATAATAATTCAATACTGCATTAGTTATTATTTCGACGAATTATTACTCTGTACAAATAATTAATCTCTTAACGATAACGTATTTCACACGGCCACAATGCATTTATATTCAATAATATTAACTGCTTATTTAATTCATTCGATAAATCGTAGTTAAACTGGGGATATTCATAAATATTTATATGCGAAACTTAAATGTGCAAACAAAAATATTCAAAATACGGAATGGAAAAGTACTACAAGTATTTAGAGAGATTACATTTAGAGAAAGGTAGAGGGTAAATAAGTTTTTATCCAAATATCTTTATACGCAAAAATTTTAAATTTCATTTCATATTCTTTTTTATGGGACAATTTTCGTTAAAAAATCAACAAGATCTAACAAAACGAGATGAATTTTATTTACGGCCGTTTACGTAGTATAATTGCTTTCTATTAATACGACAAAAGTTTTAAATATGCGCAAATTGTGTCAAAATGTTTCGCATTCCCTAGTAAAATTTTTCTCGTTAGTTTCGCGTGGATTTCTGAAAGAGACGAAAAAGAGAAAAAAATTGCTTCCATGAAAAAGCATGCAATTTTATTAAAAGACAATCGATACGATTCGAGAAGTGTTTGAGAAACTTGGCAATCGTTTGAGAAATCGTCCCAGAAGGAATCGAATCGTTTAATTAGCAGTTTTCCTTCTCGATAAATCACTCAAGATGTTGAAAGAGTTGGATGAAATCCAAGATAAAATTGTTCTTGATTCACGTGTATAAACTTTAAGTACAATTTTTGAAAATTTACTAATCCTGAATAATGCGTGGATAATTAAAGAAAAATTTTATTTCCGAAAATTATCAATTCTCCAATTCTCTTCCCTTATCAAAAATTCTCTTGTTAGAATTAAATTTAATTATTTTATTAAAACGACAAGCTCTAGAATTCTTTAATTGTGAATGACGTAGAAAAAATTTTATTTCTGGAGATTGGAAATTCTCCAACTTTTCAACCCTTATCAAAAATTTCATTCCACTAAATTATTCAAATTAATTTTAAAATTACTTAATCGTGAATGAAGTGGAGAGAAATGAATTAATGAATTAAAAATAAATTTTTCATTATTCATGGAAATTAAAATATTTCCCGCATCAAAATATTTCATCAACTCAACTATCAAATTACAAAATCTAAAAAAAAAAAAAAAAAAGAATCCTAAAAAACTTGCCTAAGATCCATATCCTAAAAAGAACTTAAAAAAAATAACTCACAAAATACAGATATAATAATCTACTACACAAGCAACAGTTTGTAAAATCCAATTAAAACTTAAACAGACGAAATGATCTTGACTTTCATTCAAAAAAAAAAAATCTATCTTTTTACAACAAAACACCAACAGATTCTTATTCCCTATAATAAAAAGTCCCTATATCTCCATCATCTGACCACTGGATCATTCTCATCCAATGGACGGAGCTCCTGGACCAAAAGTAACGCGAAAGCCCCTGTAGTATCCAGCTGTACGAGTAAATCCTACTTCCGAAAACTTCACACAAGAAAATCCCACTTCCTGCTAAAGCTAAGAAACCAGAGTCTTCCACCTGGCACGCAGCGTGTCTCGTTCGCTTAAAAAGATTTTCAACGAAACTTATCAACGAAACTTCGAAGCACGGGTTTCCGTTCGAGAATTTTTAAGCGTGGAAACCTCCAATTAGCGCGTCAATTTCCTCCGCGTCCACGCGTGCCACGCTCGTTATTCGGGATTAATGCGATTTTTAAGCAGAAACGAGGCGATTCTTCTCTGGGAAGACCAGCGACAATGGCCACTCATCAAGAGAGCAACAATCCTCTCCTCGGTTATTACCACGGACTCCGCCATTCCCATTAATTCTGCCCATTCAACGTCGCATTCCTCCGCGCGTATATGAGGTCGCGCGTCATCCGACGTAAACCTCCGGACTGGCGTCCAGAACTAGCGGATATCCATCCTCGAAAGACGACAAAAGCGACGTCTTTGTCAGGAATAATCGTTACAGTTCGAGTTGTCATAGTCGAGGCGATCGATCCTTCTTGGATTTAACCGAATCGTGTTTCGGAATTTGGTTGCTCGAGACGCGTTTAATGGGAGGATTCTTTTATTGTATTTTCGTGTGAAATTTGAAGAAGTCCAAACACTATTATCTTTGCTTTAATAGTTAAAATTTTTTTGGATTTATCATAACGGAAACTCGATCGAAATGTTTATTTCTTATATCGTTTACGTAACTGAAAGGATCGTTGAAAGTTTCGTTACAAAAGTGTCGATTCATTTATACTTGTTCTCATAATTACGTTCGATTAATCGACCATCTTATGATTCCGATTAGTGATCGATTATTATTCAGTGTGAACTTTCTAATCCTAAACTCCTAACTTCCTTTCAACGCACGGTCTCTTGTTTGACTCCAAGCTCTTAATCCCTCGGCGCATAAGCTAAGCACCGGAACTTGTAAAGCTTCCTCGCTATCTTATTTCGTTGTCGTATAAGATAAAATTGCCTAACACTGCATTTATGCGCGAATTTTAACGGGTTTAATTAACGGTAGAAAGAAGGAACGATCATCCAACAATTCGTCGAAAAAAATATTCTACTCATTGCACGTTACTCTAATTGTTATACTATATATAACGACACGTATAATAAATTCTTAGGAATACTCTTCATCGTGTTCGGAACAACAGAATGTAAGCGAAATGTAAAAATCTTGGTACAGAAATCTCGCATAAAGAGATCGCAAGAGGATTCAGAAATTTCGATGAGCGCAAAAGTTTTTATTCTCTTCAACCGCCAGTTTTTTAAGGGAGCAGATTTATTCCAGTGAATGAGCAATCCAAGTCCCGCGGCATTAATATTAATGTACTTACACACGAGTACGGAGCATCGAATGGGCGAAAAGGAAACCGTTCGAAAACGGGGAAGCGTTAAAAGTTTCCTAAAGCCTTTCACGCGTGATTACACGGGGAGAGGAGAAGTGGGCAAACATGGTGAAATATTTTGACGATGGAGCACACGGAAATCGGATATATTATTCAGCAGAGGGTTGCTTTAAACCTTGCCCTTTCCTACTCGATAACCACGTTACGCGAACTCGTCAAAGCTATCGTTTTATATCCTCTCCCTTTTGAAGGAATGGAATCGTCATCTCAGAAGTTGAGTGAAACGTCAAAGAAGGTTATTGATGATCTCTTATCAACATATGAAAGAGCTCGTGGAATCGTAAACTCGTCTGTGTCTAAAAGTTTTTTTCGAATTATTTTTCATCTGCCAATCGTGTCTACGTTTTATTGACAGCAACGAAGAATTGGATAGAATATGATACGGCTCGAAAGGGATTACAAAAGGGGAGATATGATTTATTAATGTTCGTGTATAAACCGCGTACGTGTTTGCTATCTGTTCTTTTGTTACGATATACAAAAAAATAGAAGAGAAGAAAGGATGATTTGGAAGAAAATTTGATTTTTAACAACATAAATTTTATGTGAATTTTACATAGTCATTTCTTTAAAATAATCGAATCATACGAAAATTCATATCTTACTAATAAACGATTACCATTTACGTTCTTCGATCAAAAGTTTTAACTATTATTCGATATTTTAACTCGAACGTAACAAAAGACAAAAAGAAAAATAAGGGAACAACTACGATTACGCGAATTCGAACGAATTTATCGGCTTTCCAACTCGAACGTACAAAATACGTAATAACAAAATATGTATATTTCCGCGATTTGAAATCTTGCTCGCAGGAAGATTATACGCGCATAGAATTATTATCCAGACGAAATTGTACTCGGTTAAAATGGAAATCATGTTCGATATGGAACGGCATCCCTGATGTTTTACGTCGCGCTATTTCCGTCGATCCTTTTTCCAAACAATTCGAAATTGTGTTCCGCGCGCGAGATGCATTCACCGTTTGTGTACCTTTATGCATCTGCCTTCGTCCTATTTGTTACCGGCGTCGCTATGGAACACTTTTCGACACACCGATTTATACGAAAACAAAGGGAAACGTTGGGGGAACCTTTGGAGAGCGAAAACTGAATTTCGCTCTGCAGTTGAACGGTTCCGAGAAGAGGAATACTTCTTGCCCCTGCCTTCGTACTGGTGACCTTCTGCGACTACCCATCACAAAGGAAATCGAACGTGTTCGATAATAAATTCAACGATAGTATTTTCGTGTTCACTTCGTGAAAACTGCTTGGAACAATCTATTTCTAATCCAAAGGCAAACCCTTTGTAATAAAACGTTTTGTAGACGAAAAATTGTTACTTTTATTTCTTTATTGGAATTTGGATTTGGAATTTTATTAATTGTAAGAGGAAATGGTCTGGGAAGATTAATTTTTGCTGTTGTTTGCAATGTGTTTCGTCAAGTTTAAAACTTTTGTTTGTGCTCGAGAATTTACATGGAAACTGTGAACTGAGCGATGACGTCTCAGAGGTTTAAATTTACCGATATGTCGCGAGGTAGCAGATGTATGCATTGTTAATCTTTTGGAATCTTGATCAAGGTTCTGTTGGAATATAATTTTAATGATTTTATAATACAATTTTTTTAAAGTTTTATTCTTTCTTTTTTTTATTCTTTTTCATCTTGAAAAGTTGCGATCGCGACGATACACGAACCGTTGTGCGATGTAGCACATTTGGTATAAATCTTAAAAGATTTGCTTTTCGAATTTCATGGTTCGCCGGTATTTTGTTGGTCTACCATTGAAAAGATGAATGAAACAAATTGGAAGGAAAAGGTTTGGTTCAAAGTCAAAGCAACATTGCATTGTAGCGAAGCGTTCAGGTAAATAGGAGAGGATAAGAAAGATAGAAGAGGATTTCAACTGCATGACGAAGCGATGGAAATATAGACAGAAGATTGAATTTTATCGGAAAACTCGACTGAGAAATATGAATAAATCGTGCGATTTTCATATTTGACATATTTTGAATATATTTTGGAAATTAAACAATTTCTTTAAGAAAATTTTATCAATGGATATTTTTACAGAATTATAAAACGAAATAATAAAATTTATTCTGTAGAAAAATATCGACTAATTTCGATATATCAAATAAATATTACTAGAGATAATATAAATGCAAAAATGAAATTATAATATATCCAGTAATCTTTTAAAATAATTTTATTTGGAATGGAAATTTCGAACGAAAATAATTTTCTTCCGTAGTTTATTCTGTATACAGAAACACACCGATACCATCAAAATTTTATTCCACACGGATATTTATCAGAGAGAAATAATTATTAAAATAAAATTTTATTTCTATTTAAATTGAATACGTAATGTAATGAAATATGATAAATTTGATATTTTCTACTAGCCTCAAATAACCAAGAAAAATCATTGTTCACGTTCAATTTCTCAAATTAAAATTCCTAATTTCCAAGTTCGATAAAATCCATTCATCCCATTAACGTGGTTATGCGTAATTATGATAGGCGGACACGCGATCCTGTTTTCTATCCGTGCAAATTGAGTGCTTTTAGTGGCTGGAATCAATTCATCGGCGCAGTTTCAATCGAAAAGCACGTGGTCTGATGGAAACGGACGGCCGTGTTTAGGCAATATCGGCCTCATCGCTCGATTGGAAAAACGGTGGGCAAAACTGACGGACATACGCAACGAACGCACGATCAATCTTACTTTTAATTTAGCGTTTTCATCTTGGCTCGTGTGCATTCGCGAAACATTCACAGAGAGAACCGATTCATGGATTCTGAATGCGTTTCGTTTATGAAACGTCTGGCTAAAAGCGAACACAATGAAAAACTAAAGGAAAAATAGAAATCAAATTTGTAAAGGCGTTGAATTTTACTCTTAATTTTAATAAATGGATATTAATTATACGTAGCTTTTATAGATAAATCTTCTTTAGATTTGTATTTCCATTATTGGAATTATGAATGAGTAAAATTAAAGACTAAACTTTTAAAAAAATGTTGAAAGTATGGATAAACGAAAAATAATGTATGATTTACAAAAAATAAAGGAAATTTCACTCGTAAAATAAAACTGAAAATGTGTGTTTTTAAAAGGATAATTCTTTCAGAATTAGAGAAGAAACTGTGTCAATTGATTATACGATATCGATTCGTAAAATCGTCGTTATATTCCAATAAAATATACGATTGAAATGAAAGAAATTTTTACTATGTACAATATATAATTTAAAAATTGTTTTCAATAATAACATACCGAATATCTATTCCGTATTAGACATTAGATTTTTTTTACTGAAAATAATTTATCCATCTATAATTTAATCGAGAACTGAACTGAACTGAACACGTCCTATTTATCGAGTATTATCGTGACGTTGACAATGTCGATTGCAGATCGACTGAATATCTGAAATACTAGTGCGTCGATTCGCATCCGTCGCTCGTTAGCTTTGAATCGTGGAAAACAGAACGTCCATATGGACGAAATTGCTCGCTTCGTTTATTGTTTTACAACTGATAACCAGCAGTGGGATCTCTGAACTACGATTGTCGTCGATTCGCAAAATCTTTGCCTCATTCATCGGCCAATCGCGATCGATAGACTTCGAATAAGCATAAATAACATACATATATAACGGGATATTTATTTTTAGTTTAGTTCACATTACATTCTCTTTGATATTATATTACAAAATTTTCTTTTTTTCTTCTGACGTTATTTATTTTTCAAATAAGGATTTTATATCAAAAAAATATTATACTTTTATAATAATTGAAATAGAAAACAACTTGAAAATAAAAAGATCGAATACTATAAAATCATTGAAGCTATATTTTCGAGAAAAAAAGGTTATGATTCGTATTTTATATCGTATCTATAAGATTCATTTATTTTATAACATTAAATCGCCAAATCATTGATAATACTGCTTATGAAATTGATCGAATTCTAGTGAATAATTTTATTTAATTAATCGCTATCGTACGATGAATGAGAACTATCTCGTTTCGTTTCTTCCTTATTAAAAGTTCAATTTCCCGACATGGCATAGCCATAGAGAGACGTGAAAAACGCGAGACGACTGTTCAAGACGTTTTTTACTTTAATATTGACAGCGATATTGTTGAATAAGATTCTTAAGATTTCTGTGATCCATATAAAATCTAATATCGTTTAAAATCGTGAAACGTATCTCTTCGATGAAAGAAATTATATATAGTTTATATTTATAGCAATAAATTGATTCAAGACGATAATAGAATTAAATCATTTCATTATGAAATCGTAAAATATATTTTTGATAAAAAAAATTCAGAGAATGTAAAGTAATAATAAGAAATATAAAATTAGCAAAATATATAGTATCGAATATTAGATATTTTATATGAAATTCAATAATGAAATTTCAAATACCTTGTATGCAATCTTCTAACATCTTGTATCATGTACTGCAACGTGGAAAATTAATTTTCTATGACCCATATGTATCAATCAAATATCCTGTAATATTATTTCATATTATATATATGCAACATAACCTATATACGTACAATATAATTATTGAAGGAAAATTTATTACCAAAAATATGCCATTCATTTTCATATAATTATCCAATATAAGTACACTTTTAGAATATTCAAAAGAAGTTTATAACATACATTCACCAAAAATTTTTTTACGTAATATTCATTGATTTTTATTTCGTCACAAAAGTTAAGATACATGAAGTACCACTTGTATATCGATACTGCTATGTTTATTGATGATTCAGAACTCACTTTAAACTATAAATCCCTGATTTATGATTAACAACAATCGATGATTAATAACAATAACAATAATAATAACTTATAATCCAATATTTCGGAGTAATATTAACAAAAACGAACACTAATTACACAGCAATACAGCGCGACTCTTGGCGGGAATTTGTATGCGCACAGCAACTGCGCATAGATGTACGTCGACGCGAGCGACAATAAGTGGAAAACAGAGCTGTCATCCATCTTGCAAGCGCGAATATGAGTATCAGCAGTGTCGTGTTGTTTTCACCGGTGCGAGCGTTTTAAATAATTAATTGGCCAGCAAAATGGGAGTTACGGATATGAATTCGGAGCCATTCGTTAATTTCATGGTTCATTTCGCACGCTCTTTTCTGCTCGTTGTGTTTCCCACCAGTTTTAGCCATCTCCTCACTCTTCGAGCACATTCAGGTTAGTTTTTTTTTTTCATTGCGCGATACACACTTAACGTTTATAAATGTGACATTATCGAAGACCGTTATTCTTTGCTTTTTTCACAATGCGTACTGTTATTATAATTTCGCAATTGTTGATTATCGCTGTATAATTTTTCTGTTTCTATTTATTGTCTTCTGATTTCAATCGTTCTGAATCTCGAACATCTCGTGGCAGATATTTTATAACGTATCAGTTTTAACGATGCTATACGTTCCATAAAATATATCCATATATCCATATATCCATATATCCATTCAACCGCCACAGAACGTAGGAACGTGTTCGAATGTCGATGCCAATAAATATAAGAGCAGACATAAAATTTATTAATTATTTATGCATATTTAAATGAGTTTGAAATGTATTGGATCTTTAACATAAACATATCAAATAATAAAACTTTTGAATACGAATCATACTCTTTTCTCTTCGTTCAATTTATTTTTTTTTCTTTTTTCTTTCATTATTTCTTCTCGTTTCATTTTTTTTTTCTTTTGACGTATTCTGATTATTGTTATTGTTTCTTTTTTTTTTTTTTAGTATATTCACATTCTCGAACGAATGTCCCCTGCGGCATTCATTGCGCAGCCAACCACGAAGACTAATTTCCATGCCTAGGAACATTCACAAACTATCAATCATTCAAAATGTTTTGGTGATTAGATAGTTAATGATTGTGGTGATTCATTACAATTAATTGGGTACGTACATTGAATTTTTCTTTTATAAACTTATATACGGTCTAATAAATCGATTTTGATAGACTTTTTATTTTACGATACGTAGTAATATTTGTGAGGTTATAACAATTCTTACATTTATAAAATAAATCAATTTCTATCGATTAAAAAAATCTCATAACTTTTAAAGATATGAGATTATCTTTTATTTAAAGATATTATTAAACTATTCATTCAATCTATCATTTCCTTTCGAATTTAATAGCCATACGATCAAAATATTCCATTCATCCATATAATTGTATATTTCAATCTACTTCCATCCCCTTTTTCCATGTATTCGGGTTTTATTGAACAGTAACTCGGAAACCGGACGTTATATTTTCGTTCTCATCGGGGAAAGGCCAGTGAATTGGTTAAATTGTGTCGAGTCGGCGTTATTTGACCGCATAAAAAACTAGCGTTTATAAAATTGCTGTCGGCTACTCGATATTGCAGTATCAAATGAAGAGATCATCCAATCCTTTTCTCGTCCTACTTTTTCCTTTATTCCGCTTTTCACCCGATTCTCTGTGTCCGTCTGAGTTTCACGTTGTTTTCATTTATATATTTCGAGGTAACGAAATCTAGCACGTTTCGAGGGAACTCCCCGTTGTTAGTTACTCGAGTTCTAATTGAGTAGCGAAGTCCGAGAGAAATCTTAGCTGGATATCTTTGAATGCCTCTCCAGACAGAGAGGCGATGAAACGAGAATATTAATCTTTCGAGTCGTGATTTCAGAAAGCATTGCCGGACTTTTCCTTTTCCGCGTTCCTTTATCCCTTCATTCTGTGAACGAGGATGAAATAATGATACAATCTTGAATTTTGTATAAAGAGTAGAAAAGGATGTTACGTAGTAAATTTTAGATTTCATCTTAACCGAATCTGACATTCGAATTGGTAATCTGAGTTGAAAAAATATTCTGAGTTGAAAATAAACTTGTTCATTTTAATTAAAGGAATTATATATTTTTTGAATAATTTTAATTGAATATATGAGACGAAATGATACTAATATAATAAAGATAAAATTGATAACAAGAGGAATTTAATAAATGTTGAAAATAACGGAACGATTATCAATCAATCCTTTTAAATGGTTATCAGATCTTTTTAATTCTACTTCAATTTTCATAAACGGTTTGTTGTTAACGATATAAATCCAACAAACGAATCGGTCTACTGTGAAATCGAATTATGTTCATCCACCTTGAAAGCCTCGAAAGATTCGAAAACCGGTGGTCAGAGGTAGTGGAATGACAACGAGCGACAACCGCTTCGAATTTCAATCCCAACCATCATACGCAAAAATATTTCATCGTTCCATTGTGTCTATCGACATATGTGAAAGATTAAAACAATAGCGTGCGACGTTAGTTATATTTTGATTTTCATTGTTGTTTTGATTTCCTTCTTATCAACTTTTCGCCACTGATTTGATTAAAAATTTATTTTTTTCGTGTATTACTTCATAGATGATAGAATGTATTTAATAATTAATTTAAATTAATTATTAATTAGATTTTTACTGTAAATGTGTCGATTTTGTAGAGATAATTTTTATATTTTTATGTAAAATTTCTATGCACGAATTTTTGCCGTAATGTTGGATTGTTTCGTGATATTAACTGATCAGGTTGACCACATTAACCACTCGAATTCCCGTAAAGTAATTTGTTAGGTCGGTGTAGCAGGTTGATAGTCGGTTTTGGACATTAACTTGCTTTTAACTGCAATTATGGTGAACAGTAATTACCTCATGATACCCGCTACATTATTTCAGAAAGAAAAAAATTTGACGTCGAAATATAATGGATTAAATTACACACAATATGGATTATCTTTAACTATTAAATTATATATCAAAATTATAATTAAAATAATAGAAATAATTTATTTACTTATTCACTTAATTCGCTAAATTGGGCATATTCTTAAAATTTTCAAGCAATTCGATTCTCTTTATTGGTATTATCCAGAAATACAATTTTAAATCAAATGAACCAAAAAGTGAGCGGCATTTTTCTCGAAAAGGTCTGCCAATGAAAAGCGCGATACAATAGAAATTTCACGATCGGGAATAAGCTTTTACCCCCAAAAATTCAATTCCATTCCCGGTCATAAGAAGAAATACAAAAGAATTGCGAACATGGTTGCCGTGGAAAGGTGAATTTTGCGCTCAAGTAGGAGGGAATCGGCATCCTCCACAGGGAGAAACAGTATTTCGCGGAATATTTTCCATCGGTGGTAATGGGCACGGTTGAATGCAAGATCAATAGGTGGAAAACGCATGGAAACGAATATTTCCCCGTATCCGTATCTTTAATTTCTATTGAACACGTGGCGTTCGATCGGAAGGAAGGTTTTTTTACATTGAAATAGGGATTCAATTTCGAGGAACGATCGACGCTGTTAATACACAACTGGGGGATGCGCAAAATCGATTGGGCAAACACCGATTTTTTCTCATATCCGACGGTTTATCTTCCGCAGGGAAATCCCAATTGGCTCTTCCGCCGAGTTTAATATTTGATTACGATGTATTAAAAAATCTGGTTCCTGGAATTATAATGTTTCCTCCGGAGATTCAGACAAAATAATCGAAGTTTGTAATGCGCTTTCGTTCCTCGAAAAGAGGAAATAAAAAAAAAGAAAGAAAAAAAATAGAAAGAAAGAAAATTAATTCTGGATGGTTTTGTTGTTAAATAAATTTCAAAAAGAGTTTTCGTTCAAATTATTAAAATCCAAAATTAAATCAATACTCGATATAACTGATTAAAATTAATCTTATCGTGGTCTTGTGTTTAAAAATATTATTTTTATTTCTTTTATGATAAAATTCGATGATTCTTATAGAAAGGGTCTTACAATTTTTTAAATTATTTCTATTTCAGATTTATATTCACATTTAAAACAAATTAAATATTGTTTTCTTTAATAATAATTGGTAATTCATTATCGTCTCCTTGTCCACTTTGGTGCAATACCACGAAAGAGAACAACGAGCGTTCAAACTTTAAAATTGAAACCCTTTGACGATCTCGATTCCTTTAATCGTTTTTCAGAACTAATTTCTCGGAACAAATTTCTTTGTCATCACGGTCGGACTCCTCGACACTTCGAATCAACTTATCTCTCTTTGACTCAAATTGATTTATTTCTCGAATTTAATATCGCCTTTAAAATTCTTATGTAACAGCATCTAGATCTCTAGAGAGAAAGTTCAGACTTTATTAAGCTTTTGTAGAGTTCCTTTTTTTAATTACAAAATTTCCATGCGCGAAAAGAAAATTTCACGATATATTGAAGAAAGACGTTACTAATAATAAATATTCCAACTAATTTTATGTTATCTATTAATATCGCTCGTTAAAAAAAAAAAAAACAGAAAACGGTCAAACTTGTTTTCATCTCGATCAACCAACAACTTCTATTATCCAAAACGTTTTCTATTTAGCGAAACATGGAACCATATGCGGCAGGGACGCGAAAACTTTCCAAAAACAATTCAATCGCTCTTTTACCGCAGCGTTACCGCTGGATCGTGGTCAGATTTACATAATCTCGTAAACGACAGAAGCAAACGCGAGAGCTAATCGGGTCGGACACGGGGCTCTTGCTACCGGTTCGGCCAGTGGGTAATTGGATTTGGCCTCGTAAAACGGGGTCGGTGGTCGCGATAATAAAGGTGCAACGATCGTAAAATTTCCATGACCTATCGACCGAATTGCAAAAAAGAGGGGAGTCGTCGTAAATATTTAGCCGAGGTAACTGTGTGTTTTAAGTTTAAAATTTTTCGATTTCGTTTAAGCGGATGCAATTCCATAGAAAACGCATAGATAATATAACGCGTGAACCGTATATCGGTATCGAGTATTCAAAAATTACTACATGGATGATCTGAAATCGAGGAATCGCACAGAGGAATCGCGTGCGAAATTAAGAGCGAGAAATAACAGGGGACTAGGAAATAAAAGTAAGCCCGGTTTATTTAAAGAGACAGATGATGGATAGAATAAAGTTTAATTAAAAGGTTGGTTTTAAAGGCGAGTAGAGGAAATAGGGACATTAGGACGAGAATTAAATGGGAACGAGAACGGTGTAACATCTTTCTTTTTTTTCTTTCTTTTTAAAAAGATGAAATTAACTGAAATTAAACGCCCTCCCTGCCTTATGTTTCGCGAACATTAATTACCCTACTGTTTTTCGCGCGACAAATGTATCGCTTCGAATACAAATATCGAAATCAATAATCTGTAAAAACCAGGTGGAGGAATAATAAATGGTGTAAAGGGAAGGGGAGGACGAAGAGGAAGAAATAATAGGAGGAAAGAAACGCGACAAGATGGTGATGATGGTGATGGTGGTGATAGTTGAACCGTAATGAATTCCTCTCGGCAAGTGAAAAAAACGTGGGGTGGTTTTTTCGTACACGTCTCTCTCTCTCTCTCTCTCTTTCTCTTTCTTTCTATTTCTTTCTATCTCCGTAGATCTCTCTCACGGAGGCCTCTCAAAAATCCGGGAGGGGGAAAAAAATTACATCTCGTTCCATCGCTTTTATTTTCTTCTCGCGTTTCGCACGTAGGAAGGAAATATCCACCAGGAAAACTTCTTCAGACGGCGCCGTGTTCACGTGTGCGAACATTGCGAAGAATACGTTTTCCAGAACCTGCGGCTTAAACATTGCCACAGGATTATTCCGACGGTGCATGAGTAATGAGAATTTTTATGCTTAAAGCGTAACTTCACTCCGACGGTGCTTAGAAAACCATTTGTAACTCGCGTATGGGGACAGGGGGTGGGTTAGGATGGTGAAAAAAATTACGATTAAAAGTGCAGTTCGTTAATTATAAGTTCATACAAGTTGGCTTGTTATGAAAGAAATACAAAAGGGAGGGGGAGGGGAATATTGCGTGTATGAAACACGAAGGATGATTAAGAATTAAGGAAATGCGTTATTCTGTGATTCGCTACGTGTTTTGTATTTATTTCGTGAATTTTCATTTCTCTTTTTCTCTTTCTCTCTCTCTTGATAATATTAATATATTTGATATAATATTAATATACTTGATAAAATTTATATATTTATTGATTTTCGTTTAATTGTATTTAATATTTATTTTTTTTTGATTTTCACAAATGTAGATGAAATATCGTGTGTATAAATGAAAGAAATATAAAAGTAGTTATTTCGTTAATTCGGTATATTATTTTATAATTATTTCGAAAATTTATTTTGAAAATAATTTTTATCCCTTATAGCTTTAATCACGTTTAATTTCTCTCCCTTAATTTTTCTTTCGCGCGTTTAAAATATCCAGAATGGCAAGGCAACTCTGTAATTCAATAGGGTGTTTTTACCATTTTTTTTTCCTAAATTTCTTTCCCCGAGAATAATTTTTATTCCTCGTCTTAGTCCTCTTCGTTTATGTGCACGCGCACAACATGCACGCTCCGCTTTCCTCTTTGCTCTTATTTCTTTCACACAGTCGTATTTTGTTTCTCACAGCTTTTTTACTCACCGTGCCATGCGTTTTACATAGTATAAAGCGTAACGTTGGAAACGTTTAAATTTTTTATGAATGAAGCGCCAGAATATCGATAGATGGCGCTTTTCATTTTTTTAAACTTTTAATTCTGTTCTCTCCAACTCCGTTCGAGAATCTCGGTTGGATAGTATACGCGAGAGATAAAACAATATTGTTCCAAGAAATATCGTCGAACGAACTCGAGACAATATTTCGAATTTATTTAATCTCCATTAAATGCCTGCCAATTACTCGAGCCACTTTTCGAGGCCCTTGACAAGCTTTGTTTCCTCCAAGCGTCGTACAGCTGCCGAACAAGCAACTACAACCGATGACAAGGGCGGTGTTATCGAGGCGGCGCGAGAAAGCATTACTTTGAGGCGTGTTCGCATTTAAATTAGGTGCAAGGACCGAGACTGTCTCTGTATTTTCCTGTTGTTCGTTCACCCCCCCCCCGTTACGTGTACACTCGTGTACAAAATGCTTGTTGGAAACTTGGCCTGAAAGCTTGGGCGATGGTTTACTCGTTCGTTCGTGGAAAGCGTGGATATCTATATATCTTAGAATGTCGCAATTAGTTGACGGAGGCAAGTACAACACAACAAGTTTCATAATCCCTGTAACGTAACATATATTCCCTTTTGTCGTAATTAGTTGACGGTGGGTACGCTAACGAGTACGAAGGATGCGTTATTTTCGAGTTTCGAGTTGCACGACCGAACCGAGATTTGCTCACCTTTCTTGCAAACTTTCTCCGGTTGCGCAGCTATCTTGGGAGGAAGTCGCGGAGCAATTGTCGATAAGGTTTTCGTCGAGTTTATCTAGGTGAACGAGAAGAATTTCAATGGTAATCGGGTGTAATTCTTACTTGATAAACTTGGTTGGGATTTGAATGCGATACGATAATACATCTTGATGATTAATATTACATTTTTTTGAATTTAAATAAAATTAAATTTAATTTTAAAAGTGATCTCGATCGATCATCGAGAGTTTCTCGATGAAG
This sequence comes from Apis laboriosa, assembly GCF_014066325.1. Lineage (NCBI taxonomy): Eukaryota > Metazoa > Arthropoda > Insecta > Hymenoptera > Apidae > Apis > Apis laboriosa. Next base: position 7,180,875 of record NW_025224135.1, read on the forward strand.
TGATTGAAAATATTTTCAGTATATGGAGTGAGTAGTTTCATTATTTTAAGATGAAAAAAGATTGATAATAAGATGTAAGAATGTAGAATGATATTTTTTATGATCAATTTTTAAAACGACCGATGTAAAATTTGAGCAAGTTGTTTAATGGTATAATTTGAAACGTTTAATGCACGTTATTCGAGTATTTTAGATAGATGTTATACGATGAATAGCGCTTTGTAATTTAATTCTCTGTAAATACAGAAATCAATTAACGATTAATTAAGGGCTGAAAATAGCGTTCAACTCAATTTAACAAATTCAACAAATAATACGATACTGAAGGAAATGATAAAAATAACGAAGCTTTAAATATTCCAAATATATACGAAAACGATTTGTATTAATATTTCTTTGCAAATTTTTACCCAGAACAAATTCAACCGAATCTATTAGTCAGATTAAAATAAAACCCACGATTTTTATATGAAAAATATTGTTCGCAAAAAGTACGTACTATTAAAATTTACAATCAAAAAAAGATACCCTAAGATTTTTGGCACCTATAAATCATCAACCCACTATAAATCTCAAATATACCTTTCCATTCTTGCCCATGCCAACATAAAAAGAATACAAAGAAAGAAACCTAAACATCATCCCTCGACGATCACCGAAAGAACGAATCCCCTTGAAACAGGGGATGAAGTATCGCAACGTAATAACTTTGGTCGTCTTTGGAAGCAACTCCATTATCGTTAACGCCCGCAAATTTCCTCGGAACGATAAAATTAATCAGAAGAGAATCCAATATCTCGTTTCTCGAGAACAAACTCCACATTCTACGAGCTACACCCTATTACACGAATAAAACCGCGGCCATTGTCTTTCTCTTTTTTCTTCACGAAGAAGAAGCGCGTGGTGGGCGGATTTCTTCCCCTGCCAAGATGAAAAGAGACGGAGATAGACACAGGGAAAGAAAAATGAAGATGGATGATGGGGAAAGGGAACGAAGGAAAGGGCGTCAATACCGCATAAAACGCGGGCTACGTGACATGAATAATTCCGGTTGCGTTAAAATGTCACAGAATCGAGATTCCACTTGAGAGGAGGAGGCGCGTTTTCTTCCCTAAAATCAATTAAATCGGGCAAACGGGCAGATTCACCTCGAATAAAGGAAAATATTTGCCGGTTATCGATTAAACCACCGATTTCACCGAGCAGCAAAATGGCGGAAAATAGGGAAGGAGCGAAAAATCAATGGCCATTATTCATAATTTTTCCTGTTGCGTATATAATTAAAAATAAACGATAATAATATCGTGTTTTTCTCGAGACGAGTGATGCTGAGATATTTTTTCTTTTTCTTTTCTTTTTTTTTTTTTTCTTTTTCTATTCTTCTTCGATAGAAGAAAGGATTTCGAATGCGTCGATGTTGGGCCGTAATGTCGATATTTCAAAAATTAACGAGTTGGTATTTCGCGAGAGCAGGCAGTTTGATAAGCCGACGAGGATTAATATTCAATAACGAAATACGTCAACGTCTCCGGCAATATTCGCTCGCTGCCGATTAGGGGATGGACGAGAATGCTTTCGGCTCGAGATGTGCTGGATGGATTTCTTTCTTTTTTTTTCTCGAAACGATGAACGTGTTTGAATGAGATTGATCGATGTTGCGATTTTTACGTATTCAATATTTAAGGATTGAATGAAGAAATATACGCGATATTTCGTTATTGGTGAATTATTGTGCGTGAAGAACTTAAGCATCGCAAAATTTCGCTCGTGAATAATAAGCAATGTTCAAGCTTTCGATCGATTGGTCTGAAAGTTGGTCTGAAAGTGATATTGACAAATGGTAAGAGAAAGTACAAAGAAAACGGCCGGTGGAACGGTATCACGTCATAATAGGAACGAGATGGGGAAAGGGCTCTGTATTCAGATCTCCCTTGGAAATTCAGATCAGGTTAGACACCGGAATGTCAAAAGATCAACTACAATTCTCATCTTCCGCGTAATATAGCGACAAATGTCAAGAAACTCGACTCTGTTATATTCTCCCCTTCGAGACTTCTCGATTGAAATATCTTCAAATATTAAACGTTATAAAAGAAAACTTTATCTTCCATCTTCACGGATCATACATACTATCATTCTTCAATATCAATTACAAATATCTACTTCATATTTCTGACAGTTTTAATTTCAATATAAATTCATCTCGTCGAGATTTATCGACGTTTAAACGAACGAAATGAAACAACCCTCAACGTAACATCGTAAGAATTTACACACGATGAAAGGGTTTCTCACTTCGATTCATTTCGTTTCAAAGAACGTGCAATTACGAAAAAAGCAAGGATGAAACCTCTTTTTTTTTTTTGCTCTGTTACGGTCCAATCTTGATATCTTAAACATAGATAAAAAGAAAAAAAAAAAAGATGGAAAATGAAGTGAAATTCGGGTGGAACGTTAACGGGTGTAATTTGACGAGCCTTCGAAATTTTCGAGACGCTGAGCCGCCTCTCGTCAAAACGATCGTGGAAAAAAACACGCAATTAACTTACTGCCGGTTTTAATTAACGCATCCAAAGAGATGGAAAAAGGGAGGGTTGGTAATGAGAGAGGGGGGGAGGGGGCAGGCAGAGAGACGGGTTGATGAGCGCGCGAACGGGGTTGGCGCGTGATTTGTAGAATTTTAATTAAATAAAACGCGCCGATGCGCACAATATCGGGAACGTTTAAAATGATATTTTTGTTTGCCCCGTTATAGGCCGGCGTCGTTAACCCTCCTAATTGGGTAGGACGCGCGGCTTCCAACTTTTTACGCGTGAAAATTTTTTATCGTCGTTGAATTGACGCGTCATGCGTGAAAAAATAAAAGGGAAATGATGAGAAAGTGAGTGCGTATCGTCGTGTTACCTTTGTCGAGCTAATTTATACAGAACTAGTTGTACGAGCATAAGGGTTGAAAATGATGCCGTGGATCGAATCACGTTCCCTTTTCAACTACTGCAATTAATCGACTCGTTTTAAACGAATATTCCGATGAATTGCGAGATACACAGAGTTGGAAATATTTTGAAATCGTGATTTAATATCTATGAGAAATTGAACGAAATTAAATTTCTGATAATTGCGATGAAAAAAAAAAAAAAGAAAAGAAATATCGAAGAACCATATTTGTTATTATTATTTGAAGAAACTTCCGCTTACCTAATTGTGAAATGTTACAACGTGGAAAATTGTGTTCTATATTTGTGCGACGAATATTGTACCAACCTGGAACAGAAGAAAAAAAAAATAAATAAATATTATCATTTATATCATGTATTTTTATTGTTATTAAAATTTTAATCACGGAAATAATAAGTTTTGTTCGTAGAATGTTATTAAGAACACGAAAATTATTTTTCATAAAACAATAATGAATAAATGAATAAATTGAATAAAGACTTCAAGAAGCTTTGTTTTCAAAAAGAAGAAAAGAAGAAGGTTTTGTTAATCGATTTAATAAACGAGAATTCCAGTTAGTGAAAAATGGAAATCTTAAGGAAATTTAGCACGGATAATTAATAAAAATAGAGGGGAAAAGATATATCTCGTTATTTTCTTTCGATTTTAAATTATACTCTTATTCTAGCGAAGATAATAATACAATATCAATTGAACGATATAAAATGTTACTTTGATTTTTTTTCTTGTAAAGTCACTCGTGGATTACAATTCCCAAGAACGATTTGTAACGAAATTTAGTTTCAACTCTAACCTCAGTTCTAATTCTTCAGACCAAGAGGAATTATTAAATGCAAATTATATGTATAATATTATCCAAACTATTATCCGAACAAACTAACATTCAACGTTAAATATTTACCAAAGAGCTTAAGAACTTTTTAAAAAAATTATAAGACGAAAGATTAAGAATTTAAGAAACGCTGAAAAATAATTAATGCGTAACTGTCAGTGATGCAATCCATTATAATCTTAAAAATTATTAAAATTCTAGAATAATTTAATTTTGAAGAATTTTATAAAAGGATTATTAAAATTGTAATATATCTTGGATAATATACCAATGGAATTTTCAATATCAACATTTTCATTCAAATTTTCAATAACTCGATTCCAAAAAATCAGAAGAAAGGCATTAACAATCATCCCTCATTTTTTCACAATACACTTCACAAATTCAATCGATGAATTATTTTCGAACGAATAAATACCTTCAATTCTTCGGATAGAATCGCTCCTCATTAATCCATAACAACATCTATTCCATTTACTCGAATGCACACACATCGACTACATATTCGAAGACCGGATATAATAGTTACCGCAAACGCTTGAGAATATTGCGTGCTCGTGACCTATTCCATCGCGATTCCGATCGTTGTTCAACCAGAGCTCGAGGATAATATTATTAGGTCATCTCGTAAGTAATGCGATTTTTTCGAGGATCGTATAATGCGGCGATAAAACAGGCAGTTCTATGCATTCATTCGCTTACGTCGGTTGTTCTCATGAATTCACAAACGTGCTCGCTTGCAATAAAGTTGTGCGAGTGAGTTTGGAAGCAAATAGATTTGATAGAAAGCGCGATTTGAAATAGATATTTTCTACAATATGAGGTTAGATCATTTATATTCTCAACGTTTTATTACATTTTTAAGTATTTTTAACAGAATTTTATTCGCGAAAAAATATAAAATATAAGATTAGGTACAGAAATTGTAAAATTGTTTCTCTGTAAAAGAACAACTTTCGAAGTTAATAGAATAATAATCTCAAACAAATTATTTACGAATTGTTGCAATCTTTATTATTATACATTTAGTATTAATAATAAAAATCTTATAAGTTAAAAAAAGTATGTTCACAATTTTTTCAGAATAATAGAAATTGTAATCAATATTAGTTACATTTTTCAACGAATATTTTTTAAATATCAATTTGAACGATACTCCTTCACATTTCCAATTTTCAAATACATTACATAGCTATAAACCATCCAAGAACTTCCGAAACTCCGCATATTTCGCACCATCTCCAAGGGCCTCTTTACACCGCGATCGTGCATGCAACTCGCAAAGCCGTCCTCGACGTATATCTCGGCGCCGTCTAATTCCGCGAATTCTGCAATCTTCCCTTCGAACATGCGGTTGCGTGTAGGCACGCGCGTGAATTCGCGTGTGCATATTCGCGACTACCCCGAGATCAAAGCGAATGACATAGTATAACCGAAAGGGGGACAGAGAACGCGTCGAATCGGAATGAAGAGGAGGAAGAAAGAGAGAGAGAGAGAGAGAGAGAGAGGAAGCCAGATACGAGAAGTTACGAGGCGAATTTTTCCAAGGCTGCGTGTTGGCTGCCAACATCTCCGAATTCACGAAGACTTTCGTTTCTCGGTAAACACCGACGTCGACGATCGGACAACGTGCGAGGTATATCAACGATGGCTGCGAATAAGGAACGTTTATCCTCGGAGCGAGTATAGAATGCGGATTTTCAATTTCTGCGGAGGGCAACTTGTTCCACCGATATTGCCGTTCGTTTATTCTCGGATTCCACGTTTCCTTCGATCGTGCACCGTTGTTTCTCTTCCCTCATGGCGCGCATGCGCCAACGAGCTTTTAAAACGCGGATTTTATTTCGAACGGGACATCGCGTTAACGTAGCCGCGATTTATACAAACGAATTCTATTTTTCGGCGAGGCCAATAATACGACGGAGCGTACCCTGTTAAGAGCGAAACGATGTAAACGTCGATTCGTGCACGAACACTGACGGAATTAACCTCTCGGGGGGTGAGAAGAAGGGAGGTTTCGGAGAGGGGAAACGAGAGATGTGTGCGCGACTTTGCGGTATGTTGCGTCCGTGTCGAGAAAGAGGTGGAAACGACTGACAGGCGAGACAACCGAGGATAATATCCCGGTGAGAGTTTTTAAGGGAGAATGGTGGTGGTACGTATGGGTGTGTGTAGTTTGAATATAGGATACACGTGTGTTTTTCCGTTCGATCGAGTGATTGAAGGAATGAAATATATAAATATTGATGAGATTAATTGAATTATTTCAGGAATTTAGGAAATTGAGATATTTTGATTGAAATATGAGATTCTTTGGTAATAAATTTTTAAGATTCTATGATATTTATTAAAAGTAAATTTTGTAAATTAATTTAAAAATTAGCTATTGAATTTTAAAAATAAATATATAATTTTTATTTTGCGAAAATAAGTAAATATAAGTATTAATTTATCGCCATTATTAAATATTTAAACCATTATTCGTATAATTAAGTGCCGATTTAATCCATTAAACGCTATTTGAACATGCGTAAGAGCACCTCAAATGAGTAGCTATTGTTTTGAGCGTGCAATTTCATTTGCTTGATAAACGCAATTTTGGCTTTCTATTTTAATTAGAGGCACTGAAACGCTGGAATTGTAAAAGTTTACAATATAGCAATATGCATTATTAGACATTGTAATATAAATATTTTATTTATACGATCTTTAAATGGATGTTTTAACTAGAATTGAAAGCTACGATGATTTAATACTTTCACGAACTCGAAGAAAAAACTATATAAAGCAATTTTACCAATTTGTGTTGTCAATAATACCGACAACGTTAAGATTTCTCACAATGAAATTCATTAACCAGATTCTAACTTCTTCTATGAAAGAAAGTTAAAATGGAAAAGGAAACACGTAAAGGAAAAGAAGTTTAATTCCTATGCTTAATGGATTAAAAACAAACAACGTTAAAGTAAGAAACTTTTATACAGAAAATTAGAAACGGAGTTTGAAAAACTATTAAAACTGGTTCTTGTGCCTGTCTGTGAAATATTTTTTTTTCTCAAAAGTATATAAAACGACCAAATCTTTTTATAATCTTTTTATATTCCTTCCTAAAATATATATTTATCAATCAACGTATAAGGAAATCGATAACTCACAAGATTATCATCTTTTTTTTAAACATTTTGATAATTTCACAATTTCCACGTTACTTGTTCCATTATTAAAAACTTTCAACTTTATTTCTTTTACAAGTTACTTTATCGACACTGGTAACTTCTAAAAACTTTACCAATAACATTCTTCAAATCCAAAATCTCAAAATCTCCCTCCCAATAAGCCGAAAAGAAAGGAGGAAACTATCGTATAACTTCCACAACTATTTATTCCATTCATCTTCTTAACATCTTCAAATCCCATGAATGTAAACAGGAACACGAAAGAGCTACGACGAAATTTCTCCACTAACAATACAAACGTGAATCTGACTGTTTTCACGTCTTTAATGGACGCCCAAACATCTCGAAACGAGGATCGAAACGAGGGAGGGGCCGGTCTCGTTAAAACGTCCATGTGCTTCGAGGGTTGCTCGTTCCGGCGGGAAAGCAACTCGACAAACGGATAGGATAATTTAACACGAATCGACCAACGAAATTACAATTTTCCTCAACGTTGATTCGAACGAGCGAGGGTTGAGGATCGATACGCGACACCTTCGCGCTTTTCTAAAAAGCTTGCGCGCGGTTAAATTCGCATTATGCATGTTTCCGACGACGCGAGCAACTTTTACGACCGCCTTCTTCTTTTTTTTTTTTTTCTCTTTTCTTTTCTTTTTTGCGAAACGAAAATGCGCCTGTTCAGACATTCAGCACTCTGGTCGACTTAAATATTTGATTCGAGCAACTGCAACGTCGTGGGTAACGCTACATCACGCGCGTATAATTTACAAATATTAGCTCGAAGAAATTGAAACACGCGTGTATTTCAAGTCGAGTGAAGTTTTTTCACGTTTCTTATATATTCTAATGTTTTGTCGATTTATAGTGCAACTATAATTGTCAAAGATCTTCGAATTAATGAAATATATACGGATTCGGTCACGTAGCGTGTAAAGTCAAGTAAATTGCAAATTATTTACAACGTGAGAAATTAATACAAAATTTTGTGATGTAAATACAGACATAATTTTGCTTCGTTCTTTTGTAGATATATGTACAGATATAAAAGGATTATTTTAATTTACTTCTACTCTTAATATTCAGCAAGTCTTCCAATTTAAATTATAATAATCTCAGATATTCCAATTGTTTTTATCTCTATATATATTATTAAAGAAACTCTTTTGAGTAAGTCTTACAAGGCTTTACCCGTCCATTTTTTATTAAAGAATTATAAATAAAAAAAATTTGTTGACGCAAATCCCTTTCAGTCTTGTGTAAAATTAATATTGTTAAAAAGTATTACACGGAAGTATTACCTTTTTTACCCTTCGTTTTATTAAATACGACTTCCTAATAAATTTCATCCTTTAAAATCGTTGCACTTCCATCACGAATAATACAATAGAAGCCAGAAAACTCGAAAAACGCTATCTTTTCCTTCAAAATCAGAGAAATCTTCTCAAGAGCTTGTACATATAAAATGATTTCAAACTCGACGAGACCTGCCATTGCCATTCCGCCATTCCGCAGCGCAGATCCAGATGGCGCGATTGAGTTAAATATCGACGGGACCCGCCGATCCCCAAACTCGTCGGCACAAACTCATCGCACACAATTTCACGGAACCGTGGCTCGATCGTTGCGCGATAAACGCAGCCAGCTGCTCGAGAGAGTGGCGTGCAACAAGGAAGCAACAAGTATCGAATCCGAAAGCGATCCCGAACGCACGAAAGAAGGTCGGTTTTGGAAACCCATTGGAGACCTGGTCGAAACCCTCTCCGTCTCACGGATCGCGGCGCAGGCTTGGATGCACGGATGCGTGCATCCGTGTGACACGTAAACCGGTCCCCGTGTTCGTGTCCCGGCGACACGGCGCTGTTGTCGACGGATGCAAGAGACCGGCACATAATGCGGTCTCTGAATACGCCTTTGTACGGTCGGGCCACGTGCACATAATCGCGCTACACCCGTGCAAAATGCAATTTGCAGCCGCGGATACGTGCTGAAATCGCGACCGTCGGATAGACGTCTCGACGCCAGATTGCACCTCGGAGAACGAGCTACTAACCCGGAGGGTAGACGAAGAGAATCGTGGCTCGGATAATGGTGGCCGAATCTTATCGCGATAAAAGCCGCGATTATACGATAAATATATTCAAAAGCCGCGTTCTTAATAGGAAATTCATTTATAATTATAGTATAATATATACTCATCGAACGATACGACGTTTGTCACGTGTGATAGATCGATGCATAAGTCGAGCGTAAAAATACGAATGACGTGATCGGCTGAGTGAACGAACAATCTCGATTCTGTTTGATTGGGTTAATTTTAGCGAAGAGCGATGATTTGTTCTTGATAACGATGTATACTGCGTTAAATGAAAATCTGGAGACGAGATTCGAGAACAGAGTGAATATATTGACGTGCAGTAAATGAAGTATAATGGGAAAATTAGAAATAGGCGAACTTCGTAAACGAGATTTAAGAGTATTATTGTTACGTTAATGAAAAATATAATATAGTTTTGAGGATTAATCAAAATTGAATGTAAATCTGTTTCTATTCTCGATCTATTATAAGACACGATGAAATTTAAATTTATCATCGCGGATCCCGATGAAACGTCATCTGAAAAATAAAGACAATTTATTAAAATATCGTCGAGAAGGGTTTAATTAAAATAACGACATGCAAGCTATATAACTCTGATACTACTAAACAGTTAATGATCCAGCTACGGGAATCCGGACAAAAAGCTCGAAGACTCGTTTCAACAATGAAGTATACGTATATATTCCGGTGGCGGTTTCTTGCTCGAGCACGGGCGTTTCATGGATGAATCAAATTAATGAACTTTTAACGAGAACTAAGTGCTTTGCTGAAAATCAACCGGCGAGTTTCGTTAAACAGCGAAAACAAAAGAGTAAGGTTAACAACTGGAAACTGGAGGGTCATGATTATGACGCGTTAGTTTTCAAAGACGTATCCATCACGCCACGCCGTTTAACGCGCACAAAGAGAGAGAGAGAGAGAGGATAACCTGACCTCGCTTTTAGCGAGTCTCTTATCTTCTCGCGAACTTAAATTCCAAAACGAAACAATGGCTAAGCGTAATCGTGCGCTGCAAATAGGAGCGCACAATAGTAACAAAATTCAACGTGTGAATAACCTGTAATAAAATATATAAATATACCGCAAGAAGGAAAAATGATATATGATCGAAATTTTTATTTTTGATGAACAACGCTCTGCAATCTGTTCGCATCATCGCAATATTCATCTCTAGTATACGTATGACAAATTGTAAAAAATCCGAAGAGTTTGAATACATCTCGTGTTTTGATATCCACCCACGCAAATTCAAAGAAATATTAGCTATAATTATAATACAATCGACAGAACGATGTATCAATATTTTTCAGATAGATATTCAGAAATTACACTTGAACATTTAAACTCCATCGCTAATAATAAAATTTAAATACTCGAGTTCGAGGAAAGAAGGAAGGAAAGAAGGAAGGAAAAAGAAAAAAAAAAAAATGGACGAAATGGGAGGAAGGACGAGCTTAGCGGAAATGCGGTCCGATCGGTATTTATCGGACGGATAATCGACGACGCGGCGATTCCGCAACAGAGGCCATTGTCTTCAGTTTAAAATTGATCACGGGCTCGAAACGATCGGACTTGGCGGGGTCCTGAATCGCAACACCGACTTCCGGCCCGGGGGAAATCGAACAACACGAACGATACATCCGGCGAAGAGAGAAGATGGCGAAGGATTATGAGTCTTTCAATACGGGCTGGCCATTGTTACAAGCAAGATCGTTAACTTTATAATGACACAATTGATAAGGAGGCTGGTTCGCGTCCCGTGAGCACACGGGTCACTGGCCTGTAGAGAGAGGAGAGCACGTTCTATTACGGTTCAGTGGTTCTCACGTCCCCCCGTATTCTCTTTTTCTCATATACCGTTTCGCTTTCTCGATTATGTCCACTTCAAAAATATAACGAATCTGGTCTGGAAAATCAGCAAAGTTTTCTCGAGTTTATTGGAACGTGATGCAGTGTTAATTAATACGAGTTTTTATTGATATTTGTTTAGTTATTATTATTTGGTTCTTTTTTTTTTGAATATATTTTATCTATTATTTTTGTGTATGTCGATGTATATTTCAATGTTTTTAGGATCGATTGTTCTTTCTTTTTCAATTATGAGTAATGGAAACGTTATTTTCTGATATTTTAATAAAAAAGTTTTATCAATATTGTATTATTCAGGGTATTATTATTTAATAGAGGAAAATAGAAAATTTTCAAATTCCTTTCTTTAATAAATAAAATTATTTTCTAAATAAAATACAAGTTAGATGTAAAAAAAGGTTAAAATAAGTGTCAATTCTAATAAATGAAATTTTTTAATAAAATATATAATAGAAAGGAATAATTGTACGGAATAATATTTCGAATAATATATCTCGATCGTTGTTTTCTATGTTTTTGTATTTATACCATCGTATTTATACTATATATCATCGAATAGTCCTGTTGTGGATAATTGTTCAATTTGATAAAAAATACCATCACTTATTCAATGGTGAAATTGAGAATGGTCATGAAAATACAATTTGAACTAGACATATGTATATTTGGAAAGTAAGCTAAAAATATCGGTTGTTTTTTCACTTGTATTCTTTCTTTTTTTTTATTTCTATATTTTATTTCTATTTTGTATATAAATTTTTTATTTATTCAATTTTAAATTTCCGAATACATTAAAATAAAATAAAAAGAAAAATGATACTTTTATCTGTCTCGAAATGAAATAGCAAATATTGTTACTAATATAGTTGTTGAAAATTTTTTTAATAATATCGGGAATGATTTCCATTTATATGTTGCACGATAAATCAATCTTACTAAAATATAGAAATTTTCAAAGCGAAAATTTTTTCCATTATTTTCCAATATTCCGAACATTAATATTCTTTAATAGTTGATCGAATCTAATTCATTGGCGAATAAAATATTAATTAACGATTTGAAATATAACAAAACTGAAATAAAAAATACTAGAAAAATATTAGAAATGGAAATAAAAAATATTGAAAACCTAGAAAAATCGAATCTAAAGAGTTTGTATCGATAAATAAAATCTTTAACGGCACATCTTCGCGTAATTCCTTTTTTAATAATAAACCAACTATAATCTCCGCTCGGAATAATCTCTGGATGCGCTTTTCTGAAAATTTCATCAACGAGTAACATGCATTGCGCCACTTCCGATTCGTTAAATTATAAATTACAAGGTTGGTGAAAAATGCCTGGTAATTCCTCGCGTATGAATAGCTCGTCGACGAGTCATCTTTGCCGCGGTAACGATCGATTCTCTCGAAATCTGTGACGCAGAAAAAGTATTTATATTTTAATCTTTAAATAACGGTATTATGGATAGAAATGATGGCTCGTTTATTTTACCAAATCGCCCATCTCATTTAGCCAACAACGTCTCCGAACGAATCCAATTTTTTCAACTATCGATTGATTCGAATGGCGAATGTGAACCACTCGATTGAAAAATCCATTTTTCTTTATTCTACACGGAAGAATTTGTAAAAATTCGCGTCCATATATAACTATTATTATCTTTGAGATTTTATGCATTATAATTTCCTAGGTTTTATAATTTATTATAAAATTATTATACAATTTTAATAATTGAAATTTATATATATGTAGAACAAGAACAAACAATAATAGAATAATTTCGTTTATTTGATTCGAGCAATAACAAGTAAACATGCAATAAAAATTATGAAACCTATCGGAAGTATATTGATTGTAATTTAACATGTTATGATTTAAAACACTCCATAACTTTATTAAACAATCGTTTAATTAAAGTGATGAAATATTACCTAGAGAGAAAACTCAAATGTAAGAATTTGCAGCGATATAGAGGATGGAATTATTGAAACATCAGAAGTCACGGCGAAAAGAATTAACAAATGCAGAAGCTCTTTCTCTTTCTCTTGATAACAATTATCATAATCGAATACACAATCGACGTAATTCACATTAAGTTTAAATTAATACATATATATATAATTCCATAGCGACTTGTGTATTCCACGCACGTTTACAACACGTACATAATAATACATTTCCACGACGGTTGTTGCTTATTAATATACAAAGTCTGTTCCGCGGTCAGAACTAATAGAACTAGTCACCTAGTCGGACAAAGGACCACGTAATTTTCTGTAGAGCGATCGATCGGAATGTTATGTTGGTCTCAATTCTCTTGAGGAATCGAAAGAAGAATAATAATTTCATTCTTCGATCCTCTTGCTTAATTAAATTGTACTAAAATTAACGTTTCGTGCGTACGATTTACGTAATACTCGAGTTTGCACTTGAGTAACGTGCGGTGTTTGACGAGCATGCATTAATATTTGACAATCGTAAAATAAACACAAACGTATACGTATACATCAGGAAATCAAGATGAAGGTCTTTATCGTTTTCTTTACGATGAAATAAAATGATCGTTAGGGTTTAAAGAAAAAAAAAGTTAAAAATATCGATAATGAATTACACTTTATGAAGGATTCCTTGTAAAAGTCGCGGCAAAATTTCTTGTACAGTTATTATATCTCTCGACTATAAACCATCTCTACACCGAGTAAATAGCTCGAATCCATTCCATCGAGGATCGATATTCTAACGGTGCTAGAAAGTAGAAAATTGAGACAAATAAAATCCCCGGTCAAAATCGGTTATCGATTGTACCGAGATAAAGCGAGAGGAAATCGATACGCGATCGGTGTCGACTCGACACGCTCCGCTGCCTTTCACAATGCATGCATTCACCTTTTCCTTCCGTTTCTTCTGTCTGATTAAAGTATCCATCTTCCACTCTTGCCCCGATTCGCATCGATTCGAGCACCCTTTACGCTATATACAAGGGATGACGATTAATCAAGACATTTTATTAACCCTTATTGATTCAAGATACATTGATATTTTATCACTGTTGTAGATCACTTATAGAAGATAGAGATTTTTGTTCCGCGTATCATTATCTATATTTATTTTTATTTTCCATTTAAATTATTTAACAAAAGTTTTAATAATAAAAAGGAATTTAAGGATATCAAATAGAGTTCCACATAGAATTCCAAAGGGGTTGAAATAACCAAAGGCATAGTTGCACAACACAATACCTTGGAATGACGTTCGACAATAAATTATCTGCACAATAATTTCACAACGATCTTATCTACGTTGCGAGCTTTCGTATCGTCAATATTATCTCTCTTATCCATTTACTGGAAAACAGATCTGCATCTTCCATAACTCCATAAAATTTTTCTTTCTCCCGCCCCTTCGGCGCGACTTGATTTACGTTGTCGCCGATCGTCTACGATAATGCCCACCGCACAATTGGAAAAGTCGGGATTAAACCCGGTGACGAATGAGGCGCGAACAGCGAAGATAATGCTCCTCGATCGCTCCGGACTCCGCCTCCTAGATCCTGGCACCGATACGAACCTTGTCGGGAGATAAGCGGCGTTAAGCATACCCTTTCCAACCTGGAGATCGTGGCGCGGATAATTCGACCGACTATTATTCGATCCGTGTATTCCCCGATTTGTTGGCATCCGGACGGGAGGGGGGAAACGTCTATCGATGGGTCGCGTGCGGATGAAAAAAAAAAAAAAAAAAAAAA
>NW_025224135.1:7195579-7282910 GCF_014066325.1 Apis laboriosa
TTTTTTTTTTTTTTTTTTTGTAGCGATGGATGCGGATGGATTCGATCGTTGGAAGTGGACAGTTTGGAGATGGAAAGGGTGGCGGTTCGCGTGGACGAGATTTGTGAAGAGATTTTCTTGTTCTGCGGGTAATTTTTTTTTTTTTTTCTAGATAAAAGGATATTTCGATTTATCCTTTTATCGATCGATGAATGGGGAATTTTTTCGTACGAGTCGCGAGATGTTTGGTGAAAGTTGAAGAGGTGCAAGTGTATTGTATTTGTTTATTATTATTCGATCGATTTTTCTTCGTTTTTATTTCGATACCTGTGAAAATACGAACGTGTAATTTCCTTCATTCTTCATCCTGTACATGGCACGTGTCTTTAAACACCATCGATCCCCTCGATTTGTGTTTGACAGGCTTTCGGGATAACGTATAGAGGGCATTTACGTTGATAAAAATGACGCGTGCAATGAAATCATTGGACAAAATGACGAGATTGATTTGGTGCCGCGGGAGAGGCTAGAAATCTACTACACATTTACATCTTCGAAAACAAAATTTCCCCGATTAAAATCGACCGATACGATAAACGTAAAATTAAACGGAAGTGAGCAGAAATTTAATCGAGAACGTATCCGGAAGAAAAATAATAACAAGAGGGAAGAGATAGATTGTCACTCTCGAAATTAAAAGATCGCAATTAAAAAGAAAAAAGAAACCACTTGATTATCCAAATCTATTTTCTATCAAAACACGATCGATCGATCGCTCTTGATATCGTCCGATTCATATACACACTTTTCGACGCGATCCATACGTTCCTATTCAGCCAAAAAAAGAAAGAAAAAAAAAAGAAGAATAACGTTGGTCAGGCAGTGATTGCCCTGTCAATACTCGGATATCGACACATCTCGAGATATAAAGTTTCGGTGGAAATAGTAGCCAACAATGAAAGTCGTGCAAAATGAAATTTCATTTCCTTCCTCGTTCTCTATCGATCATCGATTCGCCCCCTTCCTCCCCCGATACTCTAACGTGTTCGACACAAGGAAGGACAATATCATCCCGAGCACGGAAGCATTCTCTCTAAATAATATGGAGAAACTCGATACCTCATCATCCACATTCGTTATTTATCGAGGAAAAGCGAATCTCGTTGGCCTCGTTGGTATTTCGGTCGTTCGATCATGCGTCGAGATTTCTCTTGTCAAAACGAAGGGGAAAGGGAGGGGGAAATATCGAAGAGAAACGACTCTCGCACCTCCTCTCTCGAGGATGGAGGAAGGGCAGATATGGATGATAAATCGAAAAGAAACGCGGTAGACGTATGGTACGCGCGCTTTGATGCACGGTCGAATTTTCTTTTCCCCTCGTTGTTTCATTTAAACGTTACCCTCTTATACACAGGTTTCCATCCTGATGTCGATCTTTTGTGAGAGCTTTTGTCTCTCACCTTTCTCCCTCTCTCTCTCTCTCTCATTCTCGTCATATTTCTCTCGACCAGCTCTCGTTGAACACACAATTTTTCTTCTGAATTCGAACGAGAAGTCATCTTTATCGTCGTACGAGGCGATACACATTTCGATACCACGATGTTTACGATACATATGGAAGAGAAAGAATGTGAAACGAAAATAATGGGATCCTTATAAGAAGAAAGAGCATTATTGGGGATATGTCAAGTTTGAATTGATTTTTTTCTTTTTTTTTTTTTTTTTCTGATTTTTGTTTAATCGAGTATTTTGAAATATATATCGATCAACGAGAGACTTGTTGAAATGTTGTTTCTTACGAAATCGAGGACTTAGGGAAGGGAATAAAGCGAATTTTTGCACGGAATAATGCAATTAACATTAAACACGACGCTGAGTCAGCCATAGATGGTTGGCACACTTGAGTTCCTGTGGAGCTACGTCAACTTTATGCGACCAACAGAGTTGATTTTGGAACAGCCTTGATACTATGGGCCGAATTTTCGTTAAAATATTTGGAAAAATCAATTCTTTCGAACGTCAAGAAAATAAGATACTTCTGTTAACAGAAGGTATAACGCGTTTGCGTAGATTAAATTGTGTTTAATATTTTGTTCAAGATCGTCTCTCAAATCTGAGACGATTCTAGTAATAAAGAATTCCTTTGTTGGTCATTCGGCCACGATTTTACAGGAGGATCGAAGAATACACAGATGCTCAAAGTGGCACTCGTAGAAAAATGGGTTGGCATACAGCCACCTATAAATATTTTACGACTCAAAGACGAGTATATCTTATTACACGGCAATTCAGTTCGAAGCCAATTTCCTTTTCTTTCTTTTTATCAATAATTCTTCTTTTATGATATTACTTTACTCGTGAGTAAATACAAATTGTTATTAATCACATGAATATTTTTTATCCATATGATGCATTATACACGTATTTAAAATCCTCTGATTTTTCTCTTTTATCTTATATTTTTTTAATCATCGGTATATATTTTATATTTAAATTAACATTATTTAGTTTAACATTCGTTATTTACCTTTACTACATGAATCACTACTACAGTATTATTATTTCCTTTCGATATTTCATTAATCTGAAATCTAAATTCGTAAGGATATTTATTTTATCAATTTTAAAACAAATATATTGATACAAATTACCAATCGATATCATTTTATCTCTCGTATCAATATTACTTAATCTCCGCCGTGCAAATTAATTTATAGAATTGCGTGAATCGATTTTTAAATTTTATTTCATTAAATATACGTTACATAAAATTATCGAGACATTTAACAATAAGAATTTTTTCTTTTACAACAAGAATAAGGTATTTTCCGTCACGATCGAATAAAGCATTTACCTGTTATTAAATAGTTATATAATTTTTATACAATTCAATGGTTTCTTTATGATAGGGAAGAGTATTATTCGTTATTCCAAGTATTATGCATTATTCGTTCGAATCCGTTCTTGATTTGAAGTTTATCGATTGTTCAAGCACTGGCAAAGCCTTAGAGCTGCTACTTAAGACATCTAAGACGGTTTCACCGGAAGTTAACGCTCCTCGCCCAGAGATCTACCCTTTCAACAACGACCCTTGCAAACACGATTTTCAACGTCACTGAAATTATTTGCGAGTTGTTATCGTGCAGATTTATTAAACAAATACTACCTATGCTACCTCGTGTTCGCCTTTTCCTCAATTAGAGTAAATAAATAAATAAATATATATATATATGAAAATACTTAACATAGCGCGCATTATATTACACAAAGGAATATTATAAAGAAACCTTCTTTATATATTATGATATATTACCAAAGTGAAAATTATGGATAAATAATTATTTTATATCCCAGAAGATAACAAAGGAATTAGTTTCTTTCGAAATCCAATCGTTATATATCCAACCATGTTCACGATAATGATGCATTTTGCACATCAAAACTTTGCATAATAGTTCATCGTATATTTAGCACACGATAATACACGAATGACGGATCAATAGAACACGTTGGGCCTGATAATTAGTTTAAAATACCGTTGCAATACGATGCGCGCGCGTTTGCTTTGTTTGCGCGTGTTAATTAATTAACCAATTAACAGCCATATTCTGTCCGAAACTTGAACATACGAACATCGAGCAACGACGATCGAATCATCCCGTATGCGTTGTACGCCATCCGAGTGTACGCCAGCGGAAGGTGCTCCATTAATCCTTGGGAAAGCGGAAGAGATAAAACGTGGCCGAGGGAAGGATGGCTCGGGCCAACGGCGAAAAGAGATAAAAACTGGCAAGTTTACATTCTTTAAAAACGAGATTCATTTTTAAGTCGTCGTGTCTCGAGATACTCTATCACGTGGTGGTCGAGAGGATTTTTTCGGGAAGATTGATCGATCTGTTACCCGGGTTGAAAAAAAAAAAAAGTGCATTTATGAGAACCTTTTAAACGTGTTCCATCATTGTCGTCCAATCTCTCTCGTTAATTCGATATTGGTTTCATTTTAATATTAATGAGTAAAACGAGCGAGCGAAATTGTTAATTTGTAAAATTTTGAAGAATTCGTGAGCGTTGATAGATGGCGGGAGAAGAAATAGAGAAGAATAAAATAATAAAAGGAATGCTTAATAATTTGATGTGAAAAGTATACGATGGAATAATAGGAATTTCTTTCGAACAGTTTAATAATTGAAAGAAATAATCGATAAATTTCGTATTGGAAAGTTGAAGGTATTAAATGCAAGACAAAGGATTATTTCTTAGTTAGATCTTAATTTTCGTTAACGTGGAATGATTAAAGTGTTTGGACATTAAGTTTAATAATGCTACTCATGAATAGATTGCTTCGAAGCAGATTAGACCCGATTATAATCGATGGTTCTCTCTCTCATCTTAGAACACGCGACTAATAGTTAGCTAAGGTACGTACATAAGCTTGATAAATCTTGCTTAACAAGTTTATTGAAATTTGCTCGGTTATCCGATGAAATTTGTATTTATTCACAATATTGTCCATGGCACATGGCACATAAAATAATCCACGATTATTACAAAGTAGAGAGATTCTGAAATTATTAGCAGTGAAATGATTATTAGCTGATATAATTATATTTAAATAGATACGTATATTACATTATGATTACAATGAAAAGAATATGAAAGTATAATTCTATATACATTTTTTTTAATAAAAATTGATCTTTGAATAAAAAAGTTTCAAATGTATCAGTCTATGATATCAGATAATAATATCATATTTATCGGATATTTATGGCGGTGCATATCTCATAAATAATCGAGGCACATCCGCTCATATTTTAGCTAGAATTAACATCGAGGAAAGAAAATCAATATTAAGTAAAGTATAAAGTCGAAATACCGCAGACAGAACTGAGAAGAACAGAATACAACATTAACAAGTTATAGATGCAACAGAATCGGATTGTACCGTATATACTGCTCGTTGTTATATGCAAATATTACGAATCTTGTTAACCGTTGAGCAGAATATCAGCACGATAACACATTCTTCGCTTCAACTATTCGCGTAAACTAATTTCACGATGTCCCGAAGAAATCTTTCGCGTAAAAGAAAAAGAAACATCAGATATATATTTTCTATAAAATTTCTATACACCTCAAACTTGAGAAATTCTATATCTCTATGATCTTATCTAGGATTTTATATCTACGTATTTTATTTTTATTTACGTTGCACATTCGCGTTGAAAAAAATTCAATGATGATAAAAAGAAAATCTTTTCATTTAAAAAATTAT
The DNA here is from genome assembly GCF_014066325.1 of Apis laboriosa. NCBI lineage: Eukaryota > Metazoa > Arthropoda > Insecta > Hymenoptera > Apidae > Apis > Apis laboriosa. Next base: position 7,200,834 of record NW_025224135.1, read on the forward strand.
CACGATGATTCGATCGCGCGAGAATGAAAGATAAATTTTTAATTCTTAATTTTTAAGATGGTACATATGTATACGATTTATCTTTCTGATTTTTAAAGAACAAATCGAGGATTTTCCCTCCCGTGTGGAAAGATTCGAAATGATCACGAACCAATATCCAATCCTAGATTGGAAACGAGTCGAGGCGACGACGGTTTGCTCGAGACAAATGATCGGGATCGAGAGGCCACGGTGTCTGACACAATATGCTCGATCAACGTGGATTGATGCCTACATCGGGGAAAAGTGTGAAAGGTACGTTTATTCTAGATCCAATTACGCAACCCATCCGATAAACGAACTATAAATATATAATCATGGCCATAAAATACATGATATACATATTTCTATTACATTATTTAGAGAAATATATTTATTACTGTTTAAAATATTTTTTTAATTATATTAAAAAAAAATGTAAAATCGAGATCAAAGAAATTGAAATCTACATTTAGATTTATATTATAATTCATTTTATAATTATTAATACAGGAAAGGTATCTAGAAATACGATTAATCAGCTATTATTGGATTAATCGTGTTTCCTTCACAAGGTGAACAATAACAATGAGCTTACGCTTCATCTTTGTCTTCCTGAGTCTAAAGTTTAACGTATCAACGTCACGTTTGCGTTGATTGTCGATATCTGATTCACTCTCGTTATCAAATTCTCAGAATTCTACTACTAATAAGCATACAGATAAAATTCTAAGGATTATACTGATTTCCACAAACAATATCAACTATTACATAAAAATCCTAGAACGCATTCCTATTAATACCAATTGGGTGACAATAAATTCAGGAATATCTGAAAATTTTTTTTTTATTCTATCGGATAAAACGACACATCCCACACGTACGTATCTTTAGATTTATTTGAAACATCGAAACATCGGATAAGAATAAAACCGAATTCAAGGTTTCATCGTGGAAGCATCAGGGAAATAACAGAGAAACAATTCTCGCCTCGTATCCCCGTTTTTATAGAAGGAACGGAAAAACCAAGCATCGAAACGAAAGGAAAACAAATAGCTGGCCCGATTTTCGAAATATTCGCGACTTATTTCTCTCTCGTTGAGCACAGTCGACGTTCGTGTACGTGTAATTGGCGCACGCTTGGGAGGTGCTCGAGGCAACGTACGAACTGTAAAGTAGTGTTTGAATGCCTTTGAATGACCGCGACCTCGGTGACGAGACGCAAACATGGAAAAGAAACGGAAGGAACGGAGAGGTCGTATGTCGCGGTGTGTCGACGCGTGAAACAAGTAACTGTACTCGATGAATGAAACAGGTATTAGAGGCAGGGATCGACCGATAGATTTCATCGGTTATTGAAATCTCGTACTATACCCTTTATTTTCTCCGGTTAACTCGGGTATTCGTGCAGCTAGTAACATTGTATCGAAAATCTCGATCTCTGGAAGTAAAATTGCCCCTCTTTTGGGGGGGAATTATTCTGTCTAATGCGATTTTATTCGAGAAATCTTCGAGATTTAAACGAATGAATTTTAAAAAGTTTTATTGGAAACTTTGGAAAAATAATGGAAATTAATTTTTGAAATTTAAAACCAATGTGAATTTATAGTAATTGTAAGTGATGTTAATTTGACATTTGAAATTGAGGCGTCCGATTCATTTGAACGATTATAATTAATGTCGCTGTTAATGAGATCTCGCTATAAAATAAATATTCTAATATTTAAAAAGATTTATCAAAAAGGTTTATTTGTCATATCAAAAAATTTATTTTAAGAATTCGTAAAAATATGAAGAAATATTTAAAAAAAATATAAATAAATCAATCTGTGATATTTCATTCTCTGATATTATTATTAACTATTTAAAAAATTAATTTAATAATTCTTTTCATTTAATTACGCGTATCGTGTACTTTTATGATCGGAACAGAAGATCGAGGGATATTGAAGAAAATATGAAATTAGAGGTTAAACTTAGCAAGGGTGACGGAGCAAAAGTTACAGTTTGAACCATGTTGTAAGAAAGGTTTCGCAACTTTCTGCTGTTACTAGTTATACAAGCGTGTAAGTTGTTTTTTGAAAGCTTCCTGCGGAGCTTCTTAACCAACATTGCAGCCACGTATTTCCCGGGCGAAGCATTACAATATTAAGTTTGAATCCGGTGGTGCATGACCTTACACAAGGATTTTCAACGTATAATATTATGGAAGGATTTTATTCGTATCTTTTATTAACTTGTACAAAAAAATATGAATTTTCTCAAACGACGTTAACTTACATATATTACTCAATTTAATATTAACGAAATCCAATTTCACCAATTACAAGATCAATGAACAAATAATACAAATTAAAAAGAAAAAAAAAAAACGAAGAAAAACACGAAGAGAAATCGAAAATAAAGAAAAAAAAAACCGCTCGAATTTTTTCGAAATGAAACACAGTTTTCTTTTTCTCCGCTTGTTGCTCCGCTCCTGAACTGAAAACGAAAATCGGAAGAAAATGTATAAACAAAAAGATAAAGATAAGTAAGAATATAGAATAGAGAAAGAAATATAAAGGGGAAAAGGGAGGAAGAAAGATGGCTGTTCCACCGACGCGTCCTCGTCATTCTCGAATATTCGCATCGCGTCCATTGCATTATTAATAAACTTCGTGTTACGTCGAAGACAAAGTCACACGCAATATGCAAATTAGGCATTACTCATTCCTCCGTCGTGTGGAAATCCACGGGCGGTCCGTGCTCGCTTCCTCGAACACAGAAACGGGGCCAATGGTGTAGGAACGACCGTGTCAGATTGTTACCGCGAAAAGCATCATCGTTTGTCGTTCGTTTCTTTTTCCACTTAATTTCTTTTCTCCCCCCTCGCTTTCCATCCTTCGTTTCAATCCACGTCGAGGCTTCTTAAAAAAAAAAATGCAAACTACACGGTGTCTCATTGAAGAAATCGGAGGAAAAGGAAGCGAAAGAGATATCAGCGCAAGAGATTTGGATTATTATTAATAATTGTATTTATTAATAACTGGATTATTATTATTATTGTAACGTATTATTCACATCCCGTATGCGTGTGTACGCGCAATAAAAAACTCATTATTTTATTAATATATCATTATTAAAAATTTAATTGAAAACTGCAACTTTTACAAAGTTTCCAGTTCCAGTTGCGTGCGATGTATCGCGTGCGTATCACAATCGATACCGCAATGACCAAAGTATGCTTCGACCGCTTTGAATCGCTAATTTATGCCCCAGCCAACGGAATATCGTGGGTTTCGGTGCGTGAACGGTGGTCCGCTTTGGCGGCCATTTTCGTTATCTCATCACGAATTGGCGATAAGAATGGGTTGAAGAAGTTTGAAATTAACCGCGATCTCGTATCGATATTCAAGAAAGTCACGAAAAAGTAAAGATTAAGTAATCGAAATTAGAAAGAATCGCTATCGATCGCTTTATTAATTACACGCCGTTTATACACCTTTCTCTTTTACGCGATTGAACGCGATTGTAAGAAAAAAAAAAGCGTGATACTCGTTTTTTCGATTTCTCTCATCATGAATTTCTTTTCATTTTCAATTTAAGCATAACTCGCGTCAGCGTATCAGAAAATATCAGAGAGATTGCAACTCTACAATTCTCGTAAAAGTCACTCGAGGATTAAAGAGATGGATTGGCGAACGGATGGAATTGCGAAAATATCTCGTTCTTAGATTCTTCGAAAGGAATATTTCTCCAAGCATCCGGATCAGTCGTCAAACAAATATGAAGCGTTAAATGCATACAAATTTGACATAGATAGTAGAAATGTGGTGTAACAAGAGATATTTGGAACATAAAGTGTGGAAAGTGTACGAGATCGAAAGTTGAATTGAACAGAAACGACGAATTTTTCGAAAATTCTACATGTTTCTATACTTCCTTTTTGTGTACATACATCTGTCTTGCTTTCGTGCATTTAATCTCGTATTCCACGGTCTTTTGATCGTCGTTCTTGATTTTCTTGTTAATTCGTGTATTGTGCCGAGCCGAGTTTACACAGGAAGATAGAAAAGGGAATGGAAAGCTATTAAAACCTGACGAATTTTTAGTATCGAAATAGCGAAGCGTCGAGACGAATCGAGAATTCTCCTTTATACTGGATTATTTTTAAACGATATAGTTGATATATTTTAATTTGATTAATGGAAATATTCGATTAACTTCGGAAGATTCGATCAAAGTAACAAAACTATACGTCTGACACGATGGTCGCCGTGATTTTCGCAAGAAATTGCATCTCAAGAGCTTCGAACGTACTTCGGGAACGCGAATCTCGTTATTTCGGGATCGATAATTTAACTAGAAAATCGTTGCAGAATTTCGTATAACGAGTTTGACAATTTTATTTAAAGTTCACTTGACGAAGCATGCACGCTTTAAGATGTCGTTCATTTTAATGAAAATATACGTGAATAATTGTAACTACGTGAAAATTATGTTACGAAGCTCTTGTCTTCTTCTTTTTTTTTTTTTTTTTTTTTGTATATTTCGTTAAAAAAAACTCGTATTTGTGCGGAAAAATGTTCGCTTAATTGTTTTAAGTATGTGATATCTGATTAATTTATAACAAGATTTAATAATAATCTATTAATTTTTCTTTTTTTTAACATCAATCAATCAATCAGACGATGCTCTTAAAATTACAAAACCATCTGGATATTCGACTATTCAAAATTCGAAGCAATAGAAAAACTTCTACCTTTCATCAAATAATCCCTTGTAAAATGCAAAAATACATTGTCAGACACGATACACAAAAGGATACTTTATCTAATCGCGCATGCTTCCACGGTTTTGCGGTTTACGAAACACGCGAGCGAGAGAGAGAGAGAGAGATGACTCGTCAGCGTTCCGACCGACAATAAGGCAACCGGATAAATAAATTAATCCGCGAAAACTGACCTCTTTATCGTGGCCGTTTTTAGTGTTTAGCGACGATAGGGGGTAAGGAAAGGAGGAGGCGGCAGGACGAGGCCGGGAAAGAACGGGAAAATAAACGCCCCGCGTCCCAGTTTACATTTCATTTTCCTCTCCAAATTTGGCGCGACTGTATTCCCGCCAACATTTCATTCGCTACTTTATCTTTGTTCCACGGCTCCGGTGCTTCTCAACTGTCGCCCCCTCCCTCCCTTGTCCTGCGTCGAGGTGTTTCAATTCCCTCGCTGTGATCCATTAAAATTATGTAAATAGAGCAATGGCGTCGGCGTATAATGAAATTCTCCGATGGAATGAATCGAGAGTTAGTGCGCTTCGAACTGTGTCGCCTTCGCTAAAAATATATGAATTATGTGTATCCCTTTAAACAGAATCTCTCTTTCGCATCGAAAAAATGGAATTAACGCAATTGGGATCACGCGGGGAGTGGAGAGTGTTTCGGGATGAATTTTTTTTTTTTTTTAAAGGATCGAAAATTTTCGGGACTAGATTCTATCGTGATGGAATAATTATGAAAATTCACTTTGGAATTGAAACGAAAGATATTTTACCGAAATGACTGGAGGGGGAGAGGGGGATTTTTAAAGTCGACGATTGCAGAATTGCATATGTATAGTTTTTCTTTCCTTACTTTTTCTTTTTTTAATTATTATTTTATTATCGTTATTGAAATGAACTTTGTTGCTTTTTAATTTTATCTTCGGGATATATGGTACGATTTTAATAAAAATAGCTTTTTTAAAATTTAAATTTTCAATAATCCATCTATCATAATTGTATATATAGTTAAATAAAATCTTTTACGAAACAATTCGCAAAAATGTACAGGCTCAACTATTTCTCATAGGAAAATAATCGATTTTCGAAACCAATCTTATCCTAAATTTATCAAATTCCTTCAAGAAAAACATTGATTCTATTTCGATTAACAATAAAAATCCAAAATGTAAAATGCTTGTATCACAAAAATTTGAAGAAGAGTATGAGCGTACAATGAACGTTCTAATCATAATTTATCAAAAATCAAGGTAAATTGAAACAAACATTTAAAAAATATAAAAATTGAAAATAATCTATTCTTTCTGGAACGAAACATTATATTAAAAATTATCATTCTACATTTTTAATTTTGCACCAAGAATCATCTTTCTTCGATCCATGATTTATTATTATACATTTTTAATTTACGAAAAAAATCGATTATACATACGCCATATTTTCAAGTATAGCAGAAAATTTCACAATTCATTTTTTCTGGAAAACGAATCCTCGTATCAAAAATTATCATTCCGCGCTTTCTTACTTTTGCACGAGGAATCTTTTATTTTTTTTTTTTTTTAACCACGATTTTCGAAACACCCCATATAACAAGGAAGAGGAAAAGAGGCCACGTGGACGTAGCCTGCCACGGTTACCATTTAAAGCGTGATCACTGCCGGGTTAATCAAGCTTCCCCGGGGATACGATGGAACAGTCGAAGGGTCAAAGTTTACCGAGTCGATAAAAATTTACGAGAGGAAGACCAAAGGAAACGGTGTGCTCCACTTTACTTTGTTCCTCCTCCCCCTCCCTCCTCATTGACGTCAAATCTCTGTCCCGTTCGGCCCGAATTTCAGCCTAGTCACTCTTGTCGACATCGTCGCCACGCTTGTCCCGCGTTTATTTATCGGAAAGGTTTACCCGACGAGACGCCTGCACATTGTCGACCTCGATGAAAATCAACCTCGTGGAACATCAAATAAATGACTCTCCATCCTGCATCTATAATTGAAAAGGGTTACGGGTTGATTTTGCGGCGAATTTTAATAGATTGAATTATTTTTTGGTTTATATGATGTTTTTATATATTTAATTCCAAACTGATTGATTATTTGTAGTAAGTTGTAGGAAAATTAATTAGAAATAAAAGCGATTACGAATGTTTTAATGCTTCTTGGAAAATCTTTTGGAATTAGGGATATTTTAATATCGCGTAATAAAGGAATAAGATAATCGTATCGGCGTCCAATACTTCAAATAATTCTATTATTAAAAGAATTAGCCAACGTATAAATAAACATATATTACAGAAGCCAAACTGGACGCGTTCAACCGTGGTGCGAGCAAACCAAAATCTGTTAACTAGATCCAACAAAAATCCGGCAAGCATAGAGCTTCAGCGTACCGTTGGAAAATAACTTTACACCGCAACACAGCTGCCATATAAAAGCGCGTTCGACGAAAAACAACGAAACAAGGGTGAGGTATGAAACAGTTCCATAAAAGATCCCCCCTCCCCCCCCCCCAAAAAAACAGAGAAAAAGGAAGAAAAGAAGAAGGCAAGAAGAAAAAAAAATACGCATCGTATAACACGACCGTACGAAGCGTACGAGCTCGAAGAATAGAAATTCGCGTTGTGTGTCGGCCACTCGAAAACTTCGTCTTATTTCTCTCGTTTCCCCTTCGTGTTTCCGAGCACGAGCGCGTTGCGCGAAAATGGGAACGCGTAAGGGGAAAAGTTCCTTCCCCCCTTTCTTTCCTTTTTCCTTTTTTTTTTTTTTTTTTTNNNNTTTTTTTTTTTTTTTTTTCTTTTTCCATTCCTCCTCTCCCTTTCGACGTCCCAGGTGGAAATCGGACGCGCGTCGAAAGCACCCAATAACACACAATCGAGAAGTCGACTGCTCCCGCTCCCGCCACTCGATATTCAGGCAAAATGGAACGCGTTCGTGGCTCTGCGTTATCGTTCCACCCGCGTTACCCATTTTATATCCATCCAGCGTGGCTCAGTTCGCCTGTGGCCCGTTCTGTCGCGCTGGTAAAATGGATGGTAAAAAAAAAAAAAAAAAAAAGAAAGAAAGAAAGAGAAAAAAGAAAAAAAAAACAAAAAAAACCCTAGCTCAGTCTACGACTGCCACGGCCACGCGTATATCCCCCACTGATTTCAAAACTGCGAGGGATCGCAGATACGCCTAGAATCGTCTGTCGTGTACCTCTCGTAAACCTTTCTATCTCTATTATCTTTTAATCCTATTTTTATTTTTTATTTTTCTCACTCCTTTTTCTTTTTTTTTTTTTTTTTTTTCTTTCGAAATTGACAATACTTATTTTTCAATTCCATTATATATTTTCTTTTTCCATTTCTCCTTCTTTCATTTCGTTTATTTACCCGATATTCGTTGGAACGATGACCCTTTTAAGCCTTTGGACAGGAGCGTAGCCTCGAAAATGACCGAACGAATCAATATTTCGCGACTGTTCATTAAATATAATCGTGCAAATAATACGAAGTCGGGTAAATAACGGATTGCTTGATAATTAGAGATATTAATATCTGTTGTAAATAAACGAGAAAATCGGGAATCGTATGGTGGCCGTTACGATGTGCGAAAAACATCGAGGGGGAGGGTGGATGTGATGATATATTGATTTAACTTCTATTTTTTTTTTTTTTTTTCGTTATTTTTTCGTATATTAAAAATGAACGTTCGGGCAAATGTTGTGCAATGATTGGCAAGAGTTAGTTGAAATGATATAAATCGTATAGATTTATCTTGCAAAGTGTTTCGAATATCGTCCAATTATTCTTTTTCGTCGTTTTTATTGTTTTTTTCGTTTAAAATCTAAACTTCTATTTAATCAAATCGTGCACGATACGTGTTTCCAAGATTTTCCAAAATTTCCATTGGATTTAATATCGTTATTCTTTGTTTTTCTCACATTTATAGTAAGTTTTCTTTATAAAAACTTTCTTTGATCGTTCGATGATTCATTCAATGAAATTCGGTGATTCATCGATCGATTATGTGTTTTATCGATTAAAAATTATTATACCGTTCATTTATGTGCAAATAATCAAATCTTTCTACTTAATCTCTTTTTGTTTCTTATTCTAATTCTTTTTATAAATTCAACTTTTAAATTCGAATGACAATAATTGTAAAAAATATTAAATTTTTTTTGATACTCATCAACAACGACATTACATCAATGACGGAAAAGACAAAAGGAAAAAATTTATACGATCGTATTATGGAATTAAAAATTTAAACTATTTTCTCAAATTTCATTGAATTTTCGTGTACAATGGTGAAAAATAACGATAAAAGAGAAAAAAAAAAGGAAAAAAATCCCGTACGCGTCTGTTTGTGGCCAATATTAATCTTAGTTTCGCGGGGAAAAAATTCGATTCTCACGCACGCACGAACGATCAGATCCGGTCGACGTACCGTTGCAGAGGCCGTTGCTTCGCGATGAACTTTCGAACTCGTTTCGAAACATGAACAGATGTTGGCTCTTTCGGGTCCAATTTATCAACCCGTGGATCCGTTTCGTGGCGCGCTAAGTGCTTCTGAATTGACCTTCGAGTAGCCCACCATTATAGCATCGCGTGTGAGTTATGCTTGCGATACTTTTTCTCGACCGCTATTATACTTATTCGTCTGTACAATTTCCTCTATATATATATATTTCTTACGTCACAACGAGAGGATAATGGACGCTCGTTGAAAACATATTCAAATGTTGTATCGTGCAACGGAAAAAAGAAAAAAATTACAAACAACAATTCGTAAATACATATAATGTACCATCCTCGACTAAAATCTCTAACGCACGAAATTTATGGAGAGAGAGAAAAGAAACGAGAAGAAAAAAGAGAGAGAGAGAGAGAGAGTGAGAATAAAGAAAAGAAAACTCTCTCGACAACGTTTAGAACGTTAGCACGCGATGCAACGAGGATACGGAGGAAAGAAGTGATCCACCGCGAGCAATTTTATCCTCAATTTGCCAGGTAGAAAACGACGCCACTCAGACGAGCGAGAAGCCACTCACTCGTGGCACAGTAGACACGTCGAAAGGCTTGAGGCTCGGACAACAAGTGGTGCTGTAACGAGCTTTTTATGATGAATGTGTTGTCCCCTCCCCACGTGCGAAAACGTGACATTCTCGAGCACGTGCTCACCTGGCCGGCTCGCGGCTCCTTGACCCGTGAAACGGCTTCAGGCATTGTTTACCGCCGCGAATCTGTACAGTTCCCCGAGATAAGAAACGTCGCCGACGAAAATATACGAGGCACGGAACACGAGATCGGCCTGCAAACGACTGGGAACCGATGAGATTCGAGCTGGGATTAGGGCGAAACGACGGGCAGAGGAATAGGCAGAGTAATGAGAGTGGAGTTGGAAATGGTTTCTTTGCAGCGATACTAGTTTGCGAGTAAGTATAGCCGATGGAACGGACGTAGCTCGTAAATTCTGTCGGAAAAATTTGCGCGTTACGACAATCGAAACGTGTGATTTGAACGAGGGAGAGGGGAAGAAGGGGGTGGGAAAGAAAATTCGAGTCTGGTTCAAATATTCAATACGATGATATTTTCTTGAAATATGAACGGTGAACGTTCGTTGGTAACAATCTCGATTGAAGAAGTAAAATGATAAGATACTTTTTTCTGATCGGTAAAAGTACTTTAAGATTTTTTTTTTTTTTATTATATATAAAAATTTTGTAATTCCATCAAACGTTTAGTCAATTCTACAGAAGATTTATTATATATATTTGACGATTTGTATTCCGGGAAAAAAAATATTCTCTCAGATAAATCCGAGAGATTTGGAACAGCTATGGGTGCATCGTTAGTCCAACAAATGATTCTTTTCCATTTTGATACGAAAGTTCAATGAAATACAGCATCAACGGCTTCGTTTCTCTCGCTATAATCAAGGGAACTCGTAAATAAATCTTCCTTTCTTTTTCTTCATCTTTTTCCGTACCATCCTTCTCTCTTTTTCTTTTTTTTTTTTTTTCATATTTATCCGATAGCTTTCGGCACTTTGTCGAATATCTCGAAGCTGACAGAGGGCGCCACCGATATTTGAATAATTCACGTATTTCGATCGTATTTCCTCAAAAATATATCGCGCATCGTAAGGAAATCGCATTTTCAAAAATGTCGGAAGTATTCGTCAGATCTTGCGCGAGGTACGATCACGTTTCCCATTTGACAGGTATTCGAATCATCTCTCTCTCATCCATTTTCTTGGGATAGATTCAATCACGATCATCCATTGTTTTTTACATTAATCCTTACGTCTATGTTTCGTATCATTCACCTTTTTAAAGTAATTCTCTGATAATAAAATTAACTTTAGAGCTTGTTCAAACTCTGATATACCAAATAATCCGATTGAATTTCAAAATCTTTTAAAATTTAACATAAAATTTTAAATTCAACTGGATACTTGAATATTAAAAATCAAATAGAATATATATATATATATACACGAATATTTTTTATCATTTTATTTTTAATTTAGCCTTAGAGCAGCATCCACATGCCATATATACACATATACATGTACAATAGCGCAGAAATAATTTTTTATTACAACGAATCGCAGCAACGAATACATTATATCTTTGCAAAACGCGCGTGGATACGCGTGGCACGAGAGAGATAAAGTTTTAATTCGTTCTCACTGATGCGTGGAATAATGCGCGGTGCGTCATTGAACCGTGTTATCGAGACACGGAAATAAACCAGCCCGGCACGGCTCATACGTTATTCATTACGATTTTCACTTTGCAAATTGTTTTAACGACGCGCGTTTTCACCGATTGTGAAACTTTCAAAAACGATCCCCTTTGTCGCGGTCACGATTATATTAAGACTCGCCACCATAAAAGAGAAAAGGTAAATAAAGTATCCGATCGCTTCCTCGTTGTTTACGTATCGGATAATCGTCTTTCTCTCGTTTTCGAATCGGCGACAATTAGAATTCGATGCGACGACCGATCGTTGGCGGAACAGCTTTTAAATTTTTCTACTTTCCGGGATCTTTGTTAACACGAAGCTTATAAAGCGGCGCGAAGTGATAATATTAAGTTGGTCATATTGTTCGTTGTTCTATAGAGACTTCTCTAGGGGGGAGGGGGATTATTCGGCGAAAGTTTTTATAGGATTAGCGAGATTGAAGACGGATACCCGAGGTTAAACTTATAAAAACGCGGCCAAGTTTCACGAAGGGGGAGGGAAGGGGTGGATTATAGAAACGAGAGTAAGTGAAAATTATTTCGCGAAACTTTTCACTGTCTACTTTGGCGTCCTTTAAGAACGTTACGAGGATAGATTCATGATTTGCAATATCCATTGTACGAAGTGTCGAAGTTTAAATTAAAAATTTCCCATTAGTTTTGTTTTTTTTTATTGTTGAAGCGTTTCTTTTAATAAAATTAAAAAGCTTGCTCGTTCTTCATCACGAGTTAATTTGTTCCGATTTATAAGGACGAGTATGTATCACATACCTGCATGAAGTTTTCTCGCGAAACAAGTTTATACAATTATCTGGAACAGAAGAAAAAATAAATGAATAGATATAAATATTAATGTTCAAAAATTAATGAATAGATATATTTATTAATATTCATTATCAATCATAATGGGGCATAATTAACAATTGAAATATTATAGCCTGACTTTTTTTTACTTGACTTTCGAATAAAAGTCATTGTTTTATGCAACAAGGAATAGAAAATTCTCTCGTGTTCTTAATTCAAGATAATAACATACATACATATGTATATATATATATATATATACACACATTAAAATCAATCATCATCAAAAGATTTGTTGGCTTTCAGAAACCACTATGATGATCTCGACAGACATAAGTATATACACACGTAATATATCTAATTCTCAATTGCCATTTTTAATTTTTTAAATCTACATACATCCACGAATATCGACAGATTATTAAAATAATCATATCGGGGGATTGTTCGTAAAAATTCCATGTAAAAATCCCCCTCCTTTAAAGATCTTTAACCGTAACGTCTTCCGTAAAAATCTGCAAGGTTTGTCACGCAAATCGTAATCCCTGGATCCGAGGAAGCCGAGCACCACCACCACCACCACCCTTCCCTCCTCCCCCTCCTCTCATCCATTATCATCGAAAGCGGATTCGAGCGCTTCGGCAACTTTCAAAGAAGAATTTATTATAATCGCATTCAAGAGCGTCTTATGGCAACGACTGGAAAGTAGCTATTCCACGTGGCGCGGGGGCCGAGGGGTGGAAGCTGATTGAAACTCTGAAACATTTGCTCCGTTGGGTAACTTAGCAGCCAATCGTCGCAGATAAGTCGGTTTCTCTCCCCCCCTCCTCAGTTAACGGTTTCCTTAATTAATCGTCTACCGTCTCGCGGTTCGCATTCCCTCGCGACGACAACGACAACGACGACGACGACGACGACGACGACGAAGGAGATGGTAGTGGTGGCGAAGGACGGATATCGAAAACTTTTCCCAACGTCCCTTCCCCCCTCCTTAACTGTTACTCTATTAATTCACCATTATCGCGAAAGTATAGCAACAAACCAGAGAGGGGCCTCGTCGAAGAGGTGCAAGGATGGCCGGAGTTAATAGCTTCTCTCCGTTCTTCACCACCGCTTAATTGCTCGGTAGATAGCGCTCGAATTTCGCGCGCATCGTCCCCACTGTGAGGTTATGTAATTAAGATCGGCACGATTTGATAGAAGAAGAGCGACTGGAATTTGAATAGGGATGTCGATTAGAGTGATTCTAGTTTTTTTCTTTTTTTTTTTAGAATGTAGTTGTTTTAAAATACGCGAATGATAAAAAATTATTGAATTTAATGTCTATATTATTTTGATCCTTATCGAATGATTTTGATATTTATATAATCGTAATGTCAGAGATGAAATAACGTAAGATAGTTATTTCTTTGTCTTATTTGTAAGTGAGAGGGAACAGATTAGTGACGGAACTCGTGATTAGCGGTTTGCGGTTAGAAGTTGGCTAAGTCTGGATTAGATACACATGACTGACGTTTATAGGAAATTCCACTTTAAGGAGTCTTCACAAGAAGAACACTCACAATATCGTTAATGTTTTACGAAGAATTGGTATATAGAAGTTGTGTATAGAAAAAGTGTTATCGGAGATTTAACTTCTTTCTCAAAGCAAGATAAGGGAAAATTGCTTGTCTGTCGAAGAATTCTTCTTATACTTGGTATAAACGATCTTTGAAAGCTCGAGGAAGGGAAAGAATCGATAGATTGAGGTTTGAACACCGATGAATCGTTCGTTTGAGCGTTGAACGATTTAGTTATCGGGAATCGTTGATTTAAATTTTTTATCCGATCTGATTTTTTTTTTATTTGTCTTTTTCCGCGCTACTTGAATGAATATTATTAAATAAAATTAATTCCACCTTTATCAAAGGATTGTAAATTGTTCCGCTCGTTTCACGTTTGAATGGTGTGTACTTTAATAACCACGATATTTGAACTTGGATGTTCTCTTTGTTTGCAGGCGAGCAGACTTTACTCGTAGTGCGCTATATCTTTATTTGTCATGCGCCACACCTGCCAACTATGCAATTGAAAATTAAGATGTAATATAAATTTCATATTAAAAAAAGGATTAAACGAAAAAGAAAGAAAAAAGATTCGTAACTTTTGTTGTCAAATAAATATCTTTGTTTGGTATCGCTTTTTACATGATATTTATATTATTCCAATATTAACAATATTATTTAATATTATTTACTTATGATCTTTGGAGCGAAAAAAAAAGAAGAATTGGAAATCAAAATACCAATATCGGTAATAATAATTAAGTAATAATTAAAATAATATTTGATCGAAGAATTATAAATAAATTATATTTATATTTCTCTCGATACATTAAATATCAAAACAATTCAACTAAATCAAACTATTAATTGCAACCATTCACGCAAATGAAATTACGTTTTCATTCAAAGAAAATGTTCCAAAAATATATATTTCACATTGGAAAGATGTTGTAATTCGAGTTTTAAATATGCTTTTATTTTATAATAATTACAGATAGATGTTTCTTCAAGAAGAATTATTATATTCTTTTTACGTGTATTATGAAGAAATAATACTCGAATATCGTGTTTTATAAATGCTGATATCACTTGGATTATATGATAATTCATTATAATTATTCGATTTATTAGTCTCATTGTGATAACACTATCGTCGCGGTTGCTGGGATAATAACAGCGGAATTTCAGGAGGATAGTTGACCATTTCAGCTGTATGGCTTAATACAGCTTAACTTTGATAATCAAATGAGAATTGTCCTTTTTGCAACGGCACTTGATACTATAATTGGAGTTTAAACCGTGCTAAACCGTTAAAATTTACTTTTTCAAATTGACTGTTTTATCGTTGAAATTTCGTGGAAATTAATTAATATATTTGTTTTATCAGCGAATTTCCAGAAATCGTATTATTCATCTATCATGTATCATAGATGTAAATTTTATGCAGGTATATCGAAACAGCTTTAATAATTGGAAATTTATGTCGACAAGCTGCGATACACGCTATTTAATTGCGTACAAGAAACTATTATTGTTCCAAAATAACTATCGCATCCCGATGTTGTTTCGTTAAATTCGATCGTTCGCGTAAACAATAATTAAACAATATCAATTCCCCGTGACTTTATCAATTTTTATACAAAAACATTTTAATTGACGTTCAATTCCAAAAAAAATAAAATACGAACATTCGTATATGTATCAAATATCAGAAATAACATCTACTCGTAATATAACAGATATACTATAATAGATTTCTTGCGACAATTAAAAAAAAAAAAAATCTTCTCTCATATCAAAATGTTAAAATATTTTATTTTTCAAATTCTTTTCAAAAACTTTTATCCATCCATTATTTATGACAGAGTTAAAAACCTAATATAAAATCATCATTAATTTATAGAAAACCCGAATTTTGGAAAGAATCGGAATTTCCATCTCGATATTTCGCAACGAATCGAGATTATTGATCCATTTTCTGCTTATGATCACTGCTCCAAGATTTTTGATGTACCAAGTTGTAAAATAGAAAATATCACGCGAAATATGATAAATTTCATCTTGCATCGAACGCTTTAAAATTAATTAATAACTTAATTACTTGAAAATCGAGTATTTTCGTCGTCGTTCATCGGAAGTCGTAACCGATTTCCTGGCTTGGACAGACTGTCGTTATCTACAAGCTTTGAAAGGAAGGAACGAGACCACGAAGGTCGAAGCAGCAACGTTGATTCGAGTTTCTCGAGTTCGTGAAGAAAGTCATCAACTGATTAAACGTACGTGTATCGTCGTTTTTTTACGCGATATCGACCCGTTGAATATTCAAAGTCGGCGTCACGCCTCTTCCGCGATTTGATTAATTGCTCCGACCCAACTGCGCCCTGGAATTCTTTCCCTCCTCCAAGGAATTCTTTCCTCGCTGAACGACGTTCGTTCTTGGAAAAATATTTCGACGCAAAGGAAGACGTAAACGTAAACAGAGAAGAGGAAATAGAGCAAGATTGATCGACGTGCCTTGATAAGAGAGATTTTTATGGAATTTTTGTTGTTACAATTTTTATACATCATCGTATTTCTTATTATTTAAACATCGGGAGAATTCGAAAGAAATTTTACATTTTTACAACGGATATATAGATTTCTTATCCGCTTATTTTACAAGAAATTCCTCCTTTGAACAATCGTTCTCGCTATACATCCAATTTAATTTATTTCTTATTCAACGAATATCGAGTCTCGAAATCGATCGAGCAATCCTCCCACTCAACGATATTCGATAACTAACACCAAGGAGGAGTGCCAATGAAAGGACAAAAGATAGAATTGAAATAAGAACGTCCTGAATAAAACACGATCATTTCGACGTTCATTTCGACTCGTTCAATTGATTCGGACGGGGATGCTGAAGTGGTGTTTCAAAAGGGGAAAGAGATGTTCCTCGGGGATAAGAAGCGCGAAGGAGAGGCGTCTAGTGGCGGATAATAAAGGAAAAATGGCCATTAAGGGGAGAAGGAAAGGGGCGGGGGGGGGGTGATTGAATTGTATAATTTAATTCGTTATTAGGAACGTGAGTTCGTGAATGGAGTTTGCGGAGGAAACCGCGGGGTCACGAAGCTTTATTGAAAAGACACGCGGGATTAAAGCAAGGTGGGGAAGGACGCGGACGATAACAATCGACGATTTGGATCCATAATCCGCGTGCCTCGTGCTCGTCCAAACAGTTTAACTTGGGGCGAAACTTTGGCCTCGAAACGGGCGTGATAAACGATCGAAGTTTCTCCTTTCATCGGTGGTCGTTCGACGAATACTCTCTGGATTCCGCCACGTCGTTCACGCCTCGCCTCTTCCACCTAGGTGTCGCCATCCCCTCCCCCTCCCTTTCCTATCTTCTCGCCTTTTTGCTAAATTATTACGTCCCGGCCCATCGATCCATCACGCGTGCATACGTTTCACGAAACCGTATATCTCGAACGTCGCTCCAATCTTTTCGAGTGTAATTTTTGCTCCACGTTTACTTTGCCCTTGCAGTTTTCCATTCCCTGTACATATTGCAAATTTACAAATTGCAATTTTACAACGCATTGTGCAATTGCTTAATAGATGCGGATAATTATCTCAGATGTTATCTTTTACTCTATCAGCGATGACATTCGATTATGCATAGACCACGTGTTTCTTAGAGCGGCATTTCAATTATATTTTAACAATTTCTACAAAAATTCATATCGTATTTAAAATACGAAACGTACTCGCTTTAATATTAACGTTCAACCAAGAAGAAATGAAATAACTATTTTCCTGAAACACACCTGAAGAATTGTAACACACGATTTTGATTAAAATTCCGCGCGTCGAATCGAAATTATACTTTTCAAGTTCAAATGGAATAATACGAGAATCTTCTCGGCGCGGATCAACGACGCGGAACCGCCCCAAAGTTTCGTTCATTCGAACGAAAACTTTTCGAGAGCACGAGAAATATTCGCGACGCGGACTCGAAATCTCTTTGGCACCGTTTTGTCGACCTATCTCGTCCACGCATTGGGTTAAATAAAAATTAATAAAAGGCTCGTTGTTCCCAAAAGGAAACGAATTCTTGCGAAAATTTCGGCGCGCGTCGAAGGCGTCGAAGGCGCTTTAAGCCTTCGCGGTCGAGAAGTTAATCGATACTTGAAGAAAGATTCGAGAGGGGTTTGAAAAGCTGGCTTAACTTTCGCTCGGCTGGTAATAAAGCGGCTTACTCACGTCTTGCCGAGCACATCCGCCCGGGTTCAATCGCACCGCGAAATTGGCAAACTTGGCTGGCCCTCTGCTCCTCCCTTCTGTTTCTCCTATTTGTCCTCTATCTGTTCACCGTCACTGAGCACGATCATTTGTGAAAACTCTATCCTATCCACGCTTTCACGCTGTCTATGATGCACACGTATTTTCTAGGAACATTATAATTTCTCTCACTCTCTCTCTCTCTCTCTCTCTCTCTCTTTCTCTATTCTTCATTCAGTGTTATTCATTCAGTGATTTAGTTGTATTTGACTGAAGATGAAGACTTGAAGAAATGAAACGTGATATGAGGTTGAATTTACGTCGCGCGATATAGTTAATAGATTAGATTAGCGAGAAAATCAATAACAGTATAAATACAGATAAACTTTTTCCACTTTTATCAAACTTTTCGATTTTTTAGATAACGATTCTTGAGGTTGAAACTTTTACATTATCGTAGAAATTAATGTGTCACTCGAAGAAAAAAATATGTTAATCGTAACAATTTAAATACTATATTTTTTTTTATCAAATGGAATATTTTTGATTTTTGTTTATTGGAGTATTCGTTGTTTTTTCTTTAAATGATTCACGTATCGAGTCAGCGATTACAAATACTCTTTGATATTTCGTTATCAATTATTTAAATGGAATTGTACATCGTTAAAATGTCGACCGATTTACTTGTTTCTACAATCTATGTTTAAGTTAGAATTAATTTATGTTTAACTTAGAATTTACTCGTTAAAAAAAAATATATATATATATATATATATAGTCTAGCATTAATCATTTTTTGACAAATGCTTATTCTTAAAATCCTTCTCTGGATATTTCAATTCTATTTATAAATATCTAGATCCGTAAGGCAAACGTAGCGAGACGATAAAGATTATGATTTACGATGATATAAACCTCAAAACGAGTTTTTAAAAAAAAACTGTTAAATCAAAGATCACATGCATCACTTTGTTAACATAGAAAACAAATCCTTCCTGCGTGTTAAGAAAATCCAGTCAACGAAAACAAGAAGCGATCTCGTGGCACTCATCGCTAATAACAAAAAGACCAAACCGATCTTTTTCTGACCAAACCATATATCTCCCTCAGAGATTAATTTGGGATGCGAGTACACGTGTTATACATCGATTCACCGATAGCTGTACGCGTTCGTAAACGCTAGCCCTATATAAAAATAGAAATGACCTATGCCAACGATCTTCAAACTCGATCTTCAAACACGTCCACGCCGATCGAAACGCACTCAAAAACGAGCGATCTCGTCGCTCTTGATATCCGCTAACGCGTTTCAAAAATGGCTCTAAGCAGATATAATACCATTCTTATCGCGATACACGTTTATTCGCCGGCAGTGGTCTGGTCGTTGTAAATTGTCGACGAGGATAAACGTATACAGATATCCGTACGAGGCATCCGGTTCCACTCTGAAACTTTTATTCTACACGACGAGTAGGCGTGTTACGTTAGCAGAGAGCCTCTGGTCGAGGAGAAGAAATTCGCTGGAATATCCGTCCACGCAAAGTGCAGAGAAACGTAAATTGCATGGAGGACTGGATCGGTGAAGATTCGAGAGAAGAATGAGGCGGTGGGCCTCGCGAGAGCCTCGAGCATCGGATCGATTGCTCTCTCTCTCTTTCTCTCTCTGTCTGTCTCCGTCTTTCTCTGTACATAGCTGCGTGCGAAGAAAACTTGAAACCCGATGAGGAAACGCCGGTTCCATCGTCTTCTGGAAACGAGTTTTTCCATCCAACTTTTGACCGAGAATTTTAACCGTTCTTTGAAACGTTGAAAATAGTTTTTTGGGCTGATACGAGAGGGAATCGAGGAGAATTTTAGAGGACATTCAATTATTGGGATGATGGTTATTGATTATTTTGTTGAAGGTTGGTAGAAATTGTAATAGTAGTATATTTTTGATGATTGTAATGTCATTCGTTTTGCGAATGTTTTAAGGATATTTTAACTGATTGAAAATTTTAGTTGAGATGTTTTGGAGTGAAAAGAATTTTTAGATATTTTTGAACAAGAAAATTGAAGTTGATGATGAGATATTGATAGAAATTAATAGTGTTTTGGTAATCAGAATGTGAATATTTTTCAGATAGCATAAATGATATACTTGAAAAATATTGAATTTTTATATCTAAATTTCGAATACTTTATATTAATTAAAACTTTATGGTTTAATTTAATTTTTGTTAGGATAAATTTATAGAAGTGATTGTTCAATATTTGTTATCATTCTTTTATAATTAGAAAAAAAATGAAAAAGTTTTGTTTCGTTTATCGTTTATCTGATAATTGTTAGACCTTGATACTTAATTCTCGACAATATCAAAAAATGAAACTATAAAGTTTTTTAAATCTCATCGACTTTGAGTTTCAATCTATTTGAAACTCTTTGAAAATTTTTAATGCTTTGAATGTCCAATGACTTTATATAATGACTTTATCGTTGTAACAATGAATGCGAAGATTAAATTCTTAATATCTCATCAGAGAACTTGATAGATCAGAAATTTTTAGCTTAATTAGATATAATTAAATCACAAAGAACAGTTAATTAATAGCAATTTAAATTTTAACAATATTTAATCCAAAAATTAATTTATTTATTAGAATATGCAATATTTATTATATTCTAATTATAATTTTTATTATAATTCAAACAATATTTTTATAATTTTATTCTTTTTTTGTCTATTTTTTTTTTTTTTCATAAAGTCTTTCATAATTGTAATAATATTGAAAATGAAACAGACAACTCAGCTATCGAAAGAATTTTCTTAATAGATTGATAGCAACGATAGGTCACCGATGATCAATACCATGGAATTTAATTAAAACGCTTCGAACAAATAGTCTTTGACAATTTTAAATCATTTCTCGATACCTTTTATTTTAATTGATATAGGCAATATTTTATATTAATTCGCATATTTTATATTAATTTTCCACTATATATTAATTATTTTAATTTCATATCAATCATGGAACGTTCAATGTTCCATTTTGATATGATGATACGTCTAAATTTAAATTAATATCACTCGAATTATTAACGAGTCTTTATAAGAAAATAATATATAATAACCGAATTTTAATACGTGTTCTTAAAATTTGTTATAAAAATTTTAACAGACTATCGTTATATATCTATCAACGAATATAGTATCGACGAATTCTATTAAATACAAAAAGATTTAGAGCCAACTAACACTCCATTACAAAGAAAATTGAGTATTCCATGGAGTTTTCCTTGCAAAATTTCCCCGTGAACATCCTATCTTAATGTTGTGCGTAAACTTGGAGGAAAAGCTTGCTGCTTGTTGAACTTTAATGATAGGCCAATATATCTTGCATGTTTATTATAGAATGTTTATTATAGAAAAAGTTATCTCTGTGTTGTGCTCACCGACACGGTTAATATCACAACAAAGAGCATCGGATTTTTTTTAGACAATTTGTTCTTCGTCTCTCAGTATTTCAACAGATATGTAAATATCGATATCATCAAACGAAATTTGTACAGAACGATAATAATTTTAAAATTTTCCCTTTTTAAATTCTTTGATTCGATCTTTTGGTAAAATTTATAAAATTACAATTTTCGTTTCACTGTCTAAATCTGAAATATCTAGGTTATATAGGAAAATATATAGGAAAGTAGAGAATTAATTTCGACGGTACGGTACTAATTTTCATAGATAGTTTCAAATTAACGGAATATTTGCAATTAGCGAGCAGAATTTCCATTTCGATCTACATCTACGTAATGATGTCAATTGTTCGAAATAGTATATATATATCAATCCCTGAATAAATTATATCTCTCTCTCTATTCATTTATAATTTGACTGAACTTCAATCATTTCCTCGAATCTACATCATACATTTAAAATCATTTTTAAGTATTAATGATTATAGTTAAAGAATTCGCGAAACATTTCAAACCATTCCATAAATAAATTATTATAACGTATATATTGAAATTATTGGAATACATTCGTAATATATATTAAAATTAATGTAATTCTGTAAACTTTTTTCAAAATTAAACTTTAGTTTCCAAGAACAACGATTCTTCCATTCTTCTATTAACTTTTAAAATTTGCACAACGCCGTGTAACGGAAACAGTTTCTTTCGAAACTTTCGACGAAAGATGGACATTATCCTCGAATAAACACAACCTAACGTTTTCACTCGAATGCTATTTTCTTTGTCCCCAACTCGAGACTGCAGATGAATACCGTGACATTTCAACGAATCAGTTACCCTTTCCTTCTGAATTTAAGGACGCAAGTTTCGCAAGTTAAGCAATCGCCTACCTAGGATTAAAGCAATGAATCGCGTTTCTACTACGCGAAATGTAACTTCCTTTATTCATCGGCCCGTTCAATCAAGGATCGTGGAAAAAGCAAGCGATAACGCACACGCGAATCTCGATTCGCAAATATTCCGCGCACGTCTATCACCATCAACGTTAGAATCCCTTTGACGTGCTCCGTGACGAGTAAATTTCGATTCTGTGGTGGTGCTCCACGTCGATTCCATATACGTTCGTTTATTTTACAACGCGAGGCCTGGGTAAATAGAAGTTGCAGAAGGTACTGCTACTCGAATAACGTATGCGTAAGTCGACATGTGAAATTTTACAAATTTCATTCACGATTGTGAATAACTATTCGAGAACTGTAAGTTATCCTTGTATTTTTTTTTTTAATATTTGAAGTTATATATATAGAGTGCTCCAAAAATAAGAGAACCATTTGTCAATTGATCTTTGGATAATTGCAAGCAATATTTTCCCCTTTCAAAAATTCTCATTGTTAACAAAAAACACGTGTATATACATTTCTATGGACATAATTTCTAAAGAAATCTGATTAGGGATCAGGTTTTAAATATTTTAAATATTTCACTTTAAACACTTTTTGAATACAATTTCACTTTTATTAAATCTTCTTCAATTTCTTCAGCAAACGTTCAAACGTTCCATACTGTTTTTTTATATTAGGAAACGATTAAAATAATATTTAAAACGAAACGAAAAGAAATTAAAGCGAGCATGATAAAATGAACTTTTAATCGTTGGAGCGATATTAAAACGACGCGACCCTAGTTAAAACACTTTGAAATTCCACCACGGTGGTACACGTGGCGGTTGGAGATTTCCATGCCCACAATCTCGCAGTTGAATTTCCGGAGTTTCGGCGGTGTGACGGTGTGTCGTAGCGGCGAGAAGGTCGGCTAAAATATCCCCCGTTGGATGTCATAGGCTTGCTTAGGCGCGCCTGTGTTATTTCTAATTCACGAGTTCGCTCAGAAGCTTGGAGTTCAGGCATGCAATACGATGCGACACTGTGCACTCTGTCCCAAAATAGAATTCCGGCTGTTTTGCCGGCCAGGATGCTTGGAATTCTTCTAGCATTTTTAGGGCGACGTTTATGTTCGAAGAATTAACGGCGCCGCTAGTTTAAAATCGGGGAAGAATTTCGGTGGTCGTGATAAGTGGTTTTGGAATTGGGTTAACCTTTCTGAATACTTCTTTTTTTTTTTCTTTTTTTTGGAAGAAATGTGATTTCCTAGGGCACACGGTGTAAATTAGAAACAGTTATTCGAAGATATTTGAGATATATCGGGAAAATATTTTTCAACAACGAATGAGAAATTGAGGAGAAAATAAAGATTTATAAAAAGATTTTATAAATATATCTGTTATATCAACCATGATCAAGAAATATACCGTATAACGTTGGATTAGTGTATTTTAGAAGAAAACGGTTTATTAAGTATTCAAAATATCAAATAGAAATTTATGGAACAAAAATTTAATAAATTGCTAATCGAATATCAATAAAAAAATTAATAAAACTTAATTAAATTAATAATTAACGACGATGTAAATTCAATAATATGATAGTTCGATATTTTTATAGACACGTTTACATTTCAAGAGGTAACTAATTCGCTTTGATGAATATACATGTGTGAATATGCCTCTGAAGAATAAACGAGGGCATATATTTCGTGAAAAAGTCAATTTAGAGTATGGCTGCATGACGGAAAGTCTCAGAAAATTGCAATTTATGGTATACTCCGGATAAAAAAAGAAAAAAGAAAAAAGGGATGGAAAATTTCGGAGTAGCAATTGCATTTACCTAATTATTCCATGTGCCTGATTCGTTAGCATATATATTTGTTTGCGTACTTCGATATTTTCAAACATTTCCCCATTCTTTTTTTCGTTCCCTTCAACCCATGCAAATTATCCCTGTATGCTTGTAATTTCGGCAAGTATGAAATACAATTCGAATTTCGTGTCTCGTATTTGACACGCTTCCCTTTAATATTCTAGAAAAACATAAAATCGTTCTACCGAAAATCTAATGTTATCAAAAATTTTTCATTCTTCGTTCGCTAAAAGTTGAGAAAATACATCAACAATATCGTAAATATAAAAAATTCCTTTAGGAAAATATATTGTCAATTATCATTCACTTGTTTCCTCTAAAACAAAAAAAAAAAAAACAGAAAAGAAGAAACTGTTCACAAAACTATCGATCAAACGAATCACATTAATAAGAATAGGGTAAACGAAGCGCTGTTTAAACATAAACGTCGGATGATTTTTTTCGCAAGGAGGGGGAAAGAGAAAATTTAATTTAAACTTATCAAGCCGAACGTCGTGCGAGAGCCTCGCCTACCAGCGAGAGAGCAGCACAAACAGCCGAAGAAGCGGCAAGAAGGAACGAAGAGTGAAAAACAAGGGATGCGAGGGCGGTACAAGTGGCTCGAAATGCAAAATAACTCGCGTGAAAGTGTGACACATATTTCGCCCGGTAAATATTTAATGCGCGCCCCGAGACGAGGCGAATAGTCGTCCCGGGAATGGGCTGAACAACGTTATTTCATAAAGGTGTGACGTGTGCCGTAATAAGTCCATCGCAGACTGAAAACGTCGTTAAACGATCCGTGACTCGACTCCCCTGTAAATCCAGCTAAAGACATAGAGAGACTAAAGACATAGAAACACGAAGATCCGATAGATCCATTATTTATACCTGTCTTTTTTTAAGAATATATATATTTGTGTTTTATATTTTATTTTTATTTTTATTTATTGATTTATTTATTTATTTTATAATATTTTATAACGCGTGTGTTCAATAAATTTTATTATCGCGATAGGGAGAGATCGCAAGAATGAACACTTATCTGGACAGAACGATGTCAATTTGATGATTTATTGATGATCACGTATAGACAAGGTGTTCCTAGTATTATGCGTAGGATTGATGCTAGTAATTAGGCTCGCACCATTTACGTACTACATTAGCATTACGCAAAGCCTGTAATTGGTATTGTATACATAATCTGTATACACGGTGTCCGCGTTATCGTCGTGCAACGTTCTTCCGAAATGGTGATTAGTATACCAGGAGGAGGTGCACGGTCCGTCGAAACGAAAGATGGAAAAAATGTAATTTTTATAAAAATGCATCGACAGATGTCGCGCTGACGAATCGTAACAAATCGAATTTATCATCTATATTTTCGTTAGTTAGATTTGTTCTATCTGTGTATTGCTTTATCATACATACACGTATATATCTACGAATGGGAAAAATAACGAAGTTAAAAATTTTACTATTTCCTAGCCTGCAAACAACACGGTTATATAAAAATCGGTTGTAAAAATTCTACGACATATTTTTTTTTAATATAAAAATGTGGGTAAATATATGGAAGAATTATCTTGAAATATAAATATAAATGTAAATATAGATTGGAAAAAAATTTTTATTTTCTCTCGGATTTGCTTTGGCTCTTGAAATATATATACTTTTCGAGGGAAACTCTTTCTCTAAGAAAAGCACAGCATGTATCAGTGTGAACATTGTGTAACGAGGTATCGATGAAGGAATAAAAACGGGTAGTACCCTTAATCACCTGCACGTTAAATAACTCGACGTGAGGAATTAAAAGTACTTCGAGTAAAATACTCGTTTTACGAGAGTTGTTTTCGCGGACCAACGGAAATTTATGCTCCAACTTTTCTTAATTTTCTTATTGCATATCTTAAACGATTTAACACGTTAAATCGTTTTAATTTAATTTATGTCCGTCTACCTCTTGCCAACATTTTTCGTCGAATAGAGTCCGATTCTTTTGAAGTGCACATAATGAAAGATAGTCGCCATTTTACCTTTAGCTGCAATCGATCTTCCAATTCTTTCGTTTCCCTGTGAATTATTTTTTTTAAACGCTTCGATCTTTATCTTTCGTTTATCTTTAATGGAATTAAAAAATTAAAAAAAAAAAAACTTTCGCAATTTCGAATCGAAAATAAAGAAGGAAGGGAATACGAATCCGCATTATACGTACGTCGTAAGAAATGCATCGACTGTGAAAATTATTCCACGCACAAGTTACGAGGTATCTTATCGATATCTCTTATTATTCATATATAATTATTCATAAATGTAATCTTACTTCGAGCAAAGAAAAAAAAAAAAAAAAAAAAAGGGAATGAAATATAATCGTGTTTAACCTATATAAGTTTCAGAAGAAAGGAATAATAATACATCGTATAATATATTCAATAGTGAAATGCATAATTTAAAATGTTTCCAAGAAAACGGAGACCCGCGAAACGCGAGAATTTTTTCAAACGCATCATTTATTTTACCGCGTATCAATTTAACACGAACGAACATATCGAACATTGGCTAAAAAAATTTTTTCTCCGATGTAAAATTAACGAGCGCATCCATAATAAATAAAACGTTAAAACGCAAACAGAGCAATTCCATATTTATTGAAAAATTCATAACCCGTGTTTAACCCGTTGAAAAAAAAAATCGAGAAAGCTTTTTTTTTTTGTCGCTTGTGGTGCTCGATCGTTGAGCGTAAATGCGATGTAAACACGTGAAAATAGAGGGAATTCTAGTTGGTATATCTGTGAGTGTGTGAATATATATCTGTGGACGATTAATTCTTTTTTTATTTAGCATACTCCGTCGAGTGCCATAGACGACGAAAAATTCGATTTTTCAAGGAGGACCGATTATTTTTTTTCTTTTTTTTTTTTTTTTTTTTTTTTCTGATTTTTTTCATTTAGTTCCTCCCGCTCGAGAATACTTGTCGAGATAGGTTCTTTGATACTAGAATAGAAGTGACGGACGAGCTAAACGCGAATGAAAAATAGAAAAATTCGTTATTAAATTTCGCGGTTAAATCGTGGCTTCAATACACCTCGATCGATCGAGTGGTATGCACGCTTCGATAAAGGGATTGGCGAAATGTGAATTCGTTGAAATTACATTCTGTGAATTTTCGGATTTATGGTTCGAAACTTTTTCGAGATATAATTGTAACTTTTTTTTTTTTGCCTTTTTTTCTTTCTCTTTCTTTCTTTTTTTTTTTTTTTTTTTCATAAATGTATTCAAAATAAAAATATTTATCGATAGTTTCGAAATTCGTTTCAAGAGACTATTACAAGAGATATATAAAAAAAATGGTTATGAATAAAAGCAAATTTATGATAAATTTTATCGTTTGCTTTTATTTTCTCTTAAAATGTAAAACTTCCTTTCTTTTGCTAACGAGTAATATTAAAATAATTTTATTATCAATTATTATTATATTATTAATCAATTATTTTATTAATGTTGTTACAATTTAATATGAGATGCATGATATCATACTTCGATATCACACGAGATTATTTTCCTGATATCTCCCTAAATATTATTACAAACACTCTGAAATACACATAATGCATCATACGTTATATTGAATAGACATTCCTGTAATAACATTGTTCGAACGTGTTAAAATCAACGTCCATTAGGATTGGCTTTTAATCCTATTGTAAACCGAATCGCCTTAATAACACTAGTTCTCCTTTAATTCCCTTAATTATACAATTCCCGCCGACATTTTCAGGCCATTCGTTTTATAAATTTCGGGGGAAAGAAAATATATAAAATGAAGAAAATGAGAAATCATTTCGTTAAATTTAAATCTTCAAGAAGAAAAAGAAGGAGTTAATGAATTATTCTCTTGAGAATTTTAACCGACAAATTAAATTTATCTACCTTTGTACCAACCATCGCGAAAGCACGTACATACGTAGTATTGAAAAATCAATGAGCAACGAAGGTTCAAAGAGGACTAACACTAGTGTGACGAGCGAGAATCGAATTGGTTAACACGCCTTTGCAGCGAGCTACAGGTAAGCAGACATATCAACCCTTGAAGTTGTTCATCATCCCCTCCAGACCGTTTCATTAGACTTAACCCCTTTCCTTTGCTAATTACGTCAGTCTAAGTCTTTTTCAGAACCCGAGGAATTAAAGGTTAAAGAACACAATTAGGACACAACCTTGCCCGGCGATCCTCGATTTAAAATTCTGCCTTTAATCCTCGCCGTTTTTCGAGTCCCGGTTAAAGGGCTTCTTTAAAACGTTCCACTGTTCCGTGTGCACTCCATTTTAATTTTGGTCGATCTTTTTTTTCACATTTTTGTCTCAATATTTACACGCTCGACCTTAATACAAGAATAGGTTCTTGATCAAATGGTGACTTTTTCTTTCGATCATTCGATAATTAAACTGCGGATGTTCGTGCAAAATAATAATAAACACGAAACTTATTATTCTCCGAATATATATGTATTTATACTTGAATATTTCATATTCCTATTTTTCCATATCGTGCGCATTCCGTAGGTTTTCACTTATTCAAATTTTTCATAAGATTTCATAAGATATATATTATATCTACAAAAAAATTCTACGAAATCCCAATCAAATTCAATGAAAAATTCATCCGAACGGACAAACAGAATTTTCTTCGTATACTTTCTACTATATAATGAATACCTTTTACCTAGAACAACGAAATTGTTGAGAATTCTCGTCACCACGTCCGCAATGCGTTAAATACACAAAATAAACAGAATTTCTCGAAGCAACGTGATTCCACCCCAGCCCAAGATAACCCTTCCTCTAACAACGCACCGGTGCACCAGCATCGATTTTCAATTTGCCTTCCCAACTCCCCCCTCCCCTCTCTAAAACTGTCCCATCTGTAGGGAAACTTCGTCACCTCGGTTTCTCGCATTCCACCCTTAACAACCGATCCGTGATCGATCGTCTTTGTTCACACGGGCGTGCACTTGGAGAGGAGGCCGCAGTAAGTAGACATATTAAACGGAACGGTGCTTAGCTGTCAACTCTCTCTCTCTCTCTCTCTCTCTCTCTCTCTCTCTCTCTCTCTCTCTCTCTGTCTCTCTCTCTCTCTCGTTCCAATTCTCCCGGCGGCCCGCTCTAGCTTCCTACCGCTCTGCTAATTGTACGCCGGACCAACACAAGCTGTGTTGTTCTATCGGGAACGGAGGCAGAAAGGATTAAGGCGCCGCGAGATTCTCCTCCTCTTCCTCCTCCTCCTCCTGCTGCTGTTCCCTGATTGCACGCCTCTCACGAGAACTATCCCAAGGGTCGTGGATGCGATCACTGTACACGTAAGCACGTGACCGCATCGGGCCATGCAATTAACGTGAACGCGCCACCTGGTATTAAACGCGATAAATATCGATACGAGAGAGGTTAGGCCATGGGAGCGACATCGTGCACCATCTGATCCGTATGGAAAATGGTAGTTTAGTCGAAGAATCGAATTCTCGAACGTGAGGTTTTGGATGTAGGGAGGTTGATTCTGGGGTAGAATTGAGAAGAGAAAAAGAGAGAGAAAGAGAGAGAGTGTCCGGTTTAATCAGTTTTCGGTAAGAAGTTATATCGGGGGAATTATTTTTTTTGAAGTAGAGGTGAAGATCGAAGTAGTAGTAATGGTTGAAAAAAGTTTCGAGGAAGAATATCGAGTAATGGAGGCAAATTATAAAGGTTTGGAAAGTTTGGAGAGTTTTGAAAGGGAATTTTAATTATCATTTAAGGATATTTGTTCTTGTAATTGTAATTAGTTATTATCTTTTTTTGGATTTATTTATAGATGTAAAGGCTATTTTTGAATGATAGTTTAATCTCAGTTCTGTTGGTTTGTTTGTAAAGGTTTTTTTTTTTTTCTTTTTGTCTATAACGTTTCAATTGGAATGGATTTGCTACTCCATAAATTCTATCGAACTTTGCCATTAAGTAGTTTGTTTATTTTAGCTCTTTTGCGTCAACAAATGGATAAAAATACACGTAAATCCCGAATCATAAACGTAATAAATCTTTTTAACGTTCTCCTGATACATAGAGTGAAATAAATTGTGGATTGTTCGTCATTTTTTAAAATGAAGTGCATATGATTCAAGAGCAAACGTATACAATAAAAAAAAATGCAATATTCTACAAATCACAAGGCACAATTTCAATTGAATGTTTGTTTGAAAATACAAAGGAAAAAGAAAAAAAAGGAAAAGAAGAAATACACGTAGGAGAAAAAAATCTTATTGAATAATTTCACTCTCTTCTTCGTTTGTTAAACAAAAGATTTTTCATTCTGAATTCCTCCTAAGTTACATTCGCGGAAAATATATCGAAAAATTTGAAAAACAAAACGATATATTTTGCAATCGTTGGAAAAACGAGGCAAAAATTTATCAATTAATTTGAGATGAAGGATATCACGCGAGAATTGAAATTTATCCACGTAAATGTGTCATATGTTTCATTTTGTCGTGTTTAAAATTTCAGTTTCACTATTTACATCCTCCGTCAATTTTCATTCCATCGTGGATTTCGACCAATCGAAACATCGATTTACAACATTCCAATAATCGAGGGGGGGAAAAAATATCGCGGACGTTTTTCCACTTTATTTTCGTTTGATCTACTATTTAATAACAAATATATCTCACAGTGTGACGTTTATTTAACAAAGTTAAAGAAAATTCGGACGAAATGATTGTTATTAAATTGAATATCCTATTATTTTCTCTCTCTCGAAAATTCTGAAAAAAAAAAATTTATTCGTAAAAGTCCAAAGAAAAAAAAAAAACAAAATTAACGAAAATTCCTCGTTCCAATATGTTCGAAATTGGCGCGTTAAAAACCTAACCTCCATTCCGTTACTCGTCCGACTAATTATACCGTGAAAAGAACCTCTCACGTCCCATTTACGAGTTTCGTTAAGTAATCATAGGATTGTATCGTCGATTCGATGAAAAAGTGAAGCGAGCAACGGCCTATGTACGTGTTGCTGTATGCAAATGTGTGTGTAAAATCAATAGCTCGAAGCAGAATTTGGGGTAAAGGTAAATGTTTCTTTTTAAACCTTCCCTAAAAGCGGTATAATTACCTTGTCGAATAATAGATTCGTTTCTCGAGGGTTGTTCAGTTTATCGGCGGCTGATCATCACCTTAGGGGAGGTCGTATCGTTTCAACCTTCATCAATCCTTCTCGCCCTCTCGCCCCGTCTTTTCTTCCGCTTTGATTAAGTATTTCAAAGAGGGAGGAAAGGGGATGGCGGGAGTCAAGAATTGGCTCGCGATCTCGTCTGGAAAGTGAATTCAGAATCAGCCCGGTGGATTGGGCGTGGAACAAGTACGCGAGTCTCGGGCCTCGCCGCAGCTTCAATCTGCTTCGTGCTGATCGAGCTAGCTGGAGTTAAAATAGACGGAGAAATTGGCTGATTTTCTTCCTTCGATGCGCGTGTATCCGGCGAATATAGAAAGTTTTTGAAATTCCTAATTTTGAATCTGTGAACGTAATGTGATTTCAAAAGGAATTTGAGTTCTATTTACGCAAAATTTATCACTGCGAATTCAAATGATTCAATTGTGATAAGATCAGAGACGTAGAATTTAAATAAATATCTATACTTTTTAACTCTTATATCAATATTTAGATTCTTTTTTATTTGGATTTACTTAGCATGAAATTAAAAACTTGTTATCTTGTCGTTAAAAAACTTTCAAATCCGTTGTATCGTTATTTGGTATAGTTTTTTTTTTATTGATATTCCAAATTTAAAACTCAATTAAAAAATTATTATTCAGAAAATTATTAAAAATCAAAAATCGAATCGAAAATTTTGACAAAGGTTAAATTCAAAACGATATTATATTTATATATATTTTCGATATTTTGTGTTTCTTTTTTTTTTTTACATGCAATATACATTTTGTATTTTATCAGTGAATTTTTATCTGCTAGTTAAATATTCTTATTTTTCTACTTCGAAGTGATTATTTAAGTCCATTTCGATTTCTTTTTAATCATATCCCGGAAAAAATGGCGAAGATGGAAACGAATAAGAGGAGAAAATATGGATACATCGACCGATTTCATCTATCCAGACCCGTATTACGCGTCGAGAGAAAGTAATATAGAGGGCGGGCCTCGATAAACGGTTTTAATATTCGAAAAGGACACGAACGATAAAACACAACGCACGATATTTACGCGTGTGGATCTTTCCAGGAATCATTCGCGACGAAACATTCCCCTGAATAGGATGAAATTCCTTCTTTTTTTTTTTTTTTTTCCTTTTTTGTTTTTTACTTCCAGTGAATTTCAATCGATACTCGCTACGCCGCCAGTTATTTGCTTCAGGCACGGTTCTCTACATTCGAGTGGCACGCATATAAAAGAGACTAGGCGAAATGAAACAGAAATTCGTGTACGAGCTCGAGGTGTATTTAGTCGTTCGTGTTAATTCTTTTTTTTTTTTGTCAGTGTGGCGATAAAATAATTCGATAAAATGTTAAAATAAAAAAAACAACGCGTTTAAATTTCCTTTTCGACATTACAAATTAAATTGCGCGATATTTGTTACAATTTTTTTATTAATTCATTATTTTTTTTTTTCACATAAAAACACGAAAGAATAATTAACATAATATGTTGAAGGGAACTTTGTCGATGACAAAGTTGTCGAAGGTAAACGACACGTAACGAGGTACAACTGAATTCCATTAGCCAGTCGACTTATCCTCGGCTCGTCGATGTACCAACATCTATACTCGAGCTATAACTCAATTATTACACTAAGATCCCTACGCCAGTCGAGTGTTGAACGTACTCAAACGTACAGACAACGCGGAGACGCCGCGATAAGGTGCTACCGTAACACAACTTTACGAGCTAATCATACCCGAACCAATTGATTACTCAACGTAGCACGAAACATGCGAACGTGGCTGCCAGCTTCGATTTCGATGGGGAGGGGATTAATGGTATCCTATAAATCTGGATTTAACGAGGCGAAGGTCAAGGGGTAAGCGAGAAAAAGAATGGTCTTTCGATTAAGGTAAATGGCTCCTTTAAAAAAAAAATCATTCTTCCGTTTTCATCCCATTTTTATTTATAAGAAAGAGAGTGATTTTAGAATAAAGTAATTGAACAGAAGTAGAAGATTTTGTAATAATTTTTATTTCGATCCATGGAAAATAAAAAGTAAGTAATTCCTTGATTGATATAATATTTCTCGTTACGAGGCGCAAGTTAGAAATGAATGGAACTATGAACGAATAAAGGATAAACGAAAAGTAAATAAAATTAGAATTTTAAAAATTTTCGTACATGATCGTACATCGACGAAGAGAATTTCTCTTTTAAATAAATGTATTCATCGTGATATTATTGTTGTTAAATAAAAAAAGAATTTTTTTTTCTTTCAAAAATACATACATTGGAACAAAGCGGATATTTCATTTTCACTAACGATTAATATGTCATAAACATGGATCCAGGATCCGGATAAAAAATAAACCCGCACATGTTGCGCGGGAAATTGAATCAGAATTATGAACTATGAATTTACATGAATATTTTTCTCATTTTTCTTTTTTTCTTTTTTTTTTTTTCCTTCCTCGTGTTTTCCAAATTTATACGCAAAAAACGCTGCCACCATTTTGCATAACTGCTATCACACGGGGGATCTTGTTTAATTTACAGGACACGCAGTTATTGTATCGAAGCTTATCGAACATATTCCACGTTCCAATTTATGCGACGTCAAAACAACGGAAATCACGCTATATTATTTCAAAGCCCGGCTTAAACGATAAACGATTATCCGCGAAAATATTCCTCGTATTCGAATAATTCTATTTCTCTATTCACCCCCCTCCCTTCTATTTATCTATCTTTCGTCCACAAAATCACGTTTACACGAAATTATCTTTGGACGTTCACAAAAAGGACTAGTGCGATTTTTTTCCCCCCTCCGTTCTCGTGAAACAATTATATCTACACCTGGAAACCTGTCGTTGCCACCGTGGAGGCAACAATTTTCCCAATATCACAGGCTACGTTGCCTGATTCGTAGCATTTGCGCGGCAGTTGATTGTCATTGCACGGTGGAAATCGCGGAATGATTGCGAGTGAAACAACGACACCGGCCGAAACGACGAAACGCGCGTGTAAATTGTATTAAATATCGATTAGGGCATCGAGTTTCGCGCCTCGATACATCGATGGTGGAAGAACCATCTTCTCGCGACATTTGACATTCCGCGACACACCCTTTCGGTGTCATCCGACCACAACCAAAACCGACGAGCTTAATCGCTTAAAAAGGTCACGAATGACTGGAAGAAGAAGAAGAAGAAGAAGAAAAAGATTCTCCAATAATATTTTCAATCAAATATTAATCGAAACATGGAAACGATAATTAGGTCGATGATACGTTGTATAACTTATACAAGTATCGATAACAGGATTAAACTGCGAGTTATAATTGATTGCTACAATTTCGAAAAGTTATCCATTGTCGATTTAATTGAATCCTCGATCTCCATCATCGTCTCTCGCCTCTTTAAGCGGTCTCACGGCCGCAGGGCGACCTTGTTTCGCGGTGACCCATTTTTTCGAGACGATTCAATCGAGACAACGGGGGGCGCTCGCGCGACCCCGCCATGGCCATCGAGCCGTGCACTCGATGATAAAAACGAAAAGTCGAAAAGGGGGAAACGATAAAGTTTGAGAAGAAAAGTATTTTTTTTTTTTTTCCAAGAGAACAGCGATATGGATAGAATTCGTCTCGAGTATGATGATAATCTTTTGGCACGATAAAAACGGCGCCCCTCTTGTAATAAATATCGTTTTCCAATCCTGAATTCGATTCTCGTGGATCCGTTGCGCGTGTTTTGTTCGCGAGACGGCGAGGATCTGTGCGAGTAATCCTCGAACGCGTGGAATCAAACATCGGCTGGCGACGGGGTCGGAAACGTTAGAGCCACTTTTTATTCTCATCCCCGTGCACGCCACGGCGAATCGATTGGGGTTGGGGGAGGGAAAAAATGAGAAAAAGATTCGTCAAGTTTGCTCGTCGATCGTTCGACGAGGGGAGCACTGCCTCCAACAAACGTGTTTGGCCAACAAATGATTTAAACGAAAAATTACTAGAGTAAAATTTATTGGGAAAATTACTAATATTATCGAGTAGAATTAAAATTAAAAAAGAATATGATATATGGAAAATTTCTGAATACGTAAATTCTAATGAATATAATTTTTAGAACGATATAAAAATAATTACCATTAAATTCATTCTCCCCTTTAAAACGAAATTACGAATTTCATTATTCTTCGCTTTACAATTATCGTGAATGTATGAGAATAATTTTGCGGAAGGAAAGAAAAAAAAAAAAATCTCCTTTTTCAATAAAGTAACGAATCCGAAAGTATCTCGATGAACTTTTTAATTGGGTCAAAACACTTTCGAACATTTATCTCGCCCACCATCCTTATTAACGGGGGACACAAATATCTCCTCTCCTCCCCCCAATGAAACCCAGTGAAACACCGACGCGTGAAAACCGTCGGAAATTTGCGATACGGTTCGAAAACGGAAGCTTTCTAAGCGGATGACCCACATACCGGGGGTGCACAACTATTTCACCCGGATCGATCCGGTTAAACGGTGGCGAAAGGGTGGCGCGGTTGCACGCGTGTACCACGCGTATCGGCCACGTTTGTGTAAAGGCCCCCCTCCTCCCTTCTCTCCCCCCTCCCCCTCGCGACACCGATACCCGGTTTGCACCCGAACCGTGATTGCCAAACTGCGGATCGCGACAATAAAACCGTCCCATTGTCGAGGCCTCCGCCACCCCGCCACCACGTTTTTTACTCGTAATGGAGACGTTGTTGGCGGGGGAGAAACAGGCGAGCGCCAATCCGTGAAATTTGTACGTGCGTAAAATGTGTTCCGTGCGTTTGAAAATCCTCCCCAGCTCTCGTTTTCCTGACGTTCGTTTTCCGTAATTGTAAATGCGTCATGCGTCAATCACGTGACTTGCGTCGTTATTCGTAACGAAAAATCGAAATGGATCGGAATGGGCGGAAGGAGAACGCGGGAGGGGCGCGTTTTCGATCAATTTCTATTTCTGGAGGATTTCTTCGAGGATGCGAGGGATAATGAGAGAGATGTTTATTGAAGGAGGGAGGGAGGGTAAATTGAAGATGACGTGGTTAGGTGTATCGGTGAAAATGAAGGAACGATTGCTTTTTCTCTCTCTCTCTCTTTCTGTTTATAATTCGTGTTGAAACGAGATGAAATTTTACGATACAGGTTAATGAAAAAGAATGAGAACTCGTATGAAAGAATTCCAGTCATCCGCGTCATTTTTTTCAATCCAACGTCGCGAGTCCAGAGTCATTATTTCTGAAGCAAAAATTAGGATTGTTTCGTCGGGAATCAGAAATATTTCATAACATTCCCCATTTTTAGTCCTCCTATCTTTATTTCGTTTCCACCACAGAGAGGAAATGATCGAGTGTCTCGTTTCCTCGCGAAGATCAATAAGCTGGGGTTCACGCGAGGCTAAGACCTAACGATGCGTCATTAACGTATTATATGGGGGGGAGGGGTAGGGGGAGGGATGAATTGGTCGAATACGTATAAAATTTTACGAGCCGTTCGCGACGGCACAAATTTTAAAACAGTTACTGAAAATTTGCATGTCCGTGCACGGATTTGTAGTGTGAAGCGGACGTAAGAGAACTATTATTCAAATCCAACCTATTTTCTCCCGCGTCACGAACGACCGCGGCGAATTAGAATCGCGAGGCCGTCGTCAATCGTGGTTCGTGGAAAAAGGCGATCGTTTCAGGATCCGGTTTTTTTCACGTCCCTTGTTTCGTATCCTTGTTAAAGTCATCACCGTTTAAACGGGCGTGTAAAACGTGCGATTGAAAACAAAATGGAAATGGAAACGTGGATTAAGTGATTGAGTAATTATCGTTTAAATTAATGTAAAAGGAAAAAATAGGATTGGAATTTTTTGTTTTCAAGATATAGTTAAGAAATATTTAAATATCGATAAGTTCGAATCGGATATTTTCATATCGAAATTTCTTTTTGGAAAAAATTTATTCGAGTTATATAATTATTTTAATTGAAGATATAAAAATAAAGATAAAGAATAAATGCGAATAATACTGATCCGTTTCAATTTGCAAGATTATGTTAAATCGTCAGCACTTCAAAGGTTAATAGACACGTTAAAAATTCAAGTGAAAAAAAAAAAAAAAAAAAAGAATGGAAATTTATCCTCTTCGAACGAAAAGCGGAAAAAGTTTCGATTAAAAATTCATTAAATTCGGCGAATCGCGAAAATTAGAATCGAACAGTTTTCAAAACGACAATTGAAACCGCTTTTGAAAACGTGCTCGTATTATTCCACCCTTTTCAAACGATTTTCGTATTATTCCATCGGATCGTGGTTATTTTCCGCATGAAAAATTGACCAATCCTTTCGCAAATTGGTCCTTTTTACAAGCATCTGTTCCATGCTTAACGAATACCGCACAATTTAACAGGCTGTTATGCCATTACATTTGCCACGCGCGTGTACCGTGCGGTTTATTGGGGAAAAAAGTGTGCTCGACTGGAGGGCAATCGAGAGTAGTTGGTCAGTCGGTACTAAGTGAGCTTTTCTGTACGTCAAAGCTCTTAATTTGGCCACGTGAATACGGGTTTGTATACCGTTCACTCTCTCTCCTCGATGGAAGAGCGTGCATGGTTTAATTATGCACGAGACCGACGATATTCAAATTTTCCTTTCAGATTTTTGACGCGGGATATAAAAAATTCTCTATCCGCGATTCCACGTGTGGATCAAACGACTTTTTGACTCTTGTTGGGACGAGAAATATTCTTTGTTTTTTCTTTCCTTTTTTTTTTTTTTTTTTTTTTTTTTAAAGTGCCGTTCGGTCAATACGCACTATAATCGCCTTTATCGGAGAGGGTATCTTTCTTGTGTGAGTTTCGAACGAACGAGTTTTGATATTTTTTTAGTGTTATCAGAATCGAAAGTTTCTTCGTTTATAAAGAGATTACAAGTTGTTGACTTTTATTTTGCGGAGATAAATAGACATTTGAATAGAATCGAAACTGGTATAATACTGATTTTTCATTTCATGATTGTTGACAGAATTTTTATTGAAGAGTGATCTGGTTTATTTATTTTTATTTTGGTTAATTTATGTTAAAAGCGAGCGACTGTTTAGGTTCATTTCATGAATATAAAAGATGTAGCTACATTTGATCAAGCCTTTGATCAATGAAAATTGTTAAATCAATATTTTTTCCTCTTCGAAATTACTCTAATAACTAATAATGTGAAACGATATTAAGACACGAGATACATTAAGATATTTTCAAACTTGTTCTTTTAGATTAAAGTTTTTTTTTTTTCTTATTTGCTTTTATAAAATTTGCATACAATACATATTACAAATAAGATTACATATTGTTTATGAATAAAAAGTTTCATGCAATTTTCAAAATTTTATGATTCAAAATTCAAAATTCATTTAGAACTATTGAAAATTTTTATCATTTTTGTGCTCTCGACTTGTATGCACAATTAATTTCTTTACCAAATCTAAGGAATATCTTCGATCATAAAATTTCATTGCATCCATTCTTCGAATCGAAATTCAATCAAAACTTTGCCCTTGTTTCTTTTTTTAAAGAGGAGAGAGTTCGATTTTCGTGAACTAACATTTTCATAAATTCAATTTTTCAATTTATTACATTCTCTCTTCCTTTATTTATTTATTACCCTATGGAATTTTTAACTCCCTAAATGGATTTGTTTCATAATTATAACGTTAATACAATTAAAACGAAAATAAATTTAAATCTATCTCTGTGCATCATTACTCATAACTTTGCACGATTTCAACGATTAAAAATAAATAATCTCGAACGATGGCGAAATGTAACTCGTCAAAAAAATCGCTCAGAAATCGGGTCAGAAACGTCGAAATAAAATTTCCTCGAGGGAACTTTCGGAATCATATCTGACAAATTTTTAACGCCATTAAAATTATTCCAATATTACCGGGCAAACGTTGCAAAAGTTTTTTCCCCCGATTCACCGCAGACCGCAAATAAAAATCGGGATGGTCGAAAGAGGCGCTAAAAAATCGTGCACCTACGTGCAACTTTCGTCACGCGTATGTGTGTGTGTGTGTGTGTGATATTCCCCCGAATAAAAATCTAAATAGGTCACGGTAGAAAATGGTTACGAACGTACTCGACCGATTACGAAATTCGCGATGGCGAGGGGTTGATCGCACAAGGGTTGCACCGACGAATGAGGTTGGCCGCGCGCAAGAGGGTAAGAATCAAAGCGAATTAACCGTAGCGTCGGTATCCGATTGACACTCTGCCCCTGTAAATTGTCAGGTCCCTTTCCAATAATGATGAACCCGAACTAGCGATGGGTTTAAGCGGAATTGGATTTATGTGGAACAAGTGCAACATCGTTTCAGTAAAGTTTTCACTTTTTCTCCCATTCTTACTTCTAATTTAGACGAGAGAAAAAGAGATAAATATTTGACGAGGAAAATTTGTGCTTCGTGTAATTTTTGTATTATGAAAAATATATAATAACCTCCTTTGTTTTATCGAAATTCGAAAACGAACTTTCTTCCACTTGTTCACGTAAGTGATTAACACGATTAAAGGAATTCCTCTTCAAAGATTTTTCGATTTTTAAAAAATTTTTCTCTCCCCTCCCTCATATCTACGCTTGTCCACACGATGTAACAACGTGTTTAAGCATTCAATTCGAGCATCTTACGAACTCGTCCAATTGGACACCACTATTCCGCGCAACTATTAATCCAATTCCACGAAACGAACCTTTCGCATTATATTAGATTTCACTATCGCGAGTACATATTGAACTTGGGTCGCTATCAATCCGGGCTACTGTTCAATCCTCCGAAACTCTCCGAGCTTCAAAGGAAACTCTCCCCAACTGGATCGCGGCGGGTAATTCTCGACGATCGAGCAATCGTGGCGGAACTTGTTTTCCCTCATTTCTAATTACGATCCACCGGCGAGAGGAAGCAATTGTCGTTAACAACTGTTCGAACAAGCTGTTCTTTTTTTTTCTTCTTTTTTTTTTTTTTCCATTCCCTTTCATCGTGTTTTATTTCGCGTACGAGAGAGAGGCATCGAGGGCAATAAAATGGCGCGACTGTCGTCGATATCGGCCACGTTTCCGTTTTTGGGGGATAGAGCGTGAAACCGGAAGGAAGGGGATCCGCCGATACGTGAAAGCACAGATGGATAAACCGCGGATCCATCGTGTAAATCACGATCCATTAGGGCGCGTATCGGGTATCCACGCGACGACGACGCCATATTGCTTTGGGAAATTAAAGATCTGCTCGATCCTGTGTAGTACGCACGTGTGCGCGTGTACATGTGTCCGAACAGAGACGGAGAGGAATTTTGATCTCGCTTGATTTATTCGCAAATATAACTGGAAAAGTTACGGACGTGTTGGACGGGCAATTGGTTTTTCTGCCGGGGTTTTATTATTTTGGAACGTGTGTTTGGAACGCGTGTATCGGATATATACAGGTAAATGATTCCCTAATGCCGAAGGCAAATATTGGAAAGATTAAAGGGTGTTGAATTTTTGGTGAATCGAGTTTTTGGCCAAATTTTTTTTTTCAGCTTTGTCAATTGGCGAGGTGTAAAGTAGACCGTCTTTCGACTAAAATCTTCACCTCTGTTCATCAATTAATACTATAAAAATTCATATTCCCCAATTTTATTAAATCTCTTTGCAAGATTTCTTATTCGAACAATACGTTAAATAAATTTTCAATTCAAGTACACGTTTCTTTCTTTTTTTCTTGAATACGCAACTCGCGATTCTCAAAAATTTCACTCAATCTGTTCTTCAGTAAACCGGTGCGTAATGTTTATAAATTTCAAGAGTTGCGAAACTGTCCTTCAAGAATGCCTTCAAGAATGGTTTAATTCGACCGTTTCGGGTCACGAGTCGCGCAAGATCGGCCGCATTCGTATCGGAGAGCATTGGGGGTATACACGTTATGAAACGATTCCCTCTCCCCGTGGAATTTTCCTTTGCTGAATATGAACACACACCGTACGTGCGTACGATTTTCCTACGAATTCTCTCGGCTGTCGGATCTTAGACGAGCCGTTTCGCAAATTTGAAGTGACACGGTTTCATGCGTAACATAACTGAGCCGAATATCTTCGCAACGTGAAACGTCTAAGCGAAAATACCGGATCTGTTTAATATATATATAGTATATACACATATTATAGAGGATATTATTCGGTGGTATTTGATAACGTAATGGAGGGTAGGTATGGAGAGGCCGATACACGTAATTCGAGCTATGAAATCTGTTGGTCGAATGGGGGCAGTGACGCACGATCTTTGATAAAATAACATTTGGACGAGTCTGAGATTCGTGTCGAAAATGATCAATTTCGATCATGGGCGGCCGCATTGATTCGGATAAGAAGAGTCTAAACTTTTTTGCGATATAATAAAATTGATAATAAAATCGCGGCAAAGAGGTTAGAGGATTTAATTTCCTCTTCTTTTACCGCAGAAAGAGTCGATAAGGGTTGTTTTTCTTACGAAATTGTTGAATTAACGCGTTTGATGCCTTCTTACAAAAGTGAAACAGTCTTTTTTTATGATTGAGAGTGATTGATAATAGTTTCGTGTTCAATGTAAACAAGCGAGTACGAGATTTGCATTGCAAATAATTTATAAGTGAAAAAAATAATGGTGCAAACTTTCTGCAGTGCTATGTATATAAGTAAGAACAGTTATTTGCATACACGATCAATTTTCTTATGCGATAACATTGCATAAATAGTATCAAAATATGTGCATAAATTGGAGGAAAATTAATAGCGATACGTGTCAACTTTTTTATAGATTCGACATATTGCGAATTTAAAAGAAAAAAAACTTGATTGAAAATCACTGTATTTATATTTTATCTCTGCTCACAATGTTGGTAAATTTTATCGAAAACAAAAAATTTATTTATGATAATTATATCCATATCTTTCCGACCGAACGAAAAATTGTAATCACAGTGTTTCTTCTCCAAAGATTCATACACGCAAAACAATTTAACTGCATTAAAGATTGGTGGATGAGGGGAAAATTACATATTTGTTTAATAGAAAATATTACGTTATACGTAATACGTTTATGAAAGGGAATTATACATATACGTAGAATTTCTTGTTCCTCGTTGGAAAAAATATAGCAATAAGAAAAAAGTTGTAGGAAAAGTAAATCGTAGAACTGGTTCATAGGCTATTAGAGTAATTTTATCCATCCTTGAAAGAGCAAGCTTGATAACAGAACTTGATAAGTCTAAATTTAATGACTACCTGAACCGTTAAACTTTTTTCTGCTGTGCAGGAAAGCTATGGCAATTTATAGTTTCGCCAATAGAACTTGCAAAATTTTATAAAACACGTTTATTATACATTTGCCATAAGTAACAATTTCATCGTATTCATAGCCTCGATCATTTGGCAAACGAGCATGAACAAATTTGAA
Organism: Apis laboriosa; assembly: GCF_014066325.1. Taxonomy (NCBI): domain Eukaryota; kingdom Metazoa; phylum Arthropoda; class Insecta; order Hymenoptera; family Apidae; genus Apis; species Apis laboriosa. Next base: position 7,243,796 of record NW_025224135.1, read on the forward strand.
AGTGAAAGAAGAATCTTCGAACGAAGATTCCAACATAATTTTTAACTCGATAATTCTTTCTTATCAATATGCAAGAAAATATCGTGTATCTGATTTACAATTTATTCGCATGCCTGGATGTGAAATTGTCTTGTAGGATGATAGACATCGGGCGAACCTCGTTACAAGCCAATAAACATGCTCCTCTATCGTAGTTAGGGTGGTCAGTTAAACAGAGTCCATCCCTAAATGTAAAGACGATATCTTGCCAATAAGACAATCGACGATCCAAGCCCTTGAATCTAATCGATTTGCTGATGATCTTCGTAACAAAGATCTACAAATTCGAATTCTTCTTTGCAAATAAAAAACGTGCAGAGAATAAATCTTTTTTTTTTTTTCAAATTCCATAAACTGATAACTTCACTGAAACAATTAGAAACTATTAGGAAATAAGACAAAACGATACTTGAACATAGCTCAAAGGGGATCGACAATTCCAGATTCACAAAATTAAAAAAAAAAAAAAATGGGAAAAGAAATCTTTTCTTCATCCATTTACTTATAGATATACCTTTTCACGCATAGATAAAAATCTACTTTTATTCTCCGCGAGATAAAAATTCTTCACCGATGAAATCACATGCGAAATCGCGTCCACTGAAAAACATGGCTCGTTTTCAGCTGGTTGATTCATCTCGTTAAATGATGAACGTTCGTTATCTCGGAGTTAGCAATTGAACAAACGAGCTTACCCCTCTCTCGGAGGAGGGAAGCCGATTAAAAAATAAATGAGAGCGTGAGGCAAATTAAAAGAGGGGAGGAGGAGGAGAGGAGAGAGAGAGAGAGAGAAAAGAAAATCGCTATCGCGTCGATAGCGATGAATAAGCAAACGCAACAATAAACGCGATGAAAAATGTCACGGGAACCGGTGTATCGACTTTTCCCTCATTGAAAACAACTCGACGAACGAGAAAAATATCGCGAATGTCGCGAGAGATCGCGTAATGAAAACAGGACGCGCGCCGTTTAGCCGGTGGTAGGAGCTTTATAAATCTCATTCATATTTATGCCATTTTGCCGTGATTATTTCGTGAACGCCTCGTGAAATTTTCAACGACGGGAAAAAACGGGACTTTATCTCTAGTCGTTGGTGATGTATCATCGACTCGGTAAATAATTACGTGTTTTTTTATGGTGTTTTGAATGAATCGCGTGAAAAATTTCCTAATCGTGAAGTTGTTATTTATACGAATTAATAATAATAACGTTCATTCAATTTCTTGGAGGTAGGAAAAATATATGGAAAAGTTTAGAATTTTTACGAGAATAACGATTTAACATTTTAATTATCTGTAGATCAACCTCCACCATTTATTTTCTGAATCAGTTGACAAATATCTAATCTGCGTAACATAGTGATATTAAAAAAATGTATATTAATTATAAAAAAAGAATTATTAAACGGAATTTTTATGGAATAATATATATTCTTACGACTCGTAACACGAAATCTACGAAATATAATGCAAGAAATTATATGTTAGTGTTGCATGTTTGATAAAGCAGAGGTGAAAAATGGAGATATGAAAAATTAGAACGGAAATTCTGTTATCGTTTTGCAATTATTTCACGATGGCCAATTATGAGAAATGTTAATCAAGTTGTAAATTGTATATTGAAACATTTCTTTAAATCATATTTTATTATTGTCTTCCATCATTTTCCAACAATTTAATAATTTCTCTAACGCAAAGATTTTTGTGATAACGATTAAATAATTACTTCATTGCTTCTGAATTGCATAAATCATTAGATGTGATTGTAAGATTAAGATAATTTAATGAAAAAAAATTCTAATGGAAACAGTGTACATTGTATCATGTGATGAGAATTGCGATTAAATTTTATATCATGAATAGAGCTTATTATAGTGCAAAACGAAGCTAATAATGTTTCATAGAGACTGCGATTCGAAGATGGCGATTGAGAAATTATTTGAAATTGATCTGTCATTAAACTCTTTAAAAGATTTAGAAAAAAAAAAAATGAAATAAAAAATAAATAGAAATTGATTGAATAACCTCTGTATTTTCGAATATTGATTTAAATCTAAGCTTAAAAGAAATTTAGGATATCAAACCTTTATTAATTAAAATATATCTGTTAATCATCTCAATATTGCAAAAATTTCAATCTAATTCTTCGTCTTCGATTAATAATGAATTTCACTATCCGCTCTATTTAAAACTCTATTTAAAACGAAATTTTCGTAAAAAGAAAATTTTTCAAAACTTTCAATCGTTTTAATCTTCACCGTGTGTCGATATGAGTCGCTTTGCAACACTCGTGGCGAAATTTAAACGAAAAAATTCGCTCGAGCGCAGCCGCGAATTTGTGCATTAACAACAACAACCATTTATGGTTGCCGCAAAACGACACCTCGACGTGGAGACGGATTTGTTACGAGGGACAAATTAATGAGGCGATTATTGGAAGCGACGAATTTCAGCCGCTACCGTAACGCGGTGATCACGCGTCACGGTTAACTATTTTATCGTTGGTAAACCGACGATCGGTGACCGGTGAAACGCCATAATAGTTTCATTAAAACGTTCCATGTCGATGGGTTTGCGGCTTATTATCGGTCTTTAAGTGCAGAAAAATATGTTGAAATACGTAGACGATTTATTCGACGCGAAAAAGTTTGTTGCGATCAAGTTTATTCGTTCTAAGGCTAATCACCGATACATAGATTAGGTTCAAGGTTCTTGTTATTATCGATACAATTTTTTGTCGATATTTATTGAACAAAAGAAATAAATTTTCAAGATAAAATAACGTATCGATCGCGTAATTTATCTTAAAATTGAATTCTATTAAAATCAGAAAAAATATTAAATCGTTTTCGAGGATAATAATTCTGAAAGATGGTTAGAGGCGTGGAACTTTACTCTTTAAAACGTCCCCTTCTCGAGATATCGTCGTGTAAAGAAAAGAGTAATATTTAATCGTTTATCGTCTGCCTCTTTGTCGGATCTCTCGCATCTAGTGCTACATTGACCTAACCCAAACTCCAGACGAGTGACAGACGCGATTCCTGGAAGAATATAGTACGCGAAAGAACGCGGGAAAAAATGTAGGTCATTGGATCCATTCATAATCTAACTATACCTCCTTGTATCTTGGCAATTGATTAAGATGTAAGGATAAGACAAAAAGAGATCTCAATGGCATGCTTTCCTTTATTTTTTTGAGCGTGATTTTTCATGTTTTCATTCTTAATTTCTTTTCGCCCCTTCTCTTCTTTTTTTTTACACGAAAAATTGAAGTTTTATTTACGATTTTGCGATGTAATAAAATTATCGATATTTCGCAAAGGTATTCATCGTGCGCATTTATATATCTCACATAATTTAACATACGTTTTACATAATGTATGTATTTTTTTATTTACTAGTTGAATAATTCATCGCGTATAAATTCGCATATCTATCCCTGTAAAATCGACCTCTGTAAAATCGAATGTTAATTTCGTCTGCGAAATCCATAAGCAAAAACTAGATTCGTCGATGAGTTATCCGTGATGAACAAATGATCCGTGAAATTGTCGCAAAATGCACGATAACAGGACGATCTCTAATGAAATAAATGTGCTGCAGATACATGCATTTATGAAAATCGTTGATAAATGTTCACGAGTCATTGGCCTCGGTTTCGATTAAACGTTTAAATTCGCAATGAGTTAGAGATTGATGACAATTTCTCATTACTTAACCCGTTCACCGTGCGCGCCTGAAAACCGATGTTTAAATTCTTCCCGCGTGGATTGCGCGAATTTATTGAAGTCTGCGTTTTTTTTATCGGCCGCTCTACCTCGTCGAACACGATTCCACACGATTTGACGCAATTACGTTGGAAACGCAGCGATTCTCGATGGTGGAAATGAATATGGAAAAAGAGAAAGAAGGATCGATCGGGTGAAAAATTGATGTATCGATGAATTAATATTTTAATAATTACCTCGAAGACAATTTTAATCGTGCTAGGAAATCGATTTCGAACAGATTATATTATTGAATCGTTCCACGATTTTTATTAATTTTTTTTTTTTAATAATTTCATAGTAAAATTTTTCAAAAATTTTCTTTTATAACCAGGTTGTAATATCGTATAACGCAGTAGAATTTATTAGAATATCCTTTGTAATTTGAGGCTTGTAAAGTGAAAAGGCGATCCAAGGTAAATCGATAATACTAAATTAATTTCTCTACGCTATATTCTGATAGGTAAGTGATTAATCTATAGAATAATCGAGACATATACCTAACGTAATTATACTTCAGCAACGAGGTTACATTACGTAAACTACTTTCCGTTATATCAGTGATTAATCTATAAAGTTGTCTATTATGCTCTTAATATAATTAGAAACATCTCAAAAATGTTTAAAAACCTTGCCAAAAACCAAAATCGATTCTTCCCCGATAAGAAAAATATCACTCGCCATTCTTCTCCAACAAAACGTATAAAACCCTCCACCGCCACAATTTCTTTATTTCCACGCGTCATCCGTGTTTAAAATTAAAAAACAAAACAAAAAAAAAAAAAAAAGAAACGAAATTTAGTCGTTCACCGACTAACAAATTAATCTACATTCATCGTCGATCTCGATTCCTCCTACCCTCCTCCCATCTCCCGTTCCTCCATTAAACCCAAGCACAGCGAGTGGATGAAGTTGGATGCGTCTAGAGGTGTCGATTCGATCGCTCGAAAGGTAGGGTAAGGTTGCGAAGGTGTTGGTGGAGGAGAATAGGCGAAGGATCCGCCTAGCCTCCGGATAAGCGTGATAAGGCTCGAAATGGACGTCTTTTCCCGAGGCCACACGAACCACGCGAGCGATGGGGAGGCGATAAGCCGTCCAAAGAGGTCGGCGGGATATGTTGCACATACATACGGGGGGATGATGGCGTGCCTGCCGCGTACGCGAAGCGCGCGATATGGATTTTCACTCGAGACGAAAGAAGAGCATTCCCCTGCCCTGTACAACAACAATGCCAATGCGTTCAACTACTCGATGAACCTTGCTCTCGCGTGTTTCGATGCGACGAAAGAGGAAGCCACCGGAGAAGTAAGTTTTCCAGCACTCGTACGCCTACAAAGAGAGAAAAAGAAAAAAGGAGGAAGGAGAGAGACGTGGATGGACGTAGCGTGGGTGGGGCTTGGCGGAAAGAGAGGATGCACGAGGCGAGCATGCTCTATCTCTTGGCTGACGTAGGCCAAGGAAGAACGGCCGGCTTTCAGCTGTATCGTTATCTTAGCGGCGATAACGATAGAATGGCCATTGCAGGGGTGGCTGTGCAGCGGCCGAGCGAGGTTGGCTGGATACGCAGTGGATACCCGCTTCGATCCATCATTCACCCGTTCGAGGTGCGCATCCCGACATGCAACCGCGTGCAACAACTGCATGCGCGCGTGCACACGGTCGAACGAAGGGAGATGCTGAATCGAGCACAACATTCAGAGTCGAATGAACCTGGGCGAGAGAATCGAATAGGAAGCTAGATGTGGGTGTAGGTGGTGTACCAGATCGCGCGCTCGTGATCCGTTCCGTGTAACGTGTAACGTACACGCTGGTTGGTTCGAGCTGACCACGAGCCACGACGTTTCTCCATTGGTTTGGCCAAGGAAGAAGGCCAAGGAAGACCGGCTGCCCTTCTTCCTCCCCCCGCTCTAGCTAACGTCCAGCTCGTTTATCAAGCGCGTGATGAAGCTGTTGGGTTGAAGGCGAGGGAGAGGCATAAGCAAACCCTGCCTCGTCTTATCTCGAATCGCAACGTCTTGTTAGACTTGGCCCCTCTAGATTCCTAGATCCCCGCTTTCCATCCAACCCTCTACTCCGCCACTACTTGCATACTACCACCCTCCAAGTCTAAGTTCTTTCTTATCTCTTGAATTTCTCGCGGAATGTATTCTCGAGGAAAAAATATTTCTCGAATCGAAGGTGTCTATCTAAGTATTCAACAACTAGGTGTATGTAGCTCTTCTTTTTCTTTCTTTTTTTTTTTTTTTTCCTCTATTGCGCCATCGACCGTGGCCCTACGACACCGACAGCGGAAAAAGAAAATGGAACGTGAGTATTCGATAACGAGGCGGCCGGCCCAGTTTCCACTCCTCCTCCACGAGGAAAATCTACGCCCGTGTCTACGTAGGCAGAGACGAATTTTTCCCCCGCATTTTCTTGACCCGGTTTTCACCCCGTATAAAGCGGAAGGGATCAGACGCGACAAGTTTTCTACCCCGGCTCCTCTACCCGCAGTCCGGCGCATTTCGTTTCTTCTCTCTCTCTCTCTCTCTTTCTCTTTTTCCGTTCTTTCCTCCTTTTTCCCTTTTTTCCTTTTTTTTTCCTTTTTTTTTCGCTTCGTTCTACGCTCGCATTTTTCTTTCCCCTGCTTTTTCCTTCTCTTTCTTCATTACGTACATCCCCCGCGACCGCTACTGCACATTCGCAGTACTTGTTAACGGAGTGTCCTCCGTGTATGTGTGTGTGTGTGTGTGTGTGTGTCTGCAAGGTGTTCTTGGAATACAATTATGGTAGCTAATTGTGAGATATTTTAACTCGGGCATGAAACTTTTATGAGTTGCTTCTACTTTACCGGAACGGATGTAATGGAGTGTGACAAGGATGTAACGGAGCACGGTGTTGACGACTTCGCTGAGGTTAATCCGAGGTATGAAGGATTATATTTGGACTTTGAACGAGGCGAGAATGTACGAGACGGATCGAGATAAGACGGTTATTGGAAAAGATAGGAGAGAATGATATGAGAGAAGAATTTCAACAAAGTTTCGAAGATGGTACGTATTGATTGCGATTAAGATATAAAGAAATAATAATGAAGGGATTGAAAGAATCGTCTGCTTGGAAAATGATAAACTTATTGTTAACGAAAGAAAGAGCGTAACAAAATATTTGATTTACTAAACTCTTCATACTTGCGTTTTATCACGTATGGTATTACGTGAGACGGCAGAAAAAGTAAAACTTTTATTAGACAAACAAAGCTGTATTATCGTGCACACAAGCGAGACAAAGAAAAAGATAAATATGCATATACATTCAGAGGAATGCTGCTATTTCTCTAATTAAATAATCTCCTCTGTCTCTTTATCATTTCGTTAAGAAATTCTTATAAGAAATTTAGGAAACTTGAAGATTCTTCGAATTTATATACTTTTATAAATTTCTCAACTTAATTATTCCTATTAATATCTGATAACAAGAAACCAAGGACTTAATTAATTTAAAACAAAATGAATGGTAACTTTTATCTAATTTTCTCAATTTTTGATTTAATCTCGATTTCTTTCCAAAAGAAACAAGAAAAAAGAAAAAGAACAATTAATTAGTTAGAACGATCTAATTTTCGCATATTAATTTAATATTCGAAACGTACGGATTCGCACGCGTAATACCAAATTTCTTGCATTTAAATGTTTGCACATCATCATCTCTCTTTGACGTGCAATCTCTGTACGATATCGTATCTTCGTTCAAACGCAACGACCCGCGCTACGAATTATTAAAAACCATCCACTCTCACGTTTACTGTGCAACCACGTGTGCTACGCTACCTTTCGCTATCGCATTTCGAGCCGATTATCGATTTCACTGGATTTTCCTCCACGAAACACGAGTTGCACGCGAGAAAATTCATGCTATAGAACGATTGTTGTATAATTGGCTATATCCCGTGATAAACGTTTTACGTTTCGAATTAATCAATCGTTAGAATTTGTAACGTTCGTGGAATCTCAGCGTTAACTCAATGCTAACTTTTCGTTTAAAGTTATATGACGTAAGTACGATTACCGTTACCACTTTTGAGGATTTATCATCGAGGTATAATTTTAAGAGAGACGTGGCAATTTCACGTTTCATTTACCCTGAAAACGAATATATATTCTGACGCAAAAATAGAGATCATTTATTGAAGTCGGAATCCATTTTGATTAATTTTTAATTTTAATCGAAACGATTTCTGTAAACGTATAATTTATATTCCGAAGAAGAATTTTCGAATCGAAGAATCTCAAGAATAACCGAGGCTTGAAATTATATTAAACGGAATATAAGCTCTTGTCGATCGATAATTCAATGATGATCGATGCATGGCGAAATCATGACGACGCTATTTTTCAAGTTGAAGCTTGAACGAAGCAATAATTTCCGCTATCGCGTGTACGCGATCGCAGATCGTGTCGAAGATTTATACGGAGAGATGTGAAAAATTAAAAAGAAAAAAAAAAAAAATCGAAAAGAAAATTTCTCATTGAAATTCTCGCCATTTTGCCAACATTTGGGATTCAATATGGGCATTCTCGGAGGTAAAGAAGGAAGTTGAATGTAGTTCACGATTAATATTTAAGAAGAAAGTATTTTGAGTTCCGCGGATTCAACTCTCGGAAGCGTTTTAGTCTTAAATTTTGAAGCTGCTCCTGAACTTTGGCAGTCCTAAGTGACAAAGTTGGAAGTTTAAAGTTTAAACATATCTATATATATATATATACGTAGCTATAATTATTTATAGATATTTTCTCTTTGTCAAATTTCCTATGTTTATCGTTTATATACGATCGTTTATACAAGGAAAGAAAGTGGATAATTGAGATACGGATGATAATTTCTTCGAGTCGCAAAAAATTCCTCGAAATCCCGCCATCGAAACGGCGAAATTGAACAATTAGATTCGAAGGAGGAGGGTGTTTAGGTTTGCCCGAGTACACTACAATAACCATTTGCGAGTCGACGAGTTTCGCAAAGAGGTTGGACTAATTCGAGGAAACTCGAGGGGATTGGAAGCACTCGATTACCACGGCGAGTTTCCAAAAAGGAAATAAAAATTGGAGGAATGAACGAGAGAGAGAAAAAAAAAGAAATCGCGTTCGTGGAGATAGCCCCATAACGATTTCCCTCCTTTGTTCTACCGCGATTCTTTCATTCTTTCTTCTCATCCCTTTCCATCCTCCTCGCCCCACCTTCATATTCGCGCGTCATCCTTATTTTTCCTCTCGATTCTCCTCTTAACCGAATGAATTAAGGAGGAAGGAACGACGTGACGACACATTTCTCCTCCTCCCCCCTCCCCCCCCCCCGATCTCCAAGCGAGCGCACGAAGGAAAAGTGTTGTTTCGCGGTATAATTTTCGAAAGGATCGAAAGAAAATAGGGGAGGTGTGAGAGTGTTACGAATTCTTTCAGAAATATCTTTCCTTCTCTATATGTTTATCTCTATCTCTATCTCTCTTTCTCTCTCTTCCTTTCTTGGAAAAAGAGAATTCTCGGCTCTTTTAGAAGTTCCAAAATTGCTTCCAGCTCGTCGCCCTGGAACGGGAATAACGCCTCGGGGATAGTTCTCGCGCGGGGTAATTTAAACGGGGATAAATGAAATGTAATGCACCCTTCTTTCGCGACGTTTTCTTTCGAGAACAAATAGAATTTGCATAACCCTTTCACACGGGTGTTCGTATATCTGGTGGAAATAGTAAACTGGATTCTCTATCTTTTGAATTTAATTTTCCTTCTTCTCGAATCTTTTTCCTTTTTTTTTTTTTTTTTTTTTTTTTTTCTTTTTGAAAAGAAGAAGAAGATTTCTTTGAATCGTGTATACTGGTTTCGAATTTATAAATATTCGTATTTGAAAAGTGTGGAAAGCGGAGATTTTTATTTGTGATATTTGTTTAATAGAGTTCGTAGAATTGTTTCTACAATTGGAAGAATATATTTTTACGTTGTTTTTTTTACGATAGTTTGAATGAATATATTAATGTAATTAAAAGTTGTCGGAAAAAAGAAAATGCTTTTACAGAATTATACAGCGTTGAATTAATTCCATTGTTATTGAAGTCTTTAATTATTGTAATTTAAAATACTACTGTCTGTGGAGAAGAACACACTCTGACAATTTCAAGATGACTCGAAGAGAGATGGAAAACGGATTCTTTTACAGAAAGTTATTACATTTTCCTATCCTATTTCCACGTTAATTTTGTTTTTACTTAAAAGATTATTCCACAGGGAAGAGAAAACCGGGGAACGCCAAAAAATTCAAAGTTGATGAACATTTAATTTCGGATATTACAATTTTCTTAACCTCGAATTTTTAATTTTACATTTCGGATCAAAAGTGTTCAAACATTTCAAAAAAATCGAATTCAACTTTATAGCAATTTCTTACTATCGAAGTATGAGATCCTGATATTCACATCTTCCGAATTAACCCTTAATTTATTACACAGACACTTTGAACATCGTTATCTGACAAATAATCTTCGATCAAACGGAATCCTTTTATAAAAATGTTCGATGTTTATCGGGAAAATTGCAAAGGAAAATGCTTACTTATCAATCCTCTCAATTTTAATAACGCGAGAGCAGTCCTCGTTGCGCGATCAACTTTGCAAACCCTGCGAGCCAATTCCTTATCCAATTCCTTTCCATCTGTTTCAAAGCCGGCATTCCGCCAATAATAATCCTTTCCACGGCGGCGTTAACGTGTAAACACAGTAATAGTAAGTTCGTTAAGACGAATTAATTACGCCGGTTAACGCCAATCTTTGGTCTTTAATCGGGGGTGGTTTCGAGCACACCGATCGATGAGGAACCCGCCTCGTTCTTCCATGCGTGATAACTCTCCTCGAATCGTGACTGTCGCGATGCAAATTGCGAGATTGAAAAATTAAATAAGCGACGTATTATAACGTACGGCTATTAATATACGCTTTCGTGAAACAGTTGAGATGATTGTTGGTTTTGAGAGACGGAATTCGAACGGAAACATCTTATCGTCTTGTTTTAAAATGAGTAGATAAAAAGAAGCTAAAAAGATTATTCGAACTAATTGGGAAATTAATTCCTCTGAGATTTTTTGGGTAACGTTTGAATACATCACGAAACAAGTTAAACAAATTTTTAAACAATGACGAATGTTTATTACGCGAAAGAATATATCGGCTTCGATAATAGGAATTTTAAAAATGCAAACAAGTTTTTCTTTTTAAATTTACATTTTTGTGAAAATTAATTGTTATTATTTATTTCCAATGAAACGCAATTAATTTCTTCAAGTCGATTTTTTGACTCGTATCAAATTGTCATGTATCTCATTAAGAGAGGAATGCATTATGAAACGTTAAATCAGTCATTTTTACGCATTAAAACGTAATTTGCCGAAACGTAAACATTTTCACATATGCTTTAGTTTAAATACACGGATAAATATATATATTCATCTTGTATCGTAATAATTGGTTAATGGATAATGAAATTCGGATTACCAATATTCCGCTGTGACATTAATGATATTTTGTGAACAATATTTTGTGGACCGACCAAGAACAATATTAATAGTTTATTACGAATTGATAAATAATAATAATAATAATAATAATATATAAAATTAACGATGAATTTTCCTTCCGCGTTACACGCGAATATATGAGGATTTTGCCTGGATCGACGACAAGATATCGCGTAACTGGGCGGATAAAAATAGGGAGAAAGAGAGTGAGAAGCTTCCTAATCTCGAACACCTGTGCCCTTCATAACTTCCTCATCCGATCAGTTCTCGATAATCCAGGAAAATGAAAACACGAACGCTCGACGTCGTGGAAGAAGCGAAAGAGAAAAATGAGAGAAGCGGCACTCTTCCTCGAGAGAGGCGTGCACGGAATTTTATGAAGTGAAGCCCTGCCATTGTGAATCTAAGAAGCGTTGAACGGCCGTAACACGGGGCATGGAAATTAATCCCGTCTCAAGAGCGATCGATATATGATGGATCGATGGATCGTTCGCCTCGTGCTAGCTTACCCCTTTCGTATTTTCCTTTTCCTCTCACGACTTATCGCCACTTATTCGAGAACGATAAATTTACCGACATTGTAATTCGATAAAAATCCTTCGATCAATCATTTAATTTGGAATTCAGCATATTTGTAATACAACTGACTGTATGGAATTTCAGAAATACATATTAAAATATTATCTTATATACTCTTTCTTCCGATGCGTCGAATATAAACGAAAAAGGAACTAAAGCGTATCGATGACGTAATAAGACATTTTCATTCGATCAACCGAACAAGCGTTTAATTTAGTAGATAGAAAATATAAAAAGTATATATTACAGACATCTCTTTTATAATTGTATAACAAATGACATCTTTGCGACAGATTAACACGCATTCCCAATTTCCCCCCATTTCGTTTCCACCTTCAAACGCATCGAGAGTGTTCTCCCAACGGCGTAGAAAAAAAAAAAGGAAAAGAAAAAATTCGAAAAACGGAAACCACGTGTGGCGGTCATTCCCCAAAATGGCGGATTGGCCAGCACTTTTCGCCGGAAGAAAACGGCCGACCGACGGTTCCAACCACGGTAGAGAAATTTCATTAGCACCGGTGGTCTCTCGCTATCCCGCGGTTCGTTTCGTCCATGGAATATGAAAGAAGCGGAGACTATTGTCGTTTCGAAGCTGCGTCGCCATCGAGCCGGGTGCAAGAGCGAAAAGGGGTGGGGGAGGAGAGGAAGTTCGCGCGCCGGTAAAGTAATATAAACGAGAAGATTATCGGTCCAGCTTTCTCTTCGTTTCTTCTCTCCATGAGCACGTTAAATGCACGCTTTCTCCATTCCTTCTCCTCCCTTTTCCATAGCTTATCTGGCCGAGCTTCTTCGCGCGAACTTTTCCAACGATTTCTTTTTTCTTTTTTCTTTTTTTCTTTTCCTAACCTCAACGCTTCCTATCTTCGTCTGGTCGGGACGGATTCGAGTAGGTTTCTAAAGATATTTATCTCTTTTTGAGGGAGGGAGGAGGGGGAATTTCAAGGCCGAGAATTATTCGATATAAGCCGCAAGGCGTTCTCTCTCTTGTTAAGTTTCGAAAAAGCTGCCATGTAAAAGATCTTTTATGCTTGATATTTCTCTGCTAGGTGTTGTTGAAGATTTTTATGTTTCTAAAGAACGTTACCAAGGTTAATGTTCTCTTAATGAATTCTTTTGAAATTATACGTCTAATTATTATTCATTCCATATGAGGCAATTTAAGTAGATTCTACGTGTGAATTGGCTAATTATTCGAGAAATCATTGAATTTCGCTGGAATTGGAATTGGAATGATCTAATTTACCATTCGTTCTATATTTTTCCATGCATAAATTCAAATACTATCTAAATTCTATCGTCGTATTTTTATTCACCAAATTCACTTCATTCCCCGCGAAAAAGAATCCTTGTGGGTCCATTTATTAACGCGAAACATCGTTTCAATATCTTTAAAAATAGATCCCCTTTCCCCTAAATTTCCATTTGTTTTTCATTATCGGGCCTGTTCCCCGTCCGAAAATTCCGGATTCTGTCGATAATCGAATTATCGCTCTTTCATTGGCTATTTTCGAGGCTCGAATGTTAATCGAATCTCGACTCTTCCCTCTGCCCTCCATCGCGCGACCCGAAGAAAATCGATGGATCGATGGCGAATGTAGGAAGTGGTTCGATCACAAGTTCGGATGGAACTATCGAAACGAAAAGAAAAAGAGGAAGAATAGAAAGAGAGAGAAGAATAGAGAGAGAGGCAAAGAAGAAAAACAAAAATCACGCGTATTAACCGAGATCCAGTTCAACCTGACTCGATTCGGTTGACGTTTTTCGCTCGAGAACCAAGTGTCGAGATGCGCGGCCCGTTGTCACTTGATTTCCGCCAATCGCTAGCTCGATTCGGTCTTTAACTTCCTGTATTTGTCCAGCTTTCAGCGGCCATTTTCCACCGTTCGAATACGAAGCGAAGATAGGATTTGCATTCTAGATGGATGGCGCGATGGCGGAACGTGTCAGTTGATTTTGCGGTCTGATATACGCGATCCATCGCTAAGGGTTGTATACATGTTCGAACTCTCTCTCTTTCTCTCTATCTCTAATCTCTCCTCTATGCTGTTTTCGAAATCGTGACTTCATTCGATTTAAACACATAAACCTCGATTAAAAATTGTCTGGCACAGTTTTTGATTAGAGCATGGATTAAAGAAAGTTTGAAACGATTCCATCCAATTATTGATTATTGCAACATGAATTTTCGAATCGAATGGATTCTTGTACATTGATTCTTGAACAGGCTGAGGGCTCGAGTGCGATGAGAGTAGATGGCGAATCCTAAGATTCATTAGTCTCTAGAGGGACAATACTGACAGATGGAGTCAGGATAGATCAAGCAGATCTTCACATCAAACGGATATTAGATCTAGATTATCGATATTAATCGAGCTTCGCAGTTTGATTACATGCAGTTCATTGAGTTAAGTAACTTAACCAGCATCATGTTGGTTAAGCAAACGTGACGAAAAATAAAAGTTTATAAATGAAAGTGTGCGCATAAATCTCTCTTCTATTATATTTCTCATATACGCAGAAAGTTTTGACGAAATAATATCCAATTTATCAAAATTAAATTTACCATAAACCTAAAAAAAGTGGATGAACAAGTAGAAAAAAACATTTTAATTATCCTCGTACGTATGGCGGGAAACTTTAATTCCCGAATAATTCCTCGTTTGATTTCTCGTTTTGTTCGAATCCGTTATCGCCAATGTTCGTCGCTGGGAACGACGAGCCACGCTTTGGAACGAGATTTTCGATCACGAAAACGACGATCTCAAATGTCGAACGTCGAACACGGGTTTTCGAGTCACTCGATTGGCTCGAAGGAAAATGAGCAGACCTGTGCGAACCAAGTGTTAAATTAAAGTGTAAAAGAGATAAAAGAAGAAAATTCTTATATTTTTCATCCCCTCTCCGTTTCTGCTTTTGTATTTACGAGTTGTTCAAACGTATGCGTTGTTTCCATTGAAAAGAGAAAACGACACTTGGCTGACCCGCTGTTAGTTTAAATCTCGAGGAAATGGCACTTGATCCTTACCCTTCCTCACCAAGAGAGGAGGAAAGCTTGAACGGGATAGATATGGGGCGCACTCTATCCGCTTGATCGGAATGAGCTCTCTGCCTGTGCACAGGGGGCCCTGTGTACGTAATCCAATTGAAAATGGCGATACATCTTCAACTGGAAATGTTGGGGAGGAGGGAGCGATTGGAACGATGCGAAATGATAATTGGGGGTTAAAGGATCGCGCAATAATATGGATAATTCGATTTCAGAGATTGAAAATGTACGATTGTATTTTCTTTTTTCCAGAGTGTGGAACGAAAGATGCAATTTTGCATCGAAGATAAAATTTTTATGGGATGTTAATTTTCAATCGAAAAGTTTGTAATGTTAATTTCCTCGAAATTATATAGAAAGGTTGTAAGAGATGATGAATCTGTGGGGAAACTTATAAATTAGGGATTAGGAAGATTTGAGAATATTAGAAAATTTTGAAAACAAATTATTTTCATTGATTTTCATTTCATTTTCTCCTTGTGCGTTATTTTTATTTTTTATTTTTCGTTTACATTTTATTGCACTTTTGTTTACGCTCTACGTTCAACTTTTTTTCGTCCCCTTTTTTTCAATACTAAATTATTATGCAATTTCACTCTGTAAACAATTATAAATCTATTTACTTATCGTTTTTTATTACCTTTTAATTGAACATTTATTAATTTGTAAATATCGGGGAAAGATATACTGTTATTGAGTTACGATCAATAACGAATAATTTCAACAGATTATTGCGCTCGACTGCGATATTTTGTAACCGATTTTTAAAAACGGTTGTACGCGATAAATTCTTATTCAAAGCGAGATCCGATCGACTATGGATAAAAACAATGACATGCAAATAGGAAATATCATCACTTTTTACGAGTTTTATTCGCGCGAGCGTTTATTCCTTTTTTTTCTCTTTTTTTTTTTTTCTCCCTCCCTTGCCTTCTCTCAATATTCTACTGTTCCGATAATAACGAACGGTCACAAAGTGTGGTAAAACGGAAATCTTGTTAATTAATTAATTCATTCAGAAATTTATTAATTAAAAGCAAGGAGAAATAATGAAATAGAAGGAAGATTGAAAATAATCGCGGTGTATCCGATATTCAATCGTTTCGCTGCGATGTTATAATGCACGGCCATATATTTTACTCCTAATTGTTGCTCGACGAACTAATTTTCATCGTGCAAAATATCGAATGTCCTATGTTTGTATCGTTACTGAAATGTACATTATCTCGTTTATAATTTTGCAAGAATATTATGATATATCCGCGAGAAATTGGCAATAATTTTAGAAATAAGCGATAATTGAATCAAACATCGATCGTTTTCTAATTATCGCAAGAATGATGATAAATATAGGATAAAATATGAATCGAATATAACAATTTCTTTAAGTTATTTTTTTTTTTTTAATTAAGATTTTATTCATTTTATTCAATATTTTATATCTTTATCTCGATAAAATTAATTAAATAAAATTCTGAGTTCGAGCAATGTTTAAGAGAAAAGAAATTCTTATTTTCAATTACATCGTATCTATATTTCAAAATATTCAACGAAGGAACACGAGAAAGAAAAAAGAAGAATCCATTTTCAACATTTAATCTAACTTTCCTCCAACGAAATTCAATAGATATCCTCAAGTTTTACGAATTCGAATATCAAATAAATTCAACGAATTTCTGATATTTTCCAAATATTGATTCTAATATTTTTCAAATATTCGAGGGAAACGGCGACAACAATATCAATCGCACAACTAACTTGTAACTTTCAACTTCGGATAGTTATTATTCGAACCCGCGAAATTTAAAAAATGCGAAATAAGCATTCGTATATTACTGAACGAGTTACAACAGTGATTGTTCGAATGAACATAAATAATAATTGAAAATCTGATGTAAAAATTTAATTACACCAGAACTATATTTTTATTTTTCTTTTAATTCTTAAGATTTTTCTTCTCTCTAATTTATATTTTTATTTTTTATATATATATGCATATATAAAATAAGATTTTCGATTAAAATTAAGATTATCGAGTTCAAGTTTTTCAGAACTTGTTATTCGAGTAATACATTGCGAGAATAAGTAAGATTCCAATTTGCCCTGCTCGTTACCGACATATTAAATTCTATCGAATTTCGATAACCACTGTTCTTTATCTCGGTCGTGCGAGAGTTTTAGGAATTTTTATTTTTTATATAGATCCATAGATCCAGGATCTTCCGGTGATTAAATCTGTACACGTAATCACGTTTCAATTTCCGCTAGAGATTCGTCATCTTCGTTGCGTTTTCATGATTTTATTTCTATCCGCTAAGAAATAGACCAACTGTGGTATACTGTGGTGATGTTTCAATCTCTAAATAGAATTAATCCTGTTTAATCGCCACTGAAATTCATCCTTCGTTATATCTCCATCAGAGATTTAATAATAAATATTTGCGCGGCAATACGCGGTCTTTGAAATCTCGTATACGAACGGTTCGAAATGTTTGAAGCATTTTAAGCGGATTTACTTTAAAGGATACCATATGGTCGCTTGAAAACTAGCTTACTGAATTTTTAAGAGTTAATACTTAAGTAGATCTCTGTGTGGTTCTCGAGGCTACGTAACTCGAAGGAAATTTTGTTTATTCTTTTCCTTCAAGCTTTATAATATAGTTAAACCGATCTTGATTAAAAATTATTTTCCTTTTTTTTTTGGATTTTGGACGAGACATGGTACAAACAAAATTATGAATCATTTTTTTTATTCCTTCTCTGTAAAATTTTATGAATATTGAATGTATCGAGTACAAAATAATAATGGAATATGAAATTTCGATATAAATCAGGTTCTTTTTTGGAGAAAATATGTAATCCTTATTTTGGTATCCACGTTTAATACGCACGATTTTAAATCGTATAATCCGATTCGTATGTTAATGTTTAAAAAAATCAACAGAAACATTCAGCTTTGAATTGTGTGACACGCCATTCGTGTATTCTGTCTCCGCCATCTACTGTTTTTACAGGTTTATCATATTTTCCCACTTACTTAGCATACATTTTCATTCCTTCCCTGCACTTGGAACCGTCCACTTCAAAAAGACAACAATGTAGATTTAGAGTTTAAATTTAAATCCTTCAACTCTCCTAATAAAACTTACATCTGTTTTTCATCAGATTTCTCATACATCATCGATACGTTTCGTTAAGAATCACATTAATCACGTAGATACCACGCTTGCTCCTTCAACTTTTATCTAAATTGACGCTTGCTCCTTCAACTTTTATCTAAATTTAAAAAATTTAATTTCACGGAAAAGAAAAATGTTTCGAAAGAAGAGACATCTTTTTTGAGAACATTCATCCCTTCGAAGCAGCAAATACATCTATTAGTAAATATCCAAAGAACACAAACTGCAGGGCATAACTCTTCCTTAACTCCAATCCTCTGCATGCATCTTATAACCCTTCCGCATTACAACATTCTCGACGAAAAGCACACTCAGCCGACAGTCTCCTATTAATCTTTCATATGTTAGTTTTTCACTGCCGTATTACAATGATTAATAGCTGAAACGGAACGCTTCCAATCCGAGCAAAAGCAATTCCATTAAAAGAATTCAACAAGACAAAAGAAAAAAAAAAAAAACGTATCTAGCCTCCTGATTCATTCTATTGGATATCGTCGATGCCACTCGTGTATACATTCTCGTCCATAAATCAACAAGATCATTTATTAATTTTAAATATTTATAAATCAATCATCTTGATTTCTGAATCGTACAAAATTTGAAAATTTATTCGTATTTATTAATATAGCTTTTAATGATAACGTTTTACATTATCATCATTCGATTCTTCTTATAATTTTTACGAGAAAAAAATTCCCAAATAGAAATTTTATTATTTTATTTAAAGCTGAAAATAAATTGGATAAATATTTCATTATAAGTTGAACTATTAACTGCATAACTTAGTACACATTTATAACACTATTTCAACTTTTATATCGATATAAACCCATCATTCATCTCAGCCTATATAAACTACATTTACATTAATATTATCACAATAATCTCTCGCAACGCTTCCTGTCTATTCACCGTCAATATTACAATTACAATCACATCAATACTCCGAACTCCTACCATCCACGAACTCGAGTATATGTACACGTTGAAATACGCCCAAACAACGCCAGACAAAATCTTGAAAATCTGCCAAAACACGAGCACGATTTAATCACGGAAAGCTACGTAACGCCGAGGATATACTGGCTCGAGAGTTGGTTGGCAGCATTCTGTGCTGTTTATTTCTTACATAATTTAATGCACCCTCGAGGAGAGCCGTGGAAAAAGGGGGAGGGGGTCGTGCGACAAGAAGACGGAAGGGGAATATTTTTGGGCGCAAAATAACGCCGGAAACGAGGAATTTCGTTTCCTCGGGTGCGCCCCTCCCCCCTGTTGCTCGCGAAAAATGGCGAGGGGAGGGGGGCGCAACTTTGCTTGGCCGGTAATTACGGAGAAAGCGACAGCGAGCAGGGAATTTGTATGCACTCGCGGCGCGACCTTCTCTCCCGTTTCCCTGCCATCGCGTATTTATGCGAGCCCCTCGAGCATTAAAGCTCGAATTGAAATTTTCACCCAGGGCCCGCTCCCTCAGGTGCAATGTCGTCCGGTTTCCAACGTCGTCGTTGCGGATTCCTCCACCCCTTTTTCGTGCCTCACCTCCCCTCGCTAACGCGTTCAATCGCAACCCTGTTGCGCCTGTTGGAACCTTAAACGAGAACGATTCGTAGATTCGATCTTTGGAGGAATCTGTTCCTTGTTTCGATGGAACGTTGGAACGTTGCCTTTTGAAGAGGGAACGAGAGGGATAGGAAGTTGTAGGAACGTATAAGGAACGTTTTTAACGGGAATTAGAGAGCTTTGGCTTGGTTTTGGGATAGTTTCGTGTAAATGGAAATTAAATTATTAGATTGTTGCGAGTAAATTTGTTTGAGAATTTGGCAGTGGTTTTTTTGGAGAATGTTGGTATGCTTATGTAAATTTTTTTTTGTATTTTTGTATTTTTATATTTTTTCAGTATTGTGCATGAGTGATTCAACGGGATAATTTGTTAATAGGTTGCGAATGTTTTAAATATTTAAGAAAAATATATAAAAAGACATGGAAATGTGGCAAGTATTATTAAAGAATAAGATAAATCTTTATTTAAGCTTCGTTTGTTTAATCGTGTTCGTAAAAATTTTACTTTGCGTGTAAGTAAATAACTTTGGCTTAATATAGATAAAGATATCTCAGGACAGAGTATTACGAAATCACGAAAATTACAAAAAATTAATGAATAAATGAGATGGAGACTTTGATATGTAAATTAATAAGATAGATATAATTGTTAATGCTTAAAAGAAAAATACGAGTGTTTTTTATAATTCGTTGACGAATCTATATAAATGTTTTATATTTACAAAAGGAATTTGAAAATCCGCTCATTAAAGATAACTTCGTTTAATGACCACTCGAATACCGCACAATACTTATCTCCACACGGTTTTTTATTACACACGGATTAGTCGCATGCAATCGCGTAATTTAATACAAATTAAGGAACGCGTGTTTATTAGGAACGACAGGGCTTTTTCTTACATCGAAACTAATCAACTGACCTTGTTTTGTGAATTTGTGTGATTTTAACAACGTTGGTCGATTTGCAATTAGGAGGTCAAAAGGCGAGGGTACATTTCAGAATTTGTGTTAATTGAATCGATCTGTACAAGTGGAACGTGATTACTGAATGAAATACGTTACAATCGTTGGAATTGGTGTCGTCAAGATTCGTTGCTCTTTCCATTTAATCCAAAGAGTTAATTAAAGTTCAGATTCGATATATGCAATCAAATATCGAAGAAATCTATAAATTCGTTGTGCCATTTTCTTTTCATCGTTCTAACAATGAATTATCAACCATATATCTATAATTGCATTCCGATTTTTTTTTTTTTTTAAAAGAAATCATAATATAAAATATAATATAAAATATATTTGATGATTACGTGTAGAGAGAGAATCATAGATTGTAATTTACTCGATGATTTTTTTCCTAATCATTATAAAATCTTTGATCTTAACGCTATAAATTTTTCGAAATTCTATTTTTCTCAAGAATTTTCGAAAACAATTATAATACAAAAGATTAAACGATAATTTTTTTGTAGCATCATTTTCCATATAATTTATTAATTCTTAATTAAGAATATTTTCCAAAAATTTAATACAACAAATTTATCCAAATCAGAAGAAAATATAAAGATTCAATTCAATAACTTTATTCATGCATTTCAATTTCGAATTTCACGAAGAGCACACTTCTTCTATACAGAAGGATCTCCTCGAAAATTCATAAATAATTTTCAATTGCGAAAAGTTCACTGTATTTATCCACGCATCTACGGAATCGAAGGCGAAAATTAGCACGGTATTTCGTTACGTTTGTATGCTGCGAATACAAAAGCAAAAAGCGCAACTGCTGCGTTTTCCCTTGCGTGTTCAAATTCAACGAGTCGTCGGCCATAATTTACTCCCGTGCACTTTCGCGTTTGCTTAACCAGCAATTGTACGATTACAAAAGGGATGAAACGAAGGATGAACGAGGGGGGAGGAAGAAATGGTAGCGACAACGATGGAGGAGTAACGAGTTGACGAAATTTACCCTTCGCGTTCTACGTCTTTTCGAATGTGTATCCCTTCGATTCGATGTACAATTGGAAGAAATGTAGCTAGCTGTAAATTTTCATTTAAATGATAACACTTGATAATGTAGCAGAATGTGTAGAATTGTATGCGTGCATTTTTTGGAATCTAATAGCTTGAATCTTAGACCGTAAATGGAAGCTCACTTGCGTTTCGTTATTTTCTTATTTATTTCTTTGACAATCATGTTATTGGAACATCGTGTCATTATGTTCAAAGCAATCGCTATTATGTGAGAAAAAAATTTCGAATAAATATATTCGATGTATCAATACACGAGTATTTCTACGATGATTGACGAATAAGTCATGAACTTTTCACACGATGAAAAATGAAAAAAGAATTTTTTTCATAAAAAATTAATGACACAAGTACTGTCAATATGCACGTTTTAGATTTTTTTTTTTATTTTTCTCCAATTTTTGACAGTTCTTTGTACGCTTCGTCAAGCATCGACCATTACAACAATTGTCTCTTCATTCTTATTTTTAATCCATCCAATGCGATTCATTGACACAACTGTTTCAGAATAAAGTTCTGAATGCAATAATATAATACTATAATTTCCTTATCATCTCAAATTACTCGTTTCGATCCCGAAAACGTGTAAACAATCGCAATTTCGCTATATATTTCTCTTCCATCGACTTGATGCTTGAGCTGGTCTCAAGGAAAGCACGAGTTGGAAAATAGGAATGTCAAAACCCGGAAATAAACCGAGTTCCGTGATTCTGGCACACAAAGTAACGCGATCCCGCGAAACAATGAATAAGAAATGGAAATTGAATCGTGGCTTCTAAGTTAAACGCGGATTATCTTCTCGAGACTTATGAACGACGTATGAATTATTAATGGTTTCGAAAAGAGGCGGGCGAAGAAAATTATTTTCTCGAAATTGGAGAGGATCGCGGGAGAATTGAACGACACTGGGATCGTACTGGGATTGAAGATGCAATAAAGAGAAACTCGAGTATGAAATCTGTCGGATGTTATACATGTATATATGTGTCGTGTGGAGGAAGGTCGCTCAATTTACGAGCGACACGTTGTTTAGATTGTTGCTTCTGGTTTAATTACTCTAACGAACGGATAGTAAAACAATCTCGATAACGAAGACGCGTACACAGACGTACGAATATGTTAAAATGGATCATTAAAGAGGATGATGTGAAATTAAAATTTTCCAGTTGAAATAATCCAGTTGAAAAGTAATTGTATCGTTCTTTATTTTTTATCTACGTTTCTAGAATTGTAATCGTTTTAGAAGAAAGATTTATGTTTTAAACGAATTACAACAATTCTAATATTCCAAAATGAAAAGGGAACAATTGGATGTTAAAATCGAAATCATTTCTCTTATCTGTTTGGATGAAGGAGCTCTGAGAATAATTAAAAGAACAAAGTCTATGGATTTAATGAAAAAATAACTGTAATAAATCGTATAAAAATTTCTGAAGGATTATTAATTAATGATATTATCTCGCCATATTGAGACAAATTTATTAACTGATCTTGATTGTAATCAAGTATGTTTAAAGTTCAATTTTCTCGAAGGCAAAGCTTCTACGCGAAAGAATTTTATTCTACAATTTTAATTTATTTTTCTTACTAGAAGAATCATCCCTTTTCAGATTGTATAACAATCATTACCAACTATATTGTTGTGTAAATTAGAAATAATTCGAATTTTTCGCGATAAAAATGATTTAACAATAAAAGAAATGACCAACGTTTACGCAAACTATTTAAAACATGACACATGGTCATGCGTGGAGCAATTACAATTTCATTGCACGTACACATCCAGTAGCGGGCAATTATTCACTTGTGTCTTTCAGTAGCGTCACCTCTAAAAAGTACGTACATTCCGACACTAATGCACAGTGCCACTAGCCCGGCCTATTGTGCTCCCAACAACAGAAGTTACTACTAGTCTAGTAAGCGCTTTCGTCACGTGCGCCCAGGGCTGACCGTTCCCACGACCACAGCGACAATTGTAATTAATGATGCTAAATTAGATCCAAGCCGGTTCAACTTCTTTCGAAAGCCTCTTAATGGTCTAACACACCGACGAGTATTGTCGTCGAGCGATTTAAACCTATTACGTCCGCGTCGATTCATCCACGGTTCTCGAAATTCTCTCAACGTTAGAATTGTTCAATTGGATTAAACGATAGCCGAAGACGTTACGGTGTCTTTTGTGTTTGTGTGTTTGTGTGTGTGTAATAAAAGTGATTTTTTTTTTTTTGCGTTATTGTAATAATCAATGTTAATGAAAGAAACGTTAATCCTTATTATTATTATTATTATTATTATTATTTTTTAATTAGAGAAAATGAATTAATTCGTAATTTTAATTGTAAAATAATAACTTCTGTTACAGGGATAAATTATTTTTATTATTTCAACGGAAATTGATTTGTTTCTAGATTTAATTTTTCATTTCATATAATTGTATTGTGGATTCTATTATTATGAAAAATTATTATGAAAAGATTATTGGAAAACTTTTTAAACGTCTCATTGAAATGAGAAAAAAAAAAATAATGCTTATACATAAGCGGAATTCGATGGAGAGATTTTATTCTATCCTTATAAAATTTCATATTTCCTTGGAACAAGAATTTTCTCTTGAATAAGAAAACAATTATACACTTTATAATTACAATGCATAAAGATTTAACAATTATGAAAATATATTATTTTGATAATATACGATATATAAATGTTATTTGTCTTTCCAAATTCGTATTTCTAATTAATAATTTTGATTTGCAAATCAAATTTGATTTGAAATGCAAAATCACGAATCACAAATCTGTTCAAAACTCTCATAAGGATATAATGGGTTGTCATTAACGCACAACTGGTGTTAGCACTAACTACTCTGTTAATTGCCAAAGCAGAACATCTATTAAATAAACGGAATCTATCGAATATAAAATATAGAACAAAATTTAAAAATTCCAAATTTTTTACGTAATTTCTATATTTTTCATTTCTTCAGAATTTTAACAAAATTTAAAAAATTGTAAAATTTAGTTATACACTTTAAATCTTTTGAAACCTCTCTCTTTAAATCCATGCCTTATTTATAGAAATTGTATGAACTATATCAGCTCCAATTTCATTCTTTCCTCTGCTCTATAGCTATAGCTAGTCGATATTTCAATCGATTTTCATTCACCTACCTCTGCTTTGCAATAGCACGCCATGGCAACATTCTGAGTTGTGCCATGCAAGAAGATATTAAAGCTTTATTCATCTGTTAGATTTCTTCCACTTGCAATATTTTTCAAGTATTCTCGTTCTTAGATTAAAATATTATGCGTAATAACTAATATTAAAAATTCACAAGAGATATCGACCTACCATTAGACGCAAAATCCATACATTCCCCTATTCCAATATTTATTAATCTCAATTATTCTATAAAAAAAGAAAAAAAAAAAAAAGAAAAAGAAAATCTTAAACAACAAGTCCAAATTGAAAGCAACGGCTAAAAAGTCTTTCAACAAACAAAGACAAAGACCCAGTTTCCGAAACCAACCCCTCGAAACACTTTCCACTTTGGCCAAAATTTCGAAATCCAGTCAACTAACCAAATTAACAAAATAAATAAATCGAGTTGCACGGAGGGGGCGTGCTTTCGTTAATTCCAAGTTTTCCCCTATTCGTAAATGGAGGCACGTAACGTGCAATCCGTCCTGCTAATACACACTAATAGACGGCCGGGTCGTTCAATAAGCTTCTCGTTAACAATGCATTCGAATTCTCGGACGCGATTACTCGGCTGTAAGGCGTCGTAAAAAGGAAGCGTAAAACACGGGGCGACGTGAGAGACCGATCCTCGTGAAACTTTCAACGATTCTCCAACGAGAAGGAACCTCCTGAAGAGGAGGAGGGCGAGCCGAGAGGGGTTGGAAGGGATGGAGGAGGGGTACGAGGACGACGTTAACGGAGCGTCGTCATTCGTTCCGTGTACGGTGAAAACTTAACGCGTCTCAGACATGTTGAATAAGGCAAGGAGAAGGTAACGCGCTTTCAAAGAGCCCGCCCATTCTCCCCCCCTTCATCGATTTTTTTTCTTGTCGACAAGTGGCGGAGACGCGGCTGACCTGGTGGAGAACGATTTTGCAAACCAGGAGGATACAATTTGGGGGAGAGAGAGAGGGAGAGAAGGAGGTATCTAGATGCGTTGCTCGGGTTTGGAGGGAGATATTGCATTGTATTGTGAATGGTTTGATGTGATTTTTATTTATTTTTTTTTTTATTTTATTTCTACGTATGAAGGTGGAGAGAAGACGAGGAAGAATCTGGATGTGATTCTGAGGTTTCGAAGAGAAGGAAGTAGTAAGGATAGTAGGTGTTATGTGGATGTGTTTGATCGTGAGGTTTGGAACGAAATTGGAACGAAAAATAGATGGATGTAGGTTATATATGTTATATAAGTTTGACGTGACTTTTTTTTTTTATTTTTTGTACAGATGTGGCGAAATATAAATATAAATATAATGTGTTTAGATTCTATGATTTGGAGGTTGAACGTATTATGTTGGTATATGATTGTGATATAATCAAGATCAAGGGAAGAGAAATAGATGAATATAAATGAAATTATATAATTTATTTATTTTCTGTATACGTATAGAAGAAGTATAGGAAAAAAGAATTACAATTTTGAAGATTGGAAAAACGAATGGATGTATTGTGATATTGATGTGATTTTTTTTTAATTTTTTAGTATATTGTGGAAGATGATTTAGTCGAGAGAAAACTTTTAATTAGAAAAATTAAATAAGTTTTTGTTGATTGGATATTGTTTAATCAAATATGAATTGAATGAAAAAAGGATGTTTAGCGCGGAGAATCAGTAAATTATCAATTATTATTATTATTATAATTTCCTGGTTTATTATAATTATTATATTATTATTAATAATATGTAAATTCGTATGTTGTTGTTATTATTATTATTATTATTCTCAACAGGATAAATGATGATGAACATGTATAATGGCAAATAAAATAAAGAAGCTAATATACATGATAGAAATATATGCATAATATATGTGCATATAAAATATTAAAATTCTATGTATAAAATACATAGAAGTATAAAAAAGAAAATGAAAATATGTATAATAAATATCTAATAAATACTAATTACAAATATTTACGAATATTTAGGAAATCAATAACAAATTGGTTTTATCACGATCACAATTGTGATAGTGAATAAAAAAAATGAACAAATAATTTTTAATTTTTCTCAATTCAAATATTTGGAAACGTTTCATCAGTCAAATTTTATCGCGTAACCTACATCCCTTCGATGGCATCGAGGTGTAATTCATATTTAAATCCGACTATTTCTAACTTCTATTAATATGAAAACTCGATACTCGAATGATCACTTCGAAGAGATCGATTCCCATAAATATTCCATCTTAATTCCTTTTAATTAATCGGACATATCTCACGTGCGCGTACAATTCACAAATTATAAGATCACCAATGTATTTTCGAATTCAAAAATTGAAAAAAAAAAAATCTTAATCTTCGATTAAGAATCTTAAAAAATTCAGTCACAAAATATGATCGTCTCCAAACTTTTGATCGAGCGTGCACAAAAGAAATAATATAATCGTGTAATTAAGGACGATTGCTGCGACGATATTAATTATCGTCGACGCGTGGATATCACTTTGTCGCAAGATCCCTTTAAGATCGATCGAATATGATTTCGCGGCTGGAAGCGAGGATACATGCTCTTGATGATTATGACGATGATATAACCGGCGTTGGTACGGTTTTGATTATCCTTACGACCGTCGTTAGCAATTTCCGTTACTGGTACACCGGCACGGCGTCGAATAACCCACGAAGTACGGATGCCAACGGGAGTTAAGCCGAGAGTATTTCGTCTCGCGCGCGAATATGCTTCCTCCTCTGCTCGAAATTTGATATACACGGTATCCATGCGGTAAAAAAAAAAAAAAAAAAAAAAAAAAAGAAAGAAAAGAGGGAAAGGGGATGAGATACGTATCCTGCATCGAAGCATTGCGAAGCACGTCTGAACTGTGTGAAAACACAGATCGATGTATTTTTCATTCACCGATATCACGTATCGATATTTTTATGAAAATTTTTCGATATTTTTTTTTTTATATCGTGCTCGAATGAACTTTAAATGAGAAAGGGGGAAAAATTATTTTCAGATTTAATTCGGGATGATTAAGTGAAACTCGTGCGTCGAACTTGTGTATTCGATGATGCAGAAAATTTTTTAAATATGAAATATGCGAAATATGAAATGATTCTGTATAATAATAGTAATAATAATAATAATAATAATAATAAATTTTCTTCTTATAAAATTTCATTTTTGTCGTCGCAACGTAATATATTCGAAAAGAATTCACTTTCTTGGTTCACCACGGGTATCGGTGGGTAAATATAATATACGTTGTTTTCTACATTTTTTACATTGTTATTTTTCCTTCTAACGGGGAATCCAAGGTATTCGCTAACAATAAGATGGAATTACAACTTTCTACCATATAATTGTATTCCTAGGAATCACTTTTTAAAATGATTAAAACAACGATGTTTCCAAATTCCTCCGCTCGAAGAACTATCTTTAAAATAATTCGAATTAATATCCCTCTCTCGAACATTCGAGGACCGTCGAATATTTTCCATTCCAAACGGAAGTGCAAACAATTCTCTAAACTTTTCGCCTAGAATTTCTCTCGAAATATGGGATATGACTCGCGCTTTCGTTTTCCTCCATCCACCCAATTATATCGAAGATGGCAGAAGACGGTAAGATTTTTCAAAAAGAAATTCGAATTATCCCGGAAACAAGGGAAAAAGCGCACGGCCGATTTTGAAGCGGCGAAAGTTTGAAAAAGAAAAAAAAGAAGAAAAAAAAAAGGAGGCACGCTTCGACAAATCCAACGAGGTTCTCGTCGAGGAGCCACGATGCTTGGCAAAGATGTATATGCGGAGAAACACGGAACGTGGGTGTAACGATGCGCTCCCCGTAACAATGCTTCGTGCATCGATGCGCGACCCTCCTCCTCGAGCGAGGAGTGTCTCGTGTTGTAACGATGTTATTGTAACGCAGCCACAGGACAAATCTCAATCGAACCGTTTTCTCCTCATCCTCTCGCAAGAGAGACGAATTTTTTTGAATAATTGGTCAATAATGAGATATAGGTTTGCGTAGGTTTTTGCACGATGAGGATTGTTCGAAGGGAATCGAAGAATCGAAAGTACAGAATGAAAAATTGCGAGATAAGTAAATCAAGAATGATTCGATGGATTCATTCGAATTGGCAAATCTAATTAGTCTGAAACAGTTAGTCCATTCATTTGTCGATCGAAAGTTTAAACGAGAAGAGAATACTCGAATGATTCTTCAGAAAAAACGTAATTCGCATCGATTCGGCCCTCTTGTTCAAATAATTCGAATATTTAACACTTGTTTCAACGTATTCATTCCATAATTGTCTGCAAAAATATATATATAAAAAAATATAAAAATATTCATAACTCTATACATTTATATACATATGTGCATATACGGTACGAAAATAAATAAATAAATCTCAGGTTTTAAATGCTTTAAATTTCAAAAAGAATTAACAAGATTAACGACGAAGATCGTTCTATATCTTGAAGAAGAGAGGAGAATCGAAAGTTAAATCGCTATCCTTTCGACGATTTACGTCGATCGATTAATGTTAAAAATCTCGCATCGATGGAATGGTAACTCGAAGCTCGAAGTCGACAGCCACGAGGAGTAAAGTTAAAAATTGGTAACAGCACAATAAAAACTTGCCACCGGAATTTTCGCGGATGGAGTTCCACGAATCCGTGGAACTCGGCCTGGGGAAAAAAGTCTGGGACCTGTTGGATACGTGAAGGGAATATGGCCGATGCGAGAATGCCGGGCGATCCACGAGATGCGCGAAAAAGGGGTCAGAGGTCGCTCGTCGCAAGTAGAGTTCTCGCTCGTCGTGATTGTGGATCGAGGAATTTTGCTCGAAAGAGGATCGAATCCGATGGACCGTTCAAATTCAAAAATTTAACGATTGGTTCCATCCAAGTTTCATTTTTGCACGCTCGATTGTATATGCTGTATACGCGCGGAGACCTCTTGCTTGGACGATCGAAGAATTCCGTTTCGAATTTTATCGAGAGTTGATCGTGCAAATTCAAAAATTTTCGATTGAAAATTAATCAATGTTGTCATTTTTGTTTAATTTTTATCAAATTTTACACGCGCAGAGAAGTTTTGCTTAAATCGAATGAAAAATTTTGTTGAAGAGGATTCAGTTTTCTTGGAGAGTTGGAGAATTTACTGGACTGTTTCTCGATATAATTTATATTTTTATACAATATCATTTTTATCACTAGTAAATAAAAATATATTTTGTAATTAAATAGTTTTAAATAGATATAATTTCTCGTTTATTTCATACATTCTTAAAATCATTACATTTTGATATATTAAACACGATATAAATTCGATCAAACTGGAAGTAGCATTGAAATTAAAATTCTTACATCTTCAAATTATCATGCGACAACTCAACTTTACAAATCATGGTATTGGTATCTTAGGAATATTTATAGTTTTCCTTCCCTTGAAGGGGATAAAATGTTTCTATTTTACCAAGAGTTCGTGATTAAAGGGATAAGAGTTTCAAGTTTATTTCACTTGCAGCTTTTATGAGACTGAGATACCGGGAGTAGTGAAGCCATGGCCTTTTTTTTTTTTTTTTTTTTTTAGAGTACATTACATCCGGTAGCGACCTCGTAAATCGTGCTCGCGAAAGGGTACCTTCGTCGCGAGAAAAATCTTGTGTCTATCAAAATTTGTAGCCCAGTGAAAAATGTTCGCTTCGCTCGTTAATTTTCAGGAAATCGTCCTCTCGTTCGATTGACTGAACCGGAAATAAATAAAACGGAATATCTTTTTGTCTTCTAACGATCGTAAATACCATTTCTTAACCTTTTATCACGCGTAAAACTGCTGCTTATACGTGAATTAATCAAAAAATAAATTTCTCAATTTCATCAGAAATCCATAATGTATCAAAGACGTCGTTATAAGGCTTTATTTTATATTAAAATTGTCGAAAAGTTGGAAACCAAACCAAGAATTCTACATATTATTTTAAATATTATTGTCGAAATGATCATCCAACTTGATCAAGAGAATTGATATTCCGACAATCGTTCTTTATTAGAGAGAGAGAGAGAGAGAGAGAGAGAGAGAGAGAGAGAGAGAGAGAGAGAGAGAAAATGCACCACATATTTTTTTGCATTGTAAATTGTATCAAGGACCGCGTATTAGATTTCCCACGCGAGTTTCGAAGTAACAGGATAAACTTTTCCCCGCGAGGAACACTAAGCGATCGATCAACACGATCCATAATTTAACACAATTTCCCGCCCAAAATTTCCCGTACGCTCATTTCTCCGTTGAAAAATCCCAAGTATTACAAACACTCGTAACCTCATTTTTCCTTCGAAACCGAATATTCATCTTCCCGAGTTCGGCGACATCGATGACGTCACTCGACGTCTGAAATATGAATTCTGGAGCAGCATCCCGTTTCCCAAGGGTATCCATAAATCACGAAACGTGGCACGGTCAAGAAAAATACGAAGAGAGAGAGAGAGAGACAGAGAGGGAGGGAGGGAAAAAGACAAGATCGAGCATAAAATTATTGGGCTTATAGATTCACTTTGACGGACTGACTGTTGGTTTGGCCTTAACCAACCAAGTCTTGATTAGGTGGAGTTGATGGCGCATGGCGAGGTGTGGTTACAACTGGAATATCGCGTCTGGCTTACCGCCAGATTAGCGCGCCGATTATCCGCGCCCGAAAACCCGCTTCCATCCAAAGCTTGGAAAGGACCGGTGGGTCACGAGCATTAACCGGTCGACCCGATTACACTTAGCCTCCTATTTAATTTCGCGTTTCGAAACTCCCTTTTCAATCGTCCTATCTCCCTTTTTACGGATTTCGCTTGATCCGATTTTCGATCCGATTTTTTTTTTTTTTTTTAATCTGTTTTCCACTATGTCGAATCATGCGAAAGCCAAAGTGCTCATTTCTGTCGAATCGTTGAACATAAAGAAAAGTCAAATATTGGACAAAATAATCCGACCATTAAATTAATTTTGGCTTCTGATTATTATAATGTTTTCCAGTCGATTATTCGATTAGCTATCGCTTGAAGATAAATTTAAATCGTTTGAATTAAACTATTTTTTGTGAATGGGAATTTTAGTGATTTTTTGGAAAATTTGAGACCACTTCTTCAATTGATGTCTACTTATTTCGGAAAAAATGATTTACAAGGATTTATATATAAGAACGATGGAAATGTTCGTGTCGTAAAATTGAAAATCGTTTGTCAAAACTAATCAATTTAAATGGCATCCGAAGTTTATTCTAGAAATCTATTCGCAAAACTCTATGTCAAAATCTTTACGAAATCTACCTGACAACGTTTCATGATCTTTTTTTCTTAATTCCTCTCTCTGTTATCTAATTCGTTGAACGAGATTCCATCGCAACGAATGTTAGAAGGACGATTGTTATGTTTGATAAACGATATTCATTTTGCGGGAAGGAACAACACAGATTGAGTCACGTAAGTGAAACAAGTAACCTTGTTTGGAAGAGTATATCTCCATTGACAGCCAGAGGAAAATTATTCTTTCACACGAGTTTGACGTGGAATATCGATGGAGAGTGACATATTTCGTTTCGAAGATTTTAAGATATATATATATATCCTCAAAAAAAAAAAAAAAAGAAAAAGAAATACGAATCTGTTTAGAGATAAAAATAATTTATCACGAAGATGTCTCAAGTATGATAGCTGATTAAATAATTTTCGATTTTCATATTTTAAAAATAAATATATCTTTTGAATAAATTTCGTGATGAATTATAACAAAGGAATATAAATTAAATTATACATTCAATCGAAAGTATCAAGCAAATTTTAAACACAAATTTTATCTATTAATCTTCCAATAATATTTACATGTATATTTTGATATCATCAATTCGATGGAAAATATTAAAGATATATCTAATGTTAATGCAGTGGATTCAATAAATTATCACTTTCAAAATCGAATATTTGAATACATACGTTTTAATCGTTTCTTTTGAACGTTTGAATATTTTTCTTCATTGTTCAATCACACATTTTTTTGCCTGAATTATTTTCTTTTATTCTTCGCTCTAAAAAATTCAAAGTAGCAAATTAGCGATATTCCGGCACATTGTCGACTAACATAATAGCTTATCCTTGATGCGAACTATTGTTCGGATAATACGATCGATACGAGGATAATAAGATATTCGAATAATCGACGTCCCATTGTATCAAATAACTTTCATTTTTCACTTTTCTATTATTATTATTTCATCTGGATGGACAGTAATTATTCTCGGTGTATTATATCAGAATTTATAAGAAGAATAAATGAATCTGTAAATCTTCTGTATCATTTTTCAATATAATCCCTATATCAATTATGCATTCTTTCACGATTCCAAATTTCCAAAAATTACCAATTCCAAGGTTCAAAGAGTTCATTGGGTATTTTTATAATTTTTAAAATTTCATCACTCGTATTCATTTAACTCTATTATCCTTTTCACCTAATTTTTTTCGCCTAAATCCAGAAAATTAGAAAGATATTTCCTCCGTGATAAATTTAAATTTTCATTACAAAATTATTCAATCGTATAATCAAATCATAAATTTAATTAAATCTTACAAACAAAAACTTACGAATAAGCAATTCTTTTTCCTACGAACTTTCTTTCAAATTCATCCATTCTTATAATTGCTTTAAGAAACGTATTACAAAAAATCTCCAAGATTCTTCAGAAATCTTTATTTTTCGAAAATAAAAAACGATACATACATTTGATCCGAAATTCTACGAGTCATCCCTTAACTAAAGGGATCAAACACGAGCCATCACCCTCTCTCCCTCCCCTTGTGGTGTCAATCCAAATGGTTAATCAACGCACAGTGGACAAAGTGAAATCGCCAAGTGTCGAAAATCGCGACGATTGCGTATAATCGAGCCTTCGTCCCTATTCAAACACGCATCGTTTGCATTTTACCCTCGCGACACGATCGTTCTTCGTTAACAGACAATGTTATCCCGATCGATGGTATCGTTAAACACTGCACGCAGGTTAAACATGCAACAGTATGAAATCGGGATTACGCTGCTTTCGCAGGAAGCGCATACTCGAGAATCGCGTAGTAATACTCTGGCCCTAACGATTAAAGCTTACGAACTTGCTTCTCTATCTGTCTCTCCCTTCTCTTTCCCCCTTCCTGCATTCTGCCCTCTCGCTCTTTCGGCCGGCTCCCCTCGGAATATGTATCGTGAATTCATAAGCATCGAATTCACAGCAGACTTTAAAGCACGATCTCCCTTTGTGCCGG
The DNA here is from genome assembly GCF_014066325.1 of Apis laboriosa. Classification (NCBI taxonomy): domain Eukaryota; kingdom Metazoa; phylum Arthropoda; class Insecta; order Hymenoptera; family Apidae; genus Apis; species Apis laboriosa. The sequence goes on from NW_025224135.1 coordinate 7,278,009, forward strand.
TTTTCGCAGTGAGAAGACGTGCTCGAAAATAGGCGTTATCGGATCAACTTTTAACGGAGAGGAAGGATTGGAGCGGGATTCGTAGTTGAGAGATCTATAGTAATCGAGTTGATTGATCGATTGCTTTGACCGATTCTAATTCTAATTTTAATTCTAATTCTTGAAAGGAATTGATTTTTAACTCGAGTAGTAGTAGTGCACTGCGGGGATAATTAGCGAGGTGTGTAATGAATTTATTATTATTTTTTTGAATATGTAAATTTTTTTGCCGTATTGAAATTTTTTTATCATTTACGTCAGATCGATTTGTAAATAAAAGACAAAGATATTCTGCTTTGGTTTTTTTATTGGTAGAGAGAGAGAGAGAAAAACGTTTCACGAAGATGCAGATGTCAATATGTTTTCATTTCAAATTGGAAAATAAGGGGGGAAAAATATGAAAGACTTTTCAAGCAGTCAGAGAGGTGAGGCATGAGAGAAGAAACGAGGAGAAGAAAAATATTGCTATCAAATTCTTAGCTCGCGACACCGAGAGGCAAAGGATGGCACAGTGTTTGACAAATCTGAATATACATATGGAGAAACAGATTAACTATATCTTTCATCTCGCTATGAAAATGGAAGAATATATGAAGAAGATATTACTTGAAGAAGATATCTTGCAGGATAAGTCTATTTCTAATCTTGATTTCTTTTTAATCTTGCTGACACGATTGATAGCTAAAAAGGAATATTTCAATGTTACATTAACGTTTATTTTTCTGAAAATGAATGAAAATTTTACGAGAAACTTTTTACTTAATAGAAAATCTCAGATTAATAAAGGATTAATAATGAATGGCTGCAGATATTTTTAAAGTACTCGTAAAAAAATGAAAGAAAATATTATTAGGTTCAATTTTATTCAAATTTTATCGTATCTCGTTAAATTATAATAAAGAAAATTATGTCGTTGTTGTTATTGTACGTTGTGTAAGAGAAGAATGTTATTATTGTAACGATCTAATTTAATGCTGTGCAACTGGTTGAGGATAAGCACCAACAAGTGTTCCTTGTATAACATTATTTAACCACAAGTACCAGCACACTTAGGATTTAGAGTTAATTGAGTTTACACGAGTGGCAGCTTCCATCGATTAAGATAATCAATGTGGAGCTTGAATTGAAGAGTAGTTCTAAAATAAGAATTGAAATAAAGATAAATATGCATATGATGATGTAGTTGGTTGAGGATTGGATTTGAAAAATATTAAAAAAGAAAAAAAGAAAAAAATCAAAGTGGAAAACGTTAAAAACGAAGTAATAATCAGATAAAATAATTGTTGAATAATTTTGAAAATTATATACATCGTTTAATGAAACAATAATTTAATAAAATAAAACTCGAATTCAATTGATCGTAAGTAGAATTATCTACTTATCTGAATTCCACTTATTAGAATGATATTATAATTAAGGATCGATTAAATAAATTTCTGTCGATTGGATCCACTTATCTGTGAATATGAATTATCCTATTATTTGAACGAAAAATAAATATTGAGAATTTTAATTAATTAAGTTGTTTGATTCAAATAAATAAAATTCTAACTTCTTATATCAAAAGATAAGGATAATATTATTAAATATTGAATTTCTTTCCTAACTTTTGCAAGCTTATAAAAATTAAAAAATGTTTAAAATGAAGAAAATTGATTAAAGAACGTGACAAAAATAGAAGAAAAAAATTTGTTCACAAAGGTTTAATAAGAGAAAATAGTGCCTGATACAAATGCATGATAAATGTATATTCTCCACTTTAAAATAAAAACACGCATGTGCCAATTCCACCCTCAATCCCATTTAACTTTCTCAATCTATGGATTCAATTCACGAACGATGCACGAGCGATCGACGAGCAGCTTGATCGATGAACAGGTTCGGAGAACTCGCATCGAATATCACTCAAAAAGCAAATACGAAAGCGAATTCGCGCGCGCGTATTGTTCTCGCATAATGGGTTACCAAATGCATAGATGATTAAACTCAAATCGAAACTCGTTGTACTGTGACCTAAAATCATAATGGTTCGTATATAAAATAAGCGAGAAACGAATATCCTCTGTTGATTATCGTTCGACGAGAACATCAGAAACGATGGAAGAAGTTTCAAATGTTACGTATAAAAGATTAGGAAGAAGAATTTGAATGTAGAGACAATGTGAACGAACGAATATTATCGTTCGACAATTTTTTAACAAATTAATTAGTAAGTTTTTAAAATTTCTTACTTACCAAGATGATAAATTGAAAGTAATTCTTGTACGAAAGAGTGGAGCAAATTGTTTCATGGATATTTTTATTGTAACAATTTTTTTGAAAGTTGTTTTATTGTTGTAAAAATTCTCTTAAAATTAAAAATCGCGTAAAGTAAAAAAGAGAGAGAGAAAGAGAGACTTTTTTCAAAAGTTTTCTCAAAGTTGGGAAATTTTTCAACGAAAGAAGAACACGAACGGATCAAAATGACCCAAGGGTCTTAGCGGTGTTAATGGAAAGAAGAATGTCACGCTTTTGGACCGCCATTTCTCATGCAAGTCGACGTTACTCTTCGTCTCCCTGGGAATAATGTCACGTGATTGTGCGATCACGACGATGTCGTGACCATCTTGGGCCAATGAATTTTTTACCAAGCACCAGAGAGTTTGATGCTACAATTCTGTTCGACGTGGATTTGTTAACTTCTGAACGAAAGGATTTTTGGTTCGAAGAATAATGAAAGTTGCGTGATTTGCAGATATTAATTCGAATATGGTGGTTGATTTAAGATGCGAGGGAAGATATCTTCGAGAGGTATTTTTATCTGAATCAACAGATGTAAGATCACAGATGAAGAGATATTTCAGAGCAGAAAAATAGTATTCGTCGAATTGTGTGAAATTATAGAATTGAATAATTATAACGAGTGATGAGAAAAATATATTTGAAAAATTTATCGATGGAAATTGAAAGAAAACTTTATTATTATTTTATTATTTTTACTATTTAAAAATATATTTTGCAAAAAGTATTATATTTATTTTAGAATAAAATTGAGAAAATTTTACGATCACGTAATAATATATCTCATACTTTGAAAGTGAGTATTATAATTATTTGAAATAATAATTTTTCAAATGGCGAAAGCATCAATTACAAGCAGAAATTATTTTTATTTTTATGCTCCAGCTTACATCGTGTTGTGTATAAATATCGCCGTAATTTTTAAAATTAATAACATCCTTCACGATGATTATCAACCACAGCACGAAATCTCAGAGTGTATCATAAATTAATGCAAAATGCTTTCCCCGTTGATCCTGAAGTATACGTGTTGGAAGCGTTATAGCATTCGACTTAAAATTTTAATACCCGCTTGAAATCAAGTACCGTAAAATGGCAAAGAAAATTATAATTATAGCCACAAATTAATAAAGTGATACCGATAATATGCAAAAAAAAAAAAATCAAATATTACATCACAACTTATTTCTTTCTTATTAAAAACCCAAAACTCTTCTCCTAATTATAAAAATATTCATAAAAATCTTATTTCTTTTTACATAAATATAAATACAAAACAGAAATATTCTTGAAAAATAATTAATCAATTTTCCCTCAAGAAAGAAAATTATAATTAATTTCAATCCGTAGAAAATAATCCTTACAACAAACAATACTTTCATTATTCATAAACTAAACCATATCACTTTTCTATCAAAAAAAAAAAATTCGAAAGTTTCCACACAACCCCCGAAAATAGTATTCAAAAATCAGGAATAACGTATTCATGAAATACCTGTATATATATATATATATATAAAATATCCTGGCTGGGGTTTTATCAACGAAATTGAACAGCATCGACCTATCAAAATTCAATATTACAATATCGGAGTTACCAGCAGAAAATGGCTTCTACGCGGGGGAAGAGGAACGAGATTCACCCCTCGCGATAATTTCATCGCGCAGACCCATGGTGCATCACCCACGGTTGAGGATGCGACAAGTGAGGTATACCTGAGACATTCGAACATCCAGGAATTATAATATCAATGTAACGAGGAGGGGAGGATTGGATAGGTGTACATTCGTAATCCGCCGTCAGACAAGCGTTGGATGCGTCCGTTATCCGGATAATGTTGCGGATCTGTAATCCGGATGTGACGGATATTACAGGTATCACGGTTTATATTGTTATACAGAACGAAAGTCTACGCGTTGTAAACAACAAACGTGTAACGTCGTTGAGCGTGCATCACGGTGGCCGGTTACGTTCCTCCGTATAAAATACAATACTCCTTTCGAAAGGAAACTTACAACGTCGAGTTTACGAGGATTTCTCATCCGTTGCATTGCGTTGAGAAATTCTATCTATCGAGCAACTTTGACGAATTGTTCGAAATCCTGTGCTTTACGGTGGATGACGAAGGATGAGGAGAGAACGTGTATCGTGTTCTTTGAAACATCATGTGAGATAATTAAGGAGGTAAAAGTATTCGATAATTAGGATTGAATGTATTTAAGAGAGAGAGAGAGAGAGAGAGAGAGAGTTCGGTTTATGAATCGGTTTCGGCTAACATATGAATTCGTATCAATGAATATAATATGCAATGTGTTATTAAAAGAATGTCATTTATTATTAAGAGAAAAAAAGTATGGAGTATAATGAGAAGAATCTTTTTCTCTAATTGTGATTGATATATTTTTATGATTGTATCTGAAGACTAAATCGATTCTAAAAATATCGCCATACTTCGTTCTATTATATTATTTATCGAAACTTTCTTTTTAAGTTTTCCTGCAATCTTGAACATTTAATGGATTTATCTATTATTTAGCAATCAGATTGCTAAATGGAAGTAAAAAAAAAAAAAAAAAAAAAAA